>NW_023270807.1:85333939-85416615 GCF_011800145.1 Mirounga leonina | reverse complement strand
GTGTGTGTGTGTGTGTGTGTGTGTGTGTGTGTGTGTGTGTGTGTGAGGGAGAGAGAGAACATGGAATGGGGAGGCAGGGTTGGAGAGAGGAAGGACTTACTTTTATATTACTCAAGGGCATTGGCAGGGATGGTTATCTGCATTAAAAAAGCACAAGAAGAGATGGGAAAAGATCTCTTCTTTATTACCAGAAAAAAAAAATTATCCATGTGACTTTAAAACCTATATGAAATTACAATGTCAAATTCACCTTTACTTCTTTTTAACATGCATTCCATTAGATCATCTTAAAATTTATGCTAACTACAGCACTATATTTTTACGCATTGTTGTGTATTTGAAATTAAAGGGTTTACTGTTTTGGCAATTACAGGGAGAATTTAAGCAGAAAGCTAAAGTATATTCTACAGAGGACCCAAATTACAGTAGTGACGCATTGTACACTGATTTAATCTAGACCTCAAGAATGGCAATAGACCTTAAAATATCAACCTTTTATCTGCTTAGTCAGTTTCTAATCAGTAAGGAAGATCAGATATGCACTGCATACAATAAATTTAAGATGTTGTTGGCATAACGTTAGCAAAATATGGTTGTGACAGTGGTACAGTAAAGCTATTCTTTTTCAAGAATAACTTCTCTGAGGGGCGCCTGGATGGCTCAGTCGTTAAGCGTCTGCCCTCAGCTCAGGTCATGATCCCAGAGTCCCGGGATCGAGCCCCGCATCAGGCTCCCTGCTCGGCGGGAAGCCTGCTTCTCCCTCTCCCACTCCCCCTGCTTGTGTTCCCTCTCTCATTGTGTCTTTCTCTGTCAAATAAATAAAATCTTAAAAAATAATAATAATAATAACTTCTCTGAATGCTATTGAGTCCTGTGCAGCTTGTCATCAGTATGGTATTAGTAAAAGGTAAGAAAATGTTATTTTGCCATATAATAAGGTGTCATTCAAAATTCTACTCATTGCTAGATTTCGTTATTTCGTACTGGAAGCATTTAACAGCATCTCTTTGATCCATATTTAAGAAAACAGTGCCCTGAGTAGCTCATCCAAGTAAACAGAGATAACAAATGACTGAGCCAGACCCCAAATCAGGACCTCTGATTCCAGATCCAGTGCCCTTCCCCACTGCAGCAGGCACATGGAAACTCCAAGACACACATTTCAAACAGGATGTGTAATTTGGAAATTTTACTTTGAATTATGACCTTGTGCCCTGATTAGTTTCCATCAGTATTTCTCTTTGTGTGTTTCTCTGTCCTTAGGGTTCTCTCTTTTGGATCACTGCTATCTGATTTTTCTAAACATTCCTCTTTGTCTTTCACTTTATCTCCATGGTTGCTTTCCATTTTTAGGCCTTATCTCTACTTTTATTTTTATTCTGAGGGGTGTTTTTTTCTTTTTCCATTTTCTGAAAATATAAACTAACATGACTTCATTATCCGGAGCTTGGATGCTATTTATATATGCCAGATACTTATAGTTATCTTTGAAATTAATTTCCCCTTTGTAATTTTTATCAAGTTACCTAAGCCTTTTCATCCCTTTGTATATCTGTTTTGAAATTTGCTTTGTAGGCTATGAGAATTCTGTAGATGAAAAAAAAAAATGGGATGAGTGTGGTTAGGATAAATAACAAGACCCTGGCGTGTAATCAATACAATTCAGTGGATAAGCAGAATTTCCGATTGTTATATCAGTTTTAAACCAAATCATGCATTGCCCAATTCAGGAAGCTTGATTCTTCCAACATGTTTGAACTGTTTTCTGGCAGAGAATTGGATGCTTTGAGAACAGAACAAAACCAACAAAGTTTATGGTGTGATATAGCCCTAGATCCTCAGAGATTCTGAGGAACAAACACAGGGCACTTTTTTTTTTTTAAGATTTTATTTATTCATTTAAGAGAGAGAGACAGAGAGAGCACAAGCAGGGGGAGAGGCAGAGGGAGAGGGAGAAGCAGACTCCCCGCTGAGTTGGGAGCCCGATGCAGAGCTCGATCCCAGGACCTGAAGATCATGACCTGAGCCGAAGGCAGACGCTCAACCATCTGAGCCACCCAGGTGCCCCAAACACAGGGCACTTTAAAGGCAAAGGATTGCTCCACTGGATATATTAAGGCTTATAGATTAACTATTACCATGCCCAGCGAGGCAATATTTTAGATTTTGAGAATTTTACATATTTTGGAATTAGGGACAGTGAAGAATTTTGAAAGAAGCAAACCTGAATTCAAATTCTACCAGAGCCATCACTTACTAGCCTTAGGTCTTGGAGCTTTAACTTTCTGAGCCTCAACTTATAAACACTTCAGGGTTGTTATGACAATGAAAATAATGCACGCAAAGTGCCTGGCACATAATGGTTCCGAGTGAGCGATATGATGATGGTGATGGTGATGAGGATGGTGGTGATGATGATGGTAATGAGGATGGTGGTGATGAGGATGGTGGTGATGAGGATGGTGATGAGAGTGGTGATGATGATGGTGATGAGGATGGTGGTGGTGATGATGATGGTGATGAAGATGGAGGTGATGATGATGGTGGTGGTGGTGATGATGATGAGGATGGTGGGGATGAGGACGGTGGTGGTGGTGGAAATGATGACGGTGATGAGGATGGTGGTGATAAAGATGAGGATGGTGATGATGAGGAGGATGTAATGGTGAGGATATTACCCAGCTCTCTTACTGATAAAAGGAGGAACAGAAGAAAGCCTTAAGAGCAGATATAACTGACACAAAATTACCGATAACTGAAAATTTTAAAGAGTAACAACAATTTAAAAATCATATTGGCTATTAGGGCGCCTGGGTGGCTCAGTCGTTGAGCGTCTGCCTTCGGCTCAGGTCATGATCCCAGGGTCCTGGGATCGAGTCCCACATCGGGCTCCCTGCTCTGCGGGAAGCCTGCTTCTTCCTCTCCCACTCCCCCGGCTTGTGTTCCTGCTCTCGCTATGTCTCTCTCTGTCAAATAAATAAATGAAATCTTTAAAATAAATAAATAAATAAAAATAAAAATAAAAATCATATTGGCTATTAAATAAATAAGTCTTCTAGGAAAAAAAATTAAAAAACCTTTCCTCTTGAAAGAAGACCCACAGAAACTAATCTGACAAATCTATAAATATTTATGTTTGGCCTTGATGTAATAAGTGATTTTTAAGAGCAAATTTATAGACCTTTACAGAGAGTTATTAGTATCTCAAAACTGGTTTTTCCAATGTCTTTTGTTTCCAAGTACATGATTAAGAGATCATAAAACCTTTTTAAAAATTCACCATTTAAAATTACTTGTGAGAATGAAGCAGACAATCCAGAAGGAAGAAATATGCTTCCAAACATACTTCGTAGAAAGTTATTTGTAAGTTTTCACTCAGTATTATATTTGTTTTGGATATTAAATAGCAAATATTCCAGGGAGAATCTGAACCCTGATAAGGCAAGACACACAGATATTCTGTGCGTCATGCTCCATACATGGGAATACTTAGGCTCACAGACAATTTTAGAAGAAACAAAAATCAGACTAAGGCAAGTAGGCTAGCAAACTTTTGTGGGAGAGCGAACAGGCGAATCTGTCCGGCAAAACTTTTCCACGTTCTCAGTTACCAAAGCGAAGTTCTCAAATGTTGCAATGGGTCCCTTGTTTTGTTTATCTTGTTCAGCTCCAAGCCAGAGGTAACCTGCCAGCGACTAGTCATCTTTCTGCGTGTTCAGTGCTTCATTCATCTCCCGTGGGGGAAGGACCCACTGGAAAGGGAGCCCCGGGCGCAAGGTGGAGACCCTGTTGTGCCCCTCCCCCTCACTGATTCAACTCTCACCAGGCCTCTCTCAGTGACTGACAGTAGCAGGAACAGCAGAGGATCTTTCCTGTTTGCTAAACCTAATGCTGTTATTTTGAAATTTTAAAATAATCATTTGAATCAAACGACGTATTCCTGAAAACAGTAGAAGTGGACATTTGACCCCAGACAGCAGCAAAAGGGACTCTGTACCATGGCTCCCTCCCATGGGTTGCAAGTGTTGAATAACAGCCTCCAATAATTATTTCCTCTCTCCCACACTCTTCTCCCTTTTGGTGCACAGCCCAGGTAGGCAGCCAGTACTAAGTATCTGATAACATGTCTTGTCAGGCCATGTAGAATAATATTTTGTTCCAAGCCCTGTAATCTTGCTCCTCCACAATCTAAGGCTCCACGCCCAGCACATCTTGTCTCTTGGGAAAGCCACAGAGTCTCAGGGCCAGTAGTTAGGCTATTTCTACTTCTTCCAAACCAAGATGAAGATTTGAAACTTCTGTTTGCTTATTGCCCACTTGAACATATTCACACATTCTGGAAGTTCTGAAGGAAATGCAAAGATGAAGTAGTCTCTGAATTAGAAGCCAAGTGTCTCCTCAAAGCTAATTTGGCTGGTTGATTATATGTGTTTTAAAGACTATATTATGGGAATTCATGTATGGTGACCTCTGCTATCAACTTCAGTAAGTGTTGTATTTCTTACGTGGCAGGATGCAGAACCTTAAATTGGTTTGCGTATTCTCTGCTAGGTAACTTGATTACACGTATATTGAATTATCTTCTTTATATTTAGCCAGGTACTCTTAGCCCTATTTTAGACATTAAAAAAAAAAAAAAAAAAAAACTGAGGTCCAGAAAAATAAGTTCATCACATTAAAAATACAGTTTTGCTTAGAAGCTAAGAATAATGCTTTAAATGTGCTCTTTGAAGATGTCTCACCCGAAACTGTCATTTTGTTTCTTTTTCTTAAATTGCTGGTGATTTCTCAGAAGTGATACATAGGTAAATGTCAGGTGGTTTGGATTATTGAGAGCAAGGTGGGAGATGGAAAAATACTATGTGTTGCTTCCTTCTTTGTAGGCTAGCTGCAGAGTGAAAACAAAGTGAAAATTACCATTATCTTGACATGCAAATCAGCACTTGACAATTTCATAGTTACATTGTACAGAATGGTGGGGAAACTTAGCTTCTCACATACTGTTCCCGCCAACTCAACACCTTCCCACTTTTGCCCCACTGCTCTCTTTACCTCTTCAAACACTTTATCCAAAGGACACCTCACTGTGTGACTTAAAGTCACAAACAGACCTCTCTGCAGATCCCATTTGCATCAACCGAATCACATTTCTTATCCTGTGGCAAATACACAGCCTAAAAGGACCAATCCCTCACTGTTGTAATCAATCATTCCCTATCTTATAAACCTAATAAATCAAGCTGTTGGTATAGCTGATCATCTTCCGGTGCAGGACAGAGGTGTTATTTGCTTCCTGTGTTTGCTGCCATGATGCTCCCCTGCTTAAGAGAATGAAACCATGAGTTACCAAGAAGGCTCCACGAGGATCTCTGTCCAACGGAGAGAAGATGCTAAGGAAAAGAGGATGGATGAGCTTAACCAGCTAGAATTCTGGGGGTCAGGAGAAGAAGGGGAAGACATCCAGCATGAGGACTTGTAGGGAGTCCTGCAACTATTCAGAAACAATCTCCAACACAATTTTATCTCATAGAGATTTCTGATTCTCTGAGTCTCATAAGTCACTGATAGCTGAAATGATGAAGACAGAAATTTCTGAAGACAGGAATAACTTTTAAAAATATATAACTGGGGCTCCTGCATGGCTGAGTTGGTTGGGTGTCTGCCTTCGGCTCTGGTCATGGTCCCAAGCGCCCTGGGATCAAGCCCCATGTCAGGCTCCCTGCTCATCGGGAAGCCTGCTTCTCCCTCTCTCTCTCTCTCTCTCTCTCTCTATCAAATGAATAAATGAAATCTTTTAAAAATATACATATAACTAAAAATATAACTAAAATCTCACTTTAAAAAATACCTTTTAAAACTTCTCTCACATATTACAAATTTTATATGTCCACAATTCTTTCTGCCCCCATTTAATCCAACAAACATAAATGCCATATCTCCCAGATGACACGTGTAAATCACATTCATTGTACCCTCAAACAGTTACGTACATAACAGGCCTCCAGTTTGACGGCCAGGAGTGAAGTCGACAGTAAAAGATTGGTTTTGTGTCTCCCCTCCTGATAGAAGCCTTATTATTGTGTGAAGCGATGGGACTCTTTAGCCTATCCGCCTTCAGCTCATGGGAATGCAGTGTTAGCACAGAGATGACCTAGCATGTTGAGTGTTGGACCTCAGCTCAGGGGAGTAGAGGGCCTCCGGAGGACTCATGGGGGTTAGTGGATAGCCTTCCTGTCCTATAGCGCACTGCACTCTAACTTGTAGAGAGAGGCCTCTGCTCTCAGTACCCACCGTCCAGGGGGATTGTTTCATTCTTCCTTCCAGTTTAAATGGTTCGTGGGTCAGCAACTGACCTTCTTTGCACAAGACAGGATTGCAAAATCACCTCCTGAGAGGCAGCCTGGGCAAGGCTCCACATTCCATGGACCTTTCCTGGACCTGTGGGACACAGGAAGAGGGACAGAAAACACAAGTCTCTGCTCCCAGGGCACAGACCACCTTGACTTCCTCATATCTTGAGAATCAGAAAGCCCACATGCAGTTTTCTATTTGCGGGAGGAGCTACCTCATTTGCCAATAAAATAAACACAGTTTTCTTAATTCCCACTGGTCTCTGGCAGAGTAAGAACTTTCAAGTTCCCGGATCAAAATATGTAGAATTGCATTTTGATGTGCGACTTATTTATCATCGTTTCTAAACTTTTAATTCAGAAGCCCAACTTGTTTAAAATGATTTCAAGGCCAAAACGACACCGCGGTTAGAGCTCTCTGACATACTGTTTGTAACCAGAAAAATCAGCAAAGTCAGAGGCTTTCTGCAGTGAGCACTTTTTGTTTCTCCTCTTTTGTTTTATTAACCTCTCCACAGCTGGTGCAGTTGAAAACACTCTTTCATCACATGCTTAGCAGAAGTTCAAGTGCAGCTGAGAAGGCAGCCAAGAATCTGTCTGCCGGATTCACTGTCAGAATGTCATGTTTCACTTTTAACCTAACTCCTATCTGATACAGCTGACGGAAACAGACAAAGAAAATCTCCAACAGGAAAGGCTCTCCCCGGACCCTCTAAAACTGATTATTCCTGAGGAATTGAGGACAAGTCAAGTCCAGCAAAGTCATAATATTTTCACATTCATATATGAATTCAGCATTCATATATGAATGCCTGTCCACCCTTTTTTAAATACAGTAAATAGTCTACAGATCACAAAGCTGCTGGATTAGGAAGTAATAATGTGTTCTTATCTGATACCACTTAGAATTTACAAAAGTAAAATTAAACTAGAATAAGAAATGCAACAGATTTCTTCTTTCCTGCTTTATTTCAATAGAGCTGCCTTTATATTCCCAATCTTTGTAGCTCGGTATCTTTTTTTTTAATCTATGGATTATTCCTGGTGATTGGTTAATATTTAGGTAAATACACTTATTTATTATTGCTGTAACATGATTATATTGGCTGTCAGGATGTTTTCTGTAAAATGAGATGAGGACTCAAGTTATTTTTCTTGGATGAAAACATTTTCAGTAACATTTCCCAAAGTACATGGTTCAGGTAAAAATTTGCCCCTATTATAAAAGAACCATTTTATCTTCTTCCCTCATATAGTCATACTTTTAAAAATACTTCAATTTTAGCAAATTATTGACAGGATCATCTTTCAAATGTAGGTACATACACTTTTATTGTTGCAACATTCAGTTGATAAGCACAGTAATAAAAATTAAATATCTTCTGGGGCGCCTGGATGGCATAGTTGGTTAAGTGCCCAACTCTTGATTTCAGCTCAGGTCATGATCTCAGGGTGGTGAGATGGAGCCCCCCATCTGGCTCCTCACTGAGCATGGAGTCTACTTAAGATTCTCTCTCCCTCTCCTTCTGCCCCTCCCGCTTGTGCTCTCTCTAAAATAAATAAATAAATAAATCTTTAAATATTATATATATATCCTCAAACTTAAGAAATGGTACTATTGGACACCTGGTGGCTCAGTTGGTTGAGAGTCTGCCTTCGGCTCAGGTCATGATCCCAAAGTCCTGGGATTGAGCCCCACATCAGGCTCCCTGCTCAGCAGGGAGTCTGCTTCTCTGCCCATTCCCTGGCTCATGCGCACTCTCTCTCACTCACTCTCTCTCTCTCAAATAAATAAATAAAATCTTAAAAAAAAAAAGAAATGGTACTATCAAGATTCATTAGCACTCTAGCCCATGATGCATATGTATCTGGTTCCCTCATTCGATCATAAGACAAATATTTATTAAGAGCCTATTATATGCCTGATACTGCTCTAGGTAATCTTGTAGATACTGCAATGAAGAAGAGAGAACATTTCAGTGCTCCAATTAATTTAAGTGGGGAGAATGAGACAGAAATGACAAATACAAACGCAATAGCTAGCAAGGAGTTCAACACAGAGAATTGCAATTGGGTGATGAGAAACAGAATGAGGGGCAAAGCTCTGTAATCCTGGGTAGTCAGAAAATTCCCTCTGAGGGAGTGTGATTATAGCTCAGTTCTCCCCTATGATTAAGAAAAGGCAGTCATTGGGGCGCCTGGGTGGCTCAGTCATTAAGCATCTGCCTTCGGCTGAGGTCATGATCCCAGAGTCCTGGGATCGAGCCCTGCATCGGGCTCCCTGCTCAGCGGGAAGCCTGCTTCTCCCTCTCCCACTCCCCCTGCTTGTGTTCCCTCTCTCGCTGTGTCTCTCTCTGTCAAATAAATAAAATAAAATCTTTAAAGAAAAAAAAAGGGAAAGAAAGAAAAGGCAATCATGGGAGGATTTGGGAGAAATAGCTTTCTGAGACTTAATAGCTAGTTAAAGGACCATGAATTAAAAAAAAAAAAAAAAAGATTTACAAGGCTAAAAAAAGTTGAGGTTTACTACAAGGGTCTTGAGAAGTCCTTTGGAGGATTCCAAACAGGGGAATAACTTGATTTGACTACTGTATTAAAAGCATCACTATAAAAATTAGGTGGTTAGTGGAAACTAAGAAACCATGGGAGCAATTTTGTTAGCTTAGACCAAGTGTAGCTGATATTTGCTGTTACACACAGATAAATTCATAAAATAATGTTCATTTGTTAAGACACTGAAATACTGCCCTTGTCCTGCATTCTCTGAATACTGCCCACTTTTTATCCTGGTCATCCTATAACCCCCCTCAGGACCTCCAAACTTCTTCATGATTCAGTTAGTAAAGGGTTAAGATGTGGCATAGCAGAGAACTTACAGGGACTTCAGTATTCCTGCTGATGGTCCAAGTTCCTGCCATATATATTGTTAAATATTTTGAATATCACTGCTTGTATAGGAAAAAATGCGGATTTTACAAGTATTTATTGAGCACCTGTGACATACCAGATACTATTCTAGGTCCCGGGAATGCTAGCCCTAAATGAAATAGACAAAAATATCTGTACTGTAAAGAGGTTGACAGATTTGGGTTATAATTTATTTTTTAAGATTTATTTATTTATTTGAGGGAGAGAGCACAAGCATGGGGAGGGGCAGAGGGGGAAGAGAGAATCTCAGGCAGACTCCCCACTGAGCGCAGAGCCTGATGCAAGGCTCCACAGGAGGCTCGATGCAGGACTCTATCTCACAACACTGAGATCATGACCTGAGCCAAAATCAAGAGTTGGACGCTTAACCGACTGAGCCACCCAGGTGCCCCAGATTTGGGTTATAATTTAGAAAAAAAGTCATCAGGACTTGCCAATGGATTTGATGTCAAGAGAAGGAAAAGAGAGGTATCAAGAAATTCCTAAGTTTGTTATTCAAGTACTAAGTGATAGTGCTGCTCATCTGATGGAAAAAAAGTGATAAATGCTAGGTTTGAGAAGGGAAATGTTTTCTTGTGCTTCGTAGCAAACCTAAATTCACAAAAACATATATGGAGAGGCTAAGGAGAAACTTCTAAAAAGAAAATATAGTCACATTGTTCTAACCAATTCTTCATCTATAAACCTGGATGGAGCATTAATATCTACTAAACATACTTAAGAGGGTTGTGGGAATGATCCAATGTGAAGTAAAATATATGAAATATTTTGCTTCCTCTAGAGAACTGTGGGTCACTGTCACTAAAGTATCATTAAGAGCTTCATGCAGATTTCTAGGAACCACCATTCCTGGTTTTTCCAGGCTCTCCCCAGAGAGGAATGTAGGAGGCAGGAGTTGCCAAAGATGGGTACAGAACAGCTAGAATGCTGGTAGGTAAGACCAGCAATTAAAAGTTCCTAAAAGTTAAGAGATTGTATACATATGGCTTATAAATGCCCATTTTTATCACTTCTGGGATAGTTTCTCAATGAATCATTTTCTTAGCATTAATGAAGAACTGTCCCAGTTTTGCTATCACTTTATATTAGATAAATAGCATCAATTGCAATTAAGCTGGTTTATCTGATATAATTTTAAAAAGCAAGATGAGGAGAGAAAAAGGAGTAAGAGATGTAATTCACATGTCTCTTTAATGCTTTTTCTATTTCAAGTCTTTGCCTCTGTAAGACATGAATCATACATGCACTACTTACCTTCCAGAGTTGTGGAAAGAATCAAATGAAATAGTGCACGTGAGCATACTCTTCAAATGTTTGTTGTTATTATACCAACAGGACATACAGTATATAGTGGGAAAACTATTTGCGGGCTACAAAGAGTTGCTTATTTGTTTTAAGTCTTCTTACTGCACCCCATGGAAACCACAGCATTTTGTATTTATTCCAAAGCACTTACCATCCTTCACTGGATTAAATGAATTATTATTGAAGACAGCAGGTGACGAGAATATCATGTGTCTAATGTACTGTACCTAGAGGCTTAAGTTCAAAGCTTTGGCACTATTTCTAAGGTACTTTGCACCCTCCACACCATTCCAAACAACCCTTAAAAATTTCAGTAGTTCAAATTCTCTGCCAATATTTCTCAGCTGCTTCTTTTTCTTTCTCTTAAGGAATGAATAATTTAACTTTCTGAGGCTTAATAAAAATTAGACAACACGGTGTAGTGGTTAAAACACAAGAATGGGAGTCAGGCTACCTGTGTTTAAAACCTACTTGTATGACAGATCTTGGACAAGTTGTTTAAGCACTTTGTGGCCATGCAAAATGGGGAAATTGATAAAACCCATCTCTAGGGTTGTCATGAGCAATGAATAAGTTGTTACCTGTAAAATGTTTAGAATAGTGCTTGGCTCATAGTGTGAGTTCAAGGAATGTTATATATTAGTATGTTCTTAGAATATGATATGGCATCCATAATAGCAAAAAAATAAAAAAAAGAAAGAAATTGGGGTGGAAATATTCATGTTACTGTATCTTGATACTAGGGTGTAGAAAATATTATAAAGGATCTATGCTGCTAAATCAATCAATATCGAGAACTTGATTGGAATGTTGACATATAAAATCTACTGATTATGAAATGCATACCATGTGCCAGGGACTGTGATCATGCACAGAGTATAAATGCAAACATACACAAACCTTATCCTCAAGTAATACACAATGCGGTGAAAACCAATTCAGAGTGAGGCTATTACTTGTTTATACCCACCTAGTTCCAAATTTGTGTATATAACGGCATGAAAGGTGTTAAAACAGAGAAGCATAGAGTATAGTGTTGTGGAATTGTAAGCAGGTTGTACTGGGGTGAGCCATTTACAGGGCCCTGAAAAGAGGAAGGGCTTGAAACTGACCTGGGATCGTCGAAAAATGGATCAGAAAGCGCTTCTAAGAAGCTATGATACTAGATCTAAGTCTTAAACGGTAAGAAGTTTACTAGGTAAACAGAACTGGGATGGAAGGAGTAGGTATTTTAAGGTGCATAAATAAGTAGAGGCCTAGAAGCATGAGATAGCATGCCCTAATCTGGTATTTTGTGTAACTAAATATGGCCAAAATGAAGAGTGTCTCTGAAGGCATTGAAGGAGTTGAAAATGGAGAGTTCATCAAGGGTCAAACCATGCAGGGTGGAGTATATCAGGCTTAGAAGTGTGATCTTGGTGCTGAAGGTAATGGGGTGGCTTTGAAAGGTTTGAGCAAGGGGACACTGCTATCAGATCTGTGCTTTCGAAATATCTGACAGACAACATCCCCATCCCACTCCCAGCATCCCTCATTCCTTCTCCCCTGTTCTATTTTCCTCCATGACACTTACCACCACCTGGCATATTATTTGATTTGTTGGTTGTCAGTCTCCCTCTGCCAGAACGTAAGCTCCATAAGGACAGATAGATAAGCACCTGTCTCGCATTAAACATTCATTAAATAAATGGCATATGGAGCAAACTTCATACAACTTCTCATCTTCAAACCCACCCATTTATTTGATTGCCCTTTCTTCTGGAGGCAATTTATTTTGGTGGGGTAGCCAACATTCTATAAACATGAGAATTAAAATTTTAACCAAGGTTCTTTTGTTAACTCCTTTAAATTGGCATTAAGGAAAACCACTTTATCGCCAATGATCCATTCTGACTTGTTTCTCAAAAAAAGAGGTGTTCATCTAGCATTATCCAAAATAGATCTCAAAGGCCACATGCTTCTAATAAACAGGTAGAAATAGCACAACAGAATAGCTTTATTTGACATTTTATGTAATGTCAAAAAGGTAATACTTATGAAAGCTTATTATTTCCATGATTTTTTTCACTTTAATGCATTTAGAAAGAAATCCAATACAATGATTACTGAATTAGTACACGTCA
The DNA here is from genome assembly GCF_011800145.1 of Mirounga leonina. Lineage (NCBI taxonomy): Eukaryota > Metazoa > Chordata > Mammalia > Carnivora > Phocidae > Mirounga > Mirounga leonina. Next base: position 85,403,909 of record NW_023270807.1, on the reverse strand, counting down.
CAACAAGAGAATTTTAACAGGGGTGCCTGGCAGACACAGTCAGTAGAGCATGTGACTCTTGATCTCAGGTCATGCGTTTGAGCCCCACAGTGGGTGTAGAGTTTACTTTAAAAAATAGATAGAAAAATACATACATAAATAAATAAATAAATAAATAAATAAATAAATAAATAAATAAAAAAAAAGTAAAAAGTAAATTGAATCCACTCCTAACACCTGTGTTTAGAAGTGGGCTTAATAAAAAAGAGTATTTTAATGGTCTATAATTTTAACTCCTTAGGTTTACATTAAGTTCCTTAAAACAAATAAATGTTTACATATTTAAATAATTAGTTAATAATTATATTTAATGAAGTTTTAACCTGGACAATTCAGGGGACCTAAGACCCGCCATATTTTCCAGAATTAGGCATCCTTTCATTTATTTCATGATGTTTCCTTACCAGTTGGGAAACAATTCAATTAGGCTTAACTGTGCAGTATGCATCATGGGTCCCAGCTGCATTGGGACCTTTATTTACTTCCTGCCTTTGATCACCAGTCTTATCCCCTGACTCATTTTGAGTAGGAAAGTTCCATGCTTGATTCTGTCAACCCACATCCTGCCGTCCTAAAAGCACAGGATGCAATTTTCGCTTGCCATCTCCAGAGTATTTTATGTTGCTCGTGTCTCTCACCCTTTGATGACTTCCAAGACCCTCTCTTTGGTTGTATTCTTTGAAAGAAGCCAGCTGGGCTCTCCCTGGCTTGCCCCATTCACTGACCCTGGTTTCTCCTCTGCCTGTACCTACTAGGTTTCATTTTACCAAGTCTAAATTTGGTAAACCACAGTGAGCGGCTCTCCATCGTCAGTTCAAAGCAGTCGCCTACCAATTATTGCTGTCATTTGCTTGATATTTAGGGAAGTACTTGGGCTTTCTGTTCCTTGGGAAATTGTTTAGCTGGAATGTGATCTTCGGAGCTCAAAATTCAATCTATTGCTTGCTATGACTCAGAAACAATTACTATTTCCACCCAGACAAAACTCATCTTAAAATAACTGTTCTTTAAAAAAAATGGAGGAAAAGTTGTCATTTTTAAAAGTCAAACATTTAAACATTATTGCTGAGAGACTTTAAAACACATTATGTGTCTTACATGTTGGTTGAGATAACTAGGTGTTTAAATTCAATCCTGAAAATTAAAAATAATAAAATGGAAAGAAAAGATTAGGGGCAAATGCAACTCTAAAGAAAAAGAAAAAGTGCTTTGCATTTTTAAATGCTAGTAAATGATGGTGCTAATGTCATCTTTTGAAATGTCAGGAACTGTGAAAAGACTGTAATGTTTACCTGTAAGTTAACAAGTTAGCTGGTCACAGTCATAAATGTTCTTCGAAGACATGAGATTCCTGGGTCAGAGACAAATGACTTTACTACTCACAGCACAGCAGGCAACATGAACTTCATTCATGTTGGTTCCGCTTGTGCCTCAGGTCCCACAAGAATGATGCAAGTGGGTCTAAGTGGGTGCTGCATCCTAATGGGTATATATCACAGCTGGGGAATTCTGAGCTTGGGGAAATCCCAATCTTATAAGGAGTTGCAAAACATATCTGCCCAAACTTTTCAAGAGACAGCTATCATCTTTATCGTTTTAGTCAGGAAGCAGATCCGCCCTCTATTCCAGAAAGATCTCTTTCTTTCAAGTGTTATGCCATGTGCACAGAAAATACCCTTGAAAACATAAGATGGAATGAAAACTGTCACAGGACCTGTAGAAACACCATGGAGAATTGACCTGAACAATATCCATCCTTAATGTAGTCTTCAGAAATATAAAAATGTTACTGAAAGTTTATAAGGACTATCACTCAACTTCATGAGACATTATCGCTGCATTCAATAACAAACACAACCACCATTAAATCAGCAAATATTTTGAACCTCAAAACTAGTAAACCATCATTATGAGCAATAAAAAGTTTAACATAGTAAGCACTGTTTTGTATGTGGCACAATGTAAATTTGTCCCATAAAGCAGAATGTTCAAGTAGTCTATATGATCTTACATTAATGTAAAACTTTCTATGGATGGCTATAGAGTAAATAAATAATAATGACAATAGTGAAGACTTTTACAATTATGTAAATTTTTTTTTTAAGATTTTATTTATTTATTTGACAGAGAGAGAGACAGCTAGAGAGGGAACACGAGCAGGAGGAGTGGGAGAGGGAGAAGCAGGCTCCCGGCCGAGCAGGGAGCCCAATGTGGGGCTCGATCCCAGGACCCTGAGATCATGACCTGAGCCGAAGGCAGACGCTTAACGACTGAGCCACCCAGGTGCCCCTACAATTATGTAAATTTCTAGGGGTGACTGTTTTCTATCTTTATAGCAGAAATTGAAAGAAAAAAAGTTAATACATTAAAAATATAAAATGGAATATATAATGACCTTTCCTCACCTTTCCTTTTTCTTATACCTCAAACAATTTCTACTTGCTCCTCATTCTTAGCTATTATCTTATTTCACTGGGAAAATGTTGTCAATTAGAAGAAAATCATCTCATTTCCAATCATCAAATCTGCCAACCTACCTCACCATATCCAAACTCTTTGTTCCCTCCTATTAAACTGAATTAACTCTTCCTCTTTTCTTCTAAGACTATTTTTCACCCCAGATCTCATCCTCTTCCAGCTTCTTCAGAGAATTTTTTCTGGCAATTATCCTCTGCCTCCCTCTATCCTGCGTCATCAGTATTCTCCGTATCACTGCTTCATTCTTATCGGTGTCTGAAAGTGCTTCAAACAACTTTTAAGAGGGGCGCCTGGTTGGCTCATTCGGCAGGCCATGTGACTCTTGATCTCAAGGTTGTGAAGTTGAGCCCCACGTTGGGAGTGGCAGTTACTTAAAAATAAAATCTTAAAAAAAAAAAACTCTTAAGAAAAACCTTCCCTGACCTCATGTCTGCCTTCACTTGTCACTCTATTCCCTACTTCCTCAACAGAGGTCCCTAAGTAATCCTTGTCTCTACTCCCTCACCTCCCCATCTCCTCAACCAAACATCCCTCCCTTCCCACCACCCCACTGAGACTGCTATTCTCTAGATCAACTTTTGCAGGTACCAAATAGACAAAATTTCAGCTCCTGCTTCTAGTATAGTATAGACACAATTCTACTCAAAAACACAATAATCAGCAGGGCAGCTGGGTGGCTCAGTCAGTTAAGCGTCTGCCTTTGGCTCCAGTCGTGGTCCCAGGGTCCTGGGATCGAGCCTCACATCAGGCTCCCTGCTCAGGGGAGTGCCTGCTTCTCCCTCTCCCTCTGCTGCTCCCCCTGCCTGTGCGCTCTCTCTGTCTCTGTTAAATAAATAAAATCTTAAAAAAAAAACACACATGCACACAATAATCAGCTATCTAATTTACAAATTAGAAACAATATCTGTCTTCTCTACCTCACAGAGCTGTTGTAAATCAGATGACATAATGCAAGTGAATATACCTGTAAGCCACAGTGCATCACATACACATGTAAATATTGTGATTTTCTAGGCTACTATAAGAGACATGGATTTTTGGAGGTCTAATGTAGCCTCAGTGTACAATGTGGTAGATTGTCCACAGACATTTGTTGAATAAACAAATAAATGAATGAATGGAAATGTTTTGTTGGTGGAGACTCTGGCTGGAAGTAGGTGGAAGTACCTAACTAGAGTATCATCAAAGAAGAGAGTGGGGTCTAGAGAATTCAGCAGAAAAGTCATCCCTTCCTGAGCAATGTGCAAGAACCTCTCCCTAAAATTATCTACCACCTCGAATAACTATTAAGCCTTCATTCTGTTCAAGAACTTGTCTGAGCTTTCCAGGGATCCTCTTGTCTAAGTTTCTATTTAACTGAGGAGCTATCTCATACAGCCACACGGCAAATAAAGATAAATATATACATAGAAGACATGCCTTTTGGGCGCCTGGGTGTCTCAGTCGGTTAGGCGTCTGCCTTCAGCTCTGGTCATAATCCTGGGGTCCTGGGATCAAGCCCCACATCAGGCTCCCTGCTCAGCAAGGAGTCTGCTTCTCCCTCTCCCGCTGCCCCTCTCCCACTCATGCTCTCTCTAGCTTGCTCTCTCACTTAAGTAAATAAATAAAATCTTAAAAAAAAAAAAAAAGACATGCCTTTCTGCTTAGCCAAGAGTCAAACATCAAGATTAATCAACACTGTCAACTAAAATAGAAAATGTGTCAAACTCAGTAAAAATATAATTTTGTCATCTGGTGAACCATTGGTTTAGGATACACTTAAAATAAGCTAATGAAGATGTTGAGACCCTGCATTAGGAAAACAACAGCTTACACTTTGCAAAGTTATACTTAAATTATGATGGTCTCCTCTCCATAAAATACTTAAATTTTGGTGATCCACCTTATAATGTTCTCCCAGACATTAAAAGCTTTTCCCACACATAGTCTAATGAGGAGCTTGGAGGCTGGACTGGTCAGCATTAGATGAAAAAATAAATGTGCTGTTTTCAGATATTTCCTTCAAGGTTGGCAGACACCAATCTACCACGTAATAGTTTATGGGGAAGAGCAAGAATGCTTGATTTAAGCATAGTGTTGCCCCAGAATAAAGAGTGCTGCAAACCAAGGAAATTTAAAGTACATGCCTTACTGTCAAGTTTAACTTGCTTTACAAATCCAAACAGCCATCCAGCTTTTAAAAACCCATTTCTGCTTCGATAACTAACATTAACATTTAATCATAAAGATAAAATGAATATATTTGTGCACATGTATGCATGTTAATTATAATTTTTGCCAAAGAACTTGACTTTTCAATGTACTATAGGGAAATTGTTAGAGGAGCTAATAATAAAGACATATAATTAACCAAGCAGTATCACTAAAGAGCTAAGACACATTCTACTCCTTTCTAGGCTAGAGATACACATCTCCAAACCTGAAATATAAGATGATATTGTTTTGTCAATATAGTCTCTTTCTATGTATCTATATACTATCCTCCTAAACTATACTATACAAATCTTTGGCTGAGCCAGACTTGGAGCATCAAGAAGACTTGATTTGAATCCTCAGTCTGCCACTTGCTAAGTAGCATGTTCCCTCACAGGAACATTTTGAAGTGGGCATCTGACATGGTTGGATACTCCTGTCATGTGATTACTGGCTCTGACCTTATCCTATTGGGGCACCATCAAATCGATGGCTTTGTTGGTATAATTATTTGATCATTAGGCTACAAGTTCAGTGTAGACAGGAAGCCTGTCTAGCTTGTGTAACTTTGTATCCTCAAGATCTACACAATACCTGGCTCTTCTAGTTACTTATTTATTGAATGAATTCATGGATGAATGAGTGGCATAGAACATTGCTTCTCTGCCTTTTCATTCTTTTCAAAGTTCACTTGAAATCATCCTTACATGAATTTTTTCCATGCTGACATTTCTATTGTATTTTATTGTTCCAAGTTACTTAGGGCGTATTATTGGATTATTGATTTGGAACCTTGGTCCTACCCATGTTAGTCTTCCAATTTGAGTAGGAAAATCAGGTTTCCTAAACCTATTTCCTGTTTACTTTGAAAATAAGGAGCAGCGCACTTAAAACAATATGCACATACCCTTTGCTTTGCAAAAGCTTTTTATCTTGATGAAGTCCCAATAGTTCATTTTTGCCCTTGCTTCCCTTGCCTTTGGCGATGTTTCTAGGAAGAAGTTGCTGCGGCTGAGGTCGAAGAGGTTGCTGCCTGTGTTCTCCTTTAGGATTTTGATGGACTCCTGTCTCACATTTAGGTCTTTGGGGGTGGGAGGGATGGGGTGACTGGGTGATAGACACTGGGAAGGGTATGTGTTCTGGTAAGCGCTGTGAATTGTGCAAGACTGTTGAATCTCAGATCTGTACCTCTGAAACAAATAATGTAATATATGTTAAGGAAAAAAAAAAAGAAGAAGATAGCAGGAGGGGAAGAATGAAGGGGGGGAAATCGGAGGGGTAGACGAACCATGAGAGACGATGGACTGAAAAACAAACTGAGGGTTCTAGAGGGGAGGGGGGTGAGAGGATGGGTTAGCCTGGTGATGGGTATTGAGGAGGGCACGTTCTGCATGGAGCACTGGGTGTTATGCACAAACAATGAATCATGGAACACTACATCTAAAACTAATGATGTAATGTATGGTGATTAATATAACAATAAAAATTTAAAAAATAATAATAATATGCAAAAAATAATGTCACCAGCAAGCCAGGAAAAGAAACTGGAAAAAAAAAGTATTTTGCTCCATGACATTTTCTCTTTTTTTAGAGATTTTATTTATTTTTGAGAGAAAGAGAGAGAGAGTGAGCACAAACACACATGCTCCAATGAGTGGAGGGAGGGGCAGAGATGGAGGGAAAGGGACAAGCAGACTCCACACTGAGTGCGGAGCCTGATTCAGGGCTTGATCCCACAACCCTGAGATCATGATCTGAGCCAAAACAAAGAGTCAGATGCTTAACCAGTGGGGCCACCCAGGCGCCCCTCTGTGAAATTTTCAAAGTTTTTCTTTTTGAACTTAATGTTGATCTCCAATTTTGATGAAGGGTGTGAATAAGTAACACCTTGATCCACCCTGGAGGGAGACTACCAGTGTGATAATCATGGTGAGCAACTTTGCAATCTCTACTAAAAGCTTTGCAAATGATTACCTTCTTTGCCCAGTTTTTTACTTCCTTGACTTATCCTATGAGAATAATCAGAGATGCACACAAAGATGTCTGTGTAGGGATGCTATGGATAGGGTATTAATTGAAAATAGAGTAAGATGTAATAACATAGGGAGTTGACTTAGTACCATAGAATACCAGGCAGTTATTCAAATTCATGTAAGAGAGGAATAATTATACTTGAAAATTATCAAAGAGAGGAAAGTAAATCACAAAGAAATATAAGTGAAAATTACCCCAATTATTTAAAATATAAAAATAGAAATGTATATACTTTAAATATTATATTTATATTTTATTCATGATATACATGTACATTTATAGATGAGAATAAAATATACTATAAGTTAGATTTTATGAGGTTATGCTGCAGTAACAAATAATCCATAAACTTAGTGACATAAAGGTTAAATTCTTGCTTTTGTTTCCTGTCAGCTGGAGTCAACTGTAGCTCTGCTTCATGCATCCTCTTTGTTCTACTATTTAGTCTGAAGATACAGTCTTTCTTTGGTACTTGGTCCTTCACATGTCAGAGAAAGAAGAGTTAAGGGGAAACTATTGTGATGACAATTTTGACAATAGCCATTATTTAATTTTAGTGCTAATTTTTCTTTTCTTCTTCTTACTCCTATATGTTACCCTTGTTTTGTAATGAACACATATGTTACTTTTAAAAGCAGGGAGAAAATCACACACAAAGAGAAATCCATTATATCATATCACATGATTCACCTCCCACTTCACTTCCTCCTGATTGAGTTGTATACTGTCATCTGTGGTCAAGTGCGTTCTGATGTACCATTGACTACAAGTGTTGTTGATCTGGTTGGTCTGTCATTCTTTCTCACTGAGTTATGTGTAAGCTTCTTTTCAACACCTTATAGCTCCATAAAATAGATCTATAAACAGTATCAATTACATTACTCAAGAGTGGATATCAGTATGGCATACAGCCCAGTGGTTCTCCGCTGGGGACAATTCTGCCCCCCAGAGGTCATTTGGCAAATGTCTGGAGACATTTTTGGCCATCACTGTTTGGGGGGGAAAGAGTATGCTTCTGATATCTAGTAGGTAGAGGCCAGGAATACTGCTAGGGGAAACTCCCTCCCCCACCTTCCCTAAAATTACCTGGCTGAAAAGGTTAAAAAGTACCAAGACTGATAAACCAGGTGGCCCCATGATAGTGCAATTCATACTTTCAAAGGGGACTTAGGAATGATGCAAGCGATTTGACACCTAAATCTTACAAGCTCAGCCTCCAGACAAGGATGGTGTAATCCCATCCATGTAACCTGTGATTGAAGACAGTGCTGTTAACCGGCTTTATTGACCAATCGGGATATACATTCATGCATCTTACCATCAGGACTTTGTTAATATTTAAAATAATTTAGAAATAACGTCTGAGTGATGACTGTGAGCCTCAGTCCCGAGAGCAATTGCTCTGGGCTTTTGCACACTTAATTGTTGTCCATGTGAAGAGGAGTATTTGGAAAAAAGCAAGGAATGTTGTGACAGTTTGTCAGTCATGAGTAACTTCAGATCCTGTAACCATTACCATCACTTGCATCCACATCTGTCACTTTGCCTTCATCTGGGAGATGAAGGGGAACAGGAGTGACATCACCACATATTCAGAAGCATCTTGTAACATTTGTCTTACACATTCTATTGTCAAGGTTATTAACTGACCACCATTTTATTCTAAATATCAAATGTTACATGAACCTCTCAATTTAAGAGATCATTTTATAAAAGATTATTTTTAAATCATTAAAATGTGACCTGTGCTGTCTTGACTTCTTGCCATATCTTTCCCTATTCCTTATCTTAGAAATACCATCCCACCAAAACTCAGAGACCTCTTTTGCCACTTGCCCAATGCTGAAGTTCCACATCCTCACAAACAGTCCCTCCTTCACCCCCAGTATGTGGATTAGCATTGCCACCCATGTAACACGCCCCATCACATCACTGTATTTAAGCTGGTATCTTAGCGAAATTATGGACTTCTAAAAAAAGAGACTGCTTATAATCAATCTTTGTAACCCAGAGATTTACATCATGTTCAGTCATGGCAGGTATCAATAAATGATTATGGGGTAATGAATTCCCTCAGTGACCAGGTTTAATTATAGGGAAGGAAGAATGAATTAGAGCTGCTTTTTTTTTTTTAAGATTTTTTATTTATTTATTTGACAGAGAGAGAGACAGCGAGAGAGGGAACACAAGCAGGGGGAGTAGGAGAGGGAGAAGCAGGCTTCCCACGGAGCAGGGACCCTGATGTGATGCGGGGCTCGATCCCAGGACCCTGGGATCATGACCTGAGCGGAAGGCAGACGCTAAAGACTGAGCCACCCAGGTGCCCCTAGAGCTGTTTTTTATATTAAGAGGGGTATGACTAGTTTTTCAAAAGAGCACATATACTGACTCACAGGAATGAATATCTGGTGGTGAGATTTCACCAGGAAGACAGTAGAATAGGAAACATATTTTGAGGCAAGAGAGACTTTCTAGGTTCTCAATTCATTACTCAAAGGCAATGGCCTACACCAACATGACCAGGTCCTGCCCTGCTCTCAAGAAAGAAAGCTACATCTAGGGCACTGTCCTTCACTGTGTGAGTTCTTCAAATTGAAAAATATTTTTCCTAAAATCATAGCTGATGAAATTCTAACACGCATTGAATGATATGGCTAAAAAATTTTGACTACAGGGGCTCCTGGGTGGCTCAGTCGTTAAGCGTCTGCCTTCAGCTCAGGTCATGATCCCAGGGTCCTGGGATCGAGCTCGGCATCGGGCTCCCTGCTCCTCTGGAAGCCTGTTTCTCCCTCTCCCACTCCCCCTGCTTGTGTTCCCTCTCTTGCTGTGTCTTTCTCTGTCAAATAAATAAATAAAATCTTTAAAAAATAAAAATAAAAAAAATTTTTGACTACATATTAATACCAGTTTGATATAAGAAATTATTTTTGGTAGTTTTTAAAAGATTTTATTTATTTGAGAGACAGAGAGTCAGAGAGCACGAGCGGGGACAGGGGGCGGCCAGAGAAAGAGGGAAAAACAGACTTCCACCTGTGCAGGGAGCCTGATACAAGGCTTGATCCCAGGGCCCTGAGATCATGACCTGAGCTGAAGGCAGACACTTAACTGACTGAGCCACGCAGGAACCCCTATTTTTGGTATTTTTTAACATATACTTGTAGCTATAGAATTTAAATACCTAACACTATGGTGAAAATTCTTCTAAATTTTACAGTTTATTAAGTTATATTTTTTAAATATTATGATATATTCATTTTATTTTCAGTTCAATTTTGATTTAACTCTTTAAAAACACATACTCTGGCAATAATTCCTCTTTTTTCTCCCTGGTTGTCCTTAGATCTTAATGGCTACACTTTATATTTGGAATTCTTGGTGATACTCGATTTAGTATTTTATTATATACCTTCTGTTGATGACTAACACTTTCTTATAGATGTCACATCTCCCACTGAAATTTCCCTGAAAATGGAGTTGAGTTGAAGGCAGGTATTCTGAACTTACAAATGGGTTGTATTTTCCATGTCATACATGTTTTCAATATATATTTATTGATCATCTATCCTATGCCAGACTCTGGCAAATGTTGGAAATAAATACAGCCTACTCAATTGGAAGTTGATTTTTTTTTTAACTTAGAATGCATTTTTCCATAGAGGCAGTGCTTCGAAATGAGGTTATGTTCACAGATGACACCCCTAAATCAATTGTATATACCACGTGGTTCTACTGCGTTCATCCTTTGTTCTTAGTTCTGGATCCTAATTGCAAAGGTACTCTAACTTGCCAGTACTAACTTTATTCCCTTCAAGAAGAATAAAATTTAAATTGTGGCACAAAACAACCTTTTCCAGAAATGGCAGCAAAAAGTATTTCAATACTGCAAAGAACAAAACAGGAACGGAGACTATGTCCAGCTCCTAAGGTGGATTTTGACTACTTGGGAGTCAACTAGCAGATGGTGTTCTCCTGACTACTCCCATAAGTTCAAAGGTGTAACCAGATTGAAAGGAAAGATCTCTTACCATGTTTGAAGGCAAGAATTTCTTTCCCTGTCTCCCACTGGGTGTGATCCAGAAAGGGAGGATCCTGACTACCCGTCTGTTCCCTCACATCCAGGAGAAGAAACAGCTGTGATGGTCCCAAGCTGACTGTAAGGGAAGCAAAAAACTCTGACCCTTGATGCTGCCTCCAAGTTACTAAACTAAGCATAGCTGAAGTCTTACTTCTGGGATTTCTAGGATGTGATATAATAATTTTCCTCTGTGTTAAGCCAGTTTATGTCAGGTTTTTAGTACTACAACTAAAACTATTCTAAACAATCTAATATCAAACATTTTGGAAGAGAGAACAATGTAATCTATTCCTTCTATTCTAGTCCTAGCAATAAGAGTCTGTCTGAAATTTCCTAGACCTATTTTTACTGAGATATATGGGGCAGATATCCTTTGCTTATAGAGGAACCATTTGGGGTTACTATTAGGGTCACTTTCTCCCCAAACCAGAAAAAAATTCTTCTTCAGATACCAAAGGAAGAAAATGGCATGAAGCCCAAAGACAAGCTATTTTTCTTTTTCCACTTGGAATGATGTTCAAATCTCAGCCAGTTTCTTTTCAACAGTTCACCACCACACCTAAAAATCTAAGCCCGCGCTACATTGGTAGCTGCCCTGAATTCCAAATTACTCTGAACACCCGTTCCTAATCATAGAGATCTTGATTGGAACTAAATTTGTTCTCTGAATAGAAATCACTCATGTTCCAAGAGCAGTTTCTCCTCTGGTCAAATTAGCTGTGTAAATATTACAAATAAAAATATATGTCAGGGCAAGTGGATTACAAAAAGGCATTTCCTTATAAATGATCCATATGACCCCAAATTAGAATGTGTCTTGAAAATAGGGAAAGCCTGGGAAAGATTAGTAAGACCAAAATAACTGGTACCCATAAACTGCCCCAGACTCGTACACCAAATTCTTGCCAGTGTGGAGCTAAAAAAAAAAAAAAAAAGTGGGAAGAAACATGGAAAAGAGGGAAAGAGGGACACTTTACGTATAATACTTTTAAATCCTAAAATACAAGCTGGATTTTGAAAAACAAGGGGCAGATAGAATGGGAAGAATGCAAAGATTAAGGCTTTCTTTGGCTTTTTCCAAATTTCTGCTTGTAATGTGTTTCCATCTATTGGAAATGATTTATTCATTCTTTCAGATTTTTTTTTTAAAACAAATCGTGTATTTAAATTTGTGTAGTACTTAGAAAAGAATTAAACAAAACAAACCCAACATATTTTATTATTACATAAAGCCTAGGGAGATTCTTTAGTGCGGTGATCTCTTCTGAAGATAATCAGCCACATTATAAAAAGACTTAAAGGCATTAAAATACACATTTGTAACACCATGACATTCTGCTGCTTTCCTTGGGAAAATCCTATTTATCCTGTGCATGAGTCAGGACCATGAGACAAACTGTGAAATCTCTGGACATCACATCTCAATATGGGCGAAAGGTCAGCGATGGAATATAGTTGTTCAAGTTCCCTTGTCTCCTTCTATTAGAGCATTCTCTTGGAGTTTGTTCATTTGATCTTAGTCTAAGGAGAAAAAGTAAACAAATCTTGATAAGTGTTCAGCCTGTTTCAAAACCAACTAACACTCTGCTTATCTAGTGCTGGACTCTCCGGCTATGATGATTACACTTTTATAACATTCAGGGAGTACTCTGAGCCAAAGAAGGAATTATATATATTTTGTCAGAGAAAGTTTCCTATTGGAAAAGTACTAAACGTTTTCCTTCTGTCACTTATGTATTTTTAAAATTAAACTATTACTACGAACGGTGTTTGTTATGGGTGACAGGTAGTGATGAACCCTCAAGATGAACCCTCCTATTAGAAATTTAAATGTAGATACAAATTACACTTCAACACTTACCCAAAGAGTTTTTTAAAGCCACAACTATTCCCCTGGTTTTAACCGTTATAGGAATCCATGCTCTAGTCTTTAGATCATCACACAATGAATTATGCAAGTTCAAATTTAGATATTAATTATTGAAATAGCCACCTTATAAAACTAAATACTACTAAAAATTACTCTTTTTATGAAACTCTCTGAAAAAGAAGGGCCGTGTGTGTGTGCTTGTGTTTGCTTTTCAAAAAAATAAAGTATCTGTTAGATAAATGTGAAGAAGGAAAGATGTTCCTTCTTGTCCATGTCACATAATGTTTTCATTTTTACTTTTATCCAAGTATTTTATGATATCATGTCTAAATTTCTTTGCCTTCATGTCAAATGTACTCCCACTCCCCCACTAATCCGATGGATTTCCCACTAATCCCAAACATTCCCCTTCACTCCAGACCAGTCTTTTAATTTATCCTTCCAGATGCCATGCTCAGTTCTGCTATTATTATTATTATGACTTTGTTCCTGCTTTAGAAAAGCTGAAAAGCTCCGCATCACCCCCCACCACTTCTTTTTTACATGTCCTGATCCTTTGCATTTTAACTGCCTCCTCCTTCATGAACAACTTTGTGGCCGTTGAGCCTTATTGATACCTCTCACATGTCTTCATTACAAAACCACACATAAAGTAGTCCCAGGCAACTCAGCGCTTAATTGCTCTGATTCACTAGTATTAATGTGCTCTCTCTAACCACATGGTAGACCTACTGAGGTAAACACTTGGTCCTCCTCAACAGAACAGTGCGAGCTACCCAAGCTTGCACATTGACTTTTCAAAATTATATTTTCTGTAAATCCTAGCTACAAAAAATTTGCCCCACAATATACTTTTGTAAAAAAAACAAATAGCAGAATAGTATGTAGGGTATAATTTAATTTGTGTGAAAAAATGGAGTATTTTTTAGATGTTTCTATAGGCTAGAAAGATGCACACCAAATTGTTGATAGTAATTACCTCTGAGGAATAAATAACTATGCAGGAGTTTGGCAGGATGGGGAGAACTGGTGGGTCTTATACGAGACTTTAATTTTCCCTTGAAAGAAACATTGTGATGTTTGTTTTCATTTTTATATGATGAGCATTATTATTTTTATAATTTCAAAAAAATTTTTAGAAGGACGGAATTAATAGACACTGTGTGATTCACTTCAGTATTTATGAATACCCCATGTTTCTAGAAGTGTTACTCAGCAATTGTAAAGCACAAGTGCAGGCCTTGCTGCCCAGAGGCCTCCCAGATTGCCACAAGTTCAGTCACCACTAATCCATCTGCAGTGGAATGCTCACCAGATCACAGCAAACTGTTACCTCTTGGAAGAAAAAGTACCATATGAAAAGAAATGTATTGAAGATTCATAAAATTCAAATAACTTCTCTATTTGTTTGAATCATTACCTTGTAATGTAGGGGGAAAATATAAAATTGATCAGGAGTGAGACTACCCTCATCAGGTCATTTTCTTTTTTTTTTTTTAAGATTTATTTATTCGAGAAAGAGAGAGAAAGAGAGCGAGTGGGGGAGGGGCAGGGGCAGAGAATCTTTAAGCAGACTCCCCGCTGAGCGTGGAGCCCCAGGGTTCAATCTCCCAACTCATGAGATCAGACCTGAGCCAAACCAAGAGTCAGACTCTTAACCCACTGAGCCACCCAGGAGCCCCCTCAGGTCATTTTCTATACTATGGCCTGGAGCAATTGCTTCTGAGACACTAGGCCTATGGACAGTCAGCCTGGGTGAGAAAAGGTTTGACTCAGTACCATCACCATAGAGTATTTTGACGGTTGCTCTGTGGAAGTGGTTCTCCAGCTTTTCAGAATCACCATCAGGAGAATCTGCATTTCTTACAAGTCCAGGGATAATGGTGATGCTGAGGCTGCTGGTCCGAAACCACTTCCCGTGGGTCCCGAGCTAATTTTTGTATTGTAATTCTCAAATAGCAATGAGTTTTTCCCAACTTAATGTCTACACATTTCGATTCAAATAAAAATTGATATATAGGAACATTTCAATACTTACAGTAAAATCTCCTGAGGCTTGTAGTTCCAGAGATTTATTTTCCTTCTTTACCTGATAAATGTCTCTGCCTTGCCACAGTCAGAATTTCTAAATTACCATTTACCTTGTCATCACCACTATTTCTTATTAATTAGCCAAAAGTCCTTGAAATTTTAGGAGTAGGTTAAAAAAGGAGAAAATAAAAAGCAAAAACTCCTAAAAACAAACCATCATCATCACCATCCTCATCTACTTGGAAGCACCAGTAACACTTGTGAATGGAAATGCTTAAATCCAGCAGTTTTCTCTGCAACATTTAAATACCCTGGCAGTCTTCATGATCAGCGATAGGACAATTTTATTGCAAATGAAGTGTAGCCCATGTGCTTGATGAACTAATTGGGCAGTAACATGAAAATTGTGTATTCTGGCTATGTTCTTAAGATTATATTTACTTGAATTTTGTTGAATTAGCTGTTATGAGATGCCTGGTGTCTGTAAGTTCGAAACATACCAGTTGCTCAGGAGGACAGCTTTGCCTGGCTGAGGCTTAACAGAAATGCCTCTTGTGGGACTCATAAAGAAGACATTGATAAACAACATATTTAAGAACATCCTTTCAATAAAAACTAAAATCGTTTCCTAGGCCTGCTTCTCCTAGCTTGCCCCGTGCTTCCTGGGGGCCGGATGCCAAAGGCAGATCAGCCAAAGCGATCCCACAAAGGGCCAGAACAATTTGATCGAAGTATGTAACTGTCTGGCAGACTGGCAAGTATTAGAAAAACTGGAGAAGTTGTTGGAATGCATATCCTTTTGGCACCGCACTCCAAATATTATTTCTTGAGAAGAAAAGCTATGATGAGAGTGGGCCAGTTGAAAAGGAGGAGGGCAGGAAGCGAAAACCATGGTGGGCAAGCATAAGGAGTGTGGCTGTCCTGATTATGGGAGTGGCTTCTGTCCTGATTGTGGGAGTGGCTTCTGTCCTGATTGTGGGAGTGGCTTCTGTTTGTCGCTGGAGGTGTGGCGGTAGGAGTGAGGGAAGAAATTATTTGTTCCTGGACTTGTCATCATTTTGCAAATGTGCAGACGCCCCTGGCCTTTCTGGAGTCACCCTTGGTCTTTTGGCACGGCTGTGTATCTTCTCCACTAGAGCACTGTTCCATTTTGAGCCTGTTTGGTGGGACCCCAGATGATTAAACAGTTGTTTTCTGTTGAACTGCAAGCTAAGCCAAGTCCAGCTCCTCGGGGAAGAGTTTTTGCTGTATAAACCCAACAAACCACAAGGTACCTAAAAAGGTATCTTGTGATGACCTTCCAGAGCACTTCCAAATCCTCTGTATTGACCTTGTGTTGACAGAGAGGCCGTGTTCCAAACACATTTGGATATGATCTTATATACTCAGAAACATGAAAAGGAAAGAAAGAAATGCTATACTGCACCACTGTTTACATACATAAAAAACCATTCTTAAATGTTTTGTATATTGTGGAGTAGAGAGGTGGGAGAATGTCCAAGATGGACTGTGAGTCTTTGTAAATAGAATAAAAATGGATCCAGAAATGTCAGTAAAGGGGGCTCAAGAACAAGGTACTACCAAATGGAATGACCTTTGCCACTCTCTCAATGCCTTCCCTCTCATCTATATGGCACCAAAAGGAAAATGAAGTTTTCCATAAATAGGGACCTGCAGTTGTCAAGAATTCCAACCTAGTCTTTTAACTGGCACATAAACAGAGGAATCAAATGCCCAAACTGATTGCAGATGTCTTTCTTAAATATTCCTTTTCCTTAGAAACTGGAGAGTTTCTTTAGGGTCCAATTCTCTTTCCAATTTCTACTTTCTTAATAGCTATCCTTTCTTTCCAAGATAATAAACACATAGAAATCTCTTAATTTTTATTTGTGGAATTAAAAAAATCTAATTTGAAAGCAACAACTTTGGATTGGATTAACAGTGTAGTCCAGAAAGAAAGAAAAGAAGGGAAGAAGGAGGCAGGCAGGCAGGCAGGAAGGAAGGAAGGAAGGGAGGGAGGAAGAAAAGGTAACTTACTGTTCTGGAAAGACCAAAGTGAGAATAGATTTTTGTCTTTTTAAATTATAGTCCTGTGAGTACCAATTTCATTTAAGATGAAATATACACATTTATTGTACACACCTATTTAGAGATGAAAAGTAGACACCAAGTTGAATTTTTAGAGGGGCCAGGGTGGCTCAATCAATTAAGCTCTGACTCTGGATTTTGGCTAAGCGTGGAGCCTGCTTGAGATTCTCTCTCCCTCTCCCTCTGCTCCTCTCCCCTCTCTCTCACTCATTCTCTCTAAAGAAAATAAAAATGTGTGTGTGTGTGTTTTTAAAGATTTTATTTATTTATCTGACAGAGAGAGACACAGCGAGAGAGGGAACACAAGGGGGGGCGGTGTGGCAGAGGGAGAATCAGGCTTCCCCCTGAGCAGGGAGTCTGATGTGGGGCTCGATCCCAGGACCCTGGGATCATGACCTGAGCCGAAGGCAGATGCTTAATGACTGAGCCACCCAGGTACCCCCAAAAATATGTTTTTAAATATCAGAAGACTCCATCCAAAGAAGTCAAGCAAAAGTTAACTTTTGAGTAGATTTATCATGTCATCTCCACTATATATTGTGTGGTAAAAACATCAAGCAAAATAACAGAGTATTTAGTATTAAGTTACACTTTTTATGGAGCTTATTTCTCTTAAAGGTTTCAAGTAAGATCCTGTTAACTAGAAATTCTGTTTTAGCAGCATACATTTCTGGAAGTTAGGAAACTTAACCCATTCTTACTTGCACCTTACACAAACCTGGTAAAAAACAGAAGCGTTAGTGCCAAACTGTCTGTTATTTATTCCTGGCTGGGCCATTCTCTCACTGCTGGGGAAGATGAGCTAAAAGCTTTGTGCCTCAGTTTTCTCCTCAATAAATGAAGATAATAACAGTGACTACCTCCTAGATCAGTCAGTGAGAGAATTAAATGTGTTAACTCACGGAAAGATAGCTGAACAATGCCTAGCACATGTTCAAAAATTTTTTAAAGTAGTACTTTATGAAATGTATGTTCCTCAGGCACTGCATCTATCTGTAATGCACTTTGTATGAATATTTATGTTTAACCCCACAGTCTTCTGATTTGGACACAAATTTTTATTATCCCTAAGATTATAATACTTAAATCAGATGAAAAAATTATTTATGAAAAAAAAAATGAAAAACAGGAGTCTGAGTTTGATGGTAGAAAATCTGCATTCCCCAGAGGCCCTGACCTTAGTTCTTGGGCCCTGAAGGTGAGAAAAATAAAGCTTTGATCCATAACATGGAAAGAGCCTTATACTTTGGTATAAACAGAGAAGGTAGACAAATGGACAGACTGTTCAATAATCTTGTTCACAATCACGAAATGCTCTTAAATTGGCCTCAAATGCCTTAAAATAGTGTCTGGTTGGACAGAAAAGAAATGCAAAAATAATGAGCCCAGCTGAAAAGAGAAGGGAAAAGAAGGGGGAGTCCTCTGATCACTTTTGCTGCCTCGTTGTCAGACATCGATCCCAGTATTATTGCTCTCCTCCTGCCCTCCCCCTTTCAAAAGGGGAAAGGAAAAATTACCACAGGTGGAAAATTGCTTCTGGCACTAATCTTTCTAGCTCAGATCAAGAATATGGATATCGGTAATCTCTGAAATAGCCATCGTTACTCATTTCAGTACCATGATGAAAATTCAAGGGGAAAAAAAAAAAAAGGCTTTTTGGCCACTTTCAAAGAACCTCACAGAAGAAGTAAAATGAATGAGCATCTATGCATACTAAAATCCCAATTTCATCCAACTAGATTAAAAAGCAGAAGCAAGTCCTCTTTTTCTTAGCGTATTTATTCCCTCGGGAGGTTGCTAGAAGGCAGACTCCTGAGTTATCAAACTCAGAATTTTCCTCAATTCCTTCTTTTTCTAGTTTGCTTCTTGCAGTTAACTCCATTACTAACTTCTAGCGATAAACACCTGGAGTCTATCAAAAACAAAGAGAGGCTTATTCAGTGGGTACAGCCCTGCCTGGTGAACACCCTGAGCAGAAACAAACTACATAATATAAGACTTGAGCAGGAATATGTTTTTTATGATGTGCCAGCATAAGGGGGATCAAAGGCTAAAGCCAAATAAATAGCAACTGGGCACCAGCAGAGGAAACATATTTAGACTTTAAAATAATCAAAAACAAACCCAAAGAACACTAACACCCTCTACATTCAGCAGTCATATTTTCCCTCTTTTTATACACAGCTTAAACCTGTCAAGAGTTTTTGAAGCTAATCACTGAAACTAAAGAAGAATCCTGCCTTTCACTGAGGTTGTGACAATAACCAAAAAGACTGGATGTAAGTAGATAGACCCTCCCCCAACCCGCACCCCAGCCTCTTCCTGCCAATCCCCCACTCTTTCTCTATTGGCCTCTTATTGAATTTACCTTGGCCGCATTCTGGAATTTGCCGGCTGACATTAACGCATTTATTGAGCTTGACTCCTCCTTATCTAAAACATCTCTAGCCAAACTGAAACAATCTGTCTGCCATCCACTGATTGGCAGGGCAAATTTTTCCAGGTGGTACCACTAGCTCCCCTCCAACGACTTGCCAACCTTACTTCAGTCTGGCAGAACGAGCAAAAGAAGACCAGGGCAACCATTGTTCGCTGCCAAGTTTAGTACCTGCAATGTATTTACATCATAAACAACTTTGGAAAGTTTAGTAGGACTGAAAAAAAAGTTGAGGATGGGAGGCCCCAACGCAAAGAGGAGGAGGTAGATAGGAGAGCAGAGAATTGACAGGCTCAACCCTGAGGGCAAAAAGCTACATCTGTATTTGATTTGTCAGGGATTTACATTAGTGAAACTTTAACTCTGCAGATGATACATAAGATTACACTTACAGAACAAGCTTATGCAAATCTAGTTTAAACGCCATGGTATGTGGCCCAGACAGTGAATTTGGCAGATTTCATTGAGTCTGGTGGCTGGATCTAATAAATTCATTTACATGAAGGATTAGAACATCTGGAAAAGTAGCATGGCGGTTTATTGAAACATAAATAACATTAATTGAAAGGTTACAGGTATGCAAAACACTTTATGCAGGCGATGCAAAATTGTAGAAAGCTGCTTCCCTACTCTACTAAGGCAAAAGAGAAAAATATCTTGCTAACATAAACAGAAAAGGTCATTTCCAGGATCTGATTTAAATGTCACTCTAGATACTATGAGTGAGAGAGGCAGCCCATTTCTTCATCCCACCTTTGTAGTGAACCCTCTTTTCCAAAGCTGCACCGTGCTGCCCTCCTGATACACATCGCACGCTCTAATTAGCGACAGCAAGGTAGTGACATAATTAAATTTATTTTCAGTTACAAATCCCCAAACTGTCATGCCATTTTGCAGACAAAAAAGCACAGTTGAGGTCTCCAGCTATTTCTTCAATGAGTTTATTTTTATTTTAGTGCTGTAATGTATACTCGCTGGTAATGTGGATTGCCGGTTAATGTCTTGTGGAGTTGGTTACCATAAGCATAATAACAAATTACCCAGAGGAAAATGAGCAAAGATTGATAGCATATGATTTAAAAGCTGAGAGGAAAGCTCAGGTGGTTTACAATCATTTGAGTACCTCAAGATTAATTTATAACTGGGTAACCCATTCAAACTCCCCTTCATCATTTATCCTCCAATAAAGAGATGACTTAAGCTGCTCGATCACCCCAAATGCCTCCTGCCCACAGCAATGGCAAGCCATTCCTTTTGAAAAGGATCGTTTTCATTATAAGTCATTATCAAAATGCTGACTTTGAGAAGTCATGTAAATCAGGAAGCAAGAAATCTGGTATTCTCTCAGGTATGGAGACTGCGTGGAGCCCACTTCAGAAACTCAATGTGGATTTGACATCAAGTAATCGAGTAAAGAGTTGTTTGACCAAAATTGAAAGAGGACCCCTGGCAATTATTTTATGAAAAACAAGACTTAATGGAATGATTGATATGCTTTGAAGAATAACAAGATAAAACAGAAAAGACAAATATCCTAGATGATCTTCCTCCTCATAATAATAAGAAAGTAGACAACATCATTTTCTTTCCTTTTAAAAGCAGATAATAAAATCAGAAAATAGAAGAAATCTTTACTGACCTTACACATTTCCACCCTTGCCATCATAAATATAATTCACAGACTGCATGAAATTGTAATATTGCTCTCGATAAGGTTCCTGTCAGAAATTAAACAAAACAAGTAACTGAAATTGGTCAAGTCAATCTATTGCCACAGTAAGTTCTTTTTCTATGTAGATGTTAAAAAAAAAAAAGACATTTAAAAAGCAAAGATTCTTCTTTAATCGCTAAATATAATAGACACACTGCAAAAAGAATTAAATCAGGCTTATGAATTACCATGGCTCTCCAAAAAAATAGAATTGGATACTTCCCAATTTTCACACAGAAATGTCATTTCACTGCACAGTGATAGAATGTGAAATATTCATCAGGGAGTATATTTTAGGTTGTCCTTATCGAGGTAGGGGCTGCTGGAATAGCAAGAAACACATCTTTATGTATACTGATATTGACTAGCCTGCAAATTTAGGGGGAAATGTATTGCCTGTAAATGGATCCAATGCTGAAAAGACAAGTCGTGGTGTCCTGACAAAAAGAAGTGTAATCTTCATAATACTAACCAGGCTTCGGTGGTCATAGTAACTTACCTTGTATTGAGAATGACCAGTAAATAGCTTACCCATTCAATTAAATCCTCAATATTATTCAGAAAGGTAGTTTCCTTGGATACTTTTAGAAAAGCTAAAATTAAATCTCAGCCACCAAACATCACTTGAAGCTCGTCAGTGGTTTTGTATATTTTTGACTCTTTGAGAAGGCATGGTTCCACAGGAAGTGCTCACTGAGTTCCTTTAAATCACTGGATGAAGTTCAGAGAAGAGTTCCTCAGCCACAGGGGGTTTCAGGAGGAAAAGCCACAGGTGATGAGAGGTAATAGACAGAGCTCACAGAGCTCAAACTCAAGCTTGTATCCTATGACTAGTCAACTATAATATTTGTGAGTTTGACTTTAGTAAATAAGACTACCTTCTCGGGCGCCTGGGTGGCTCAGTTGGTTAAGCGACTACCTTCGGCTCAGGTCATGATCCTGGAGTCCCAGGATCGAGTCCCGCATCAGGCTCCCTGCTCAGCGGGGAGTCTGCTTCTCCCTCTGACCCTCCCCCCTCTCATGCTCTCTCTCTCTATCTCATTCTCTCTCTCAGATAAATAAATTTAAAAAAAATCTTAAAAAAAAAAAAAAGACTACCTTCTCATCTATGTGCTTGGGACACGATCTAGATTTTAGAAAAGATGCCAAGCACCCCCCCTCCCATGCTGAAGAACAGTGCCGCCTATTTGTAAGACACTGTGATTGAACAAGAACAACATTTGGACACCAAAAGGGTGGAGTGAATGGTAGACTCAGTGCACAGACAGGAATCTGGCTGATGATTTGACCAACTACTAGTTTGGAGACCTTGGGCAAGTTACTCCATGCGTCTTACTTTCCTCAGCTATAAAGTGAGGATAATAATAATACCTCCCTGATGGCACTGCAGTAAATACTGAATGATTAACTATATACACAATACCCTTAGGATCGTGTGTGGCACATATTCAAGTCTTGGCCACTGCTGCTTTTGCTGCAGTAACCAAAGTGGCCAGCAGAGCTGGCTGCCACCTACAGATACCTTCTACTACCATTTCTAGGAGCAGCTGAAACAGAGCCATAGGTTGCAGAGAATAATTCACCAATGTAAACTCACTCGGTCACAAAACAAATAATAGCCAGAGGCCTATGGGTAGCACACCAATATGGAAAAGGAAAAGAAGCATTTCTTACTGAGCAATTTTGAGGTGATTAAGAGTAACTGATTGATGATGTACAACAGAGTGAGAAAAGCCTTAGACTAAAGATCGGTCACAAGAGCTAAGAGAACAAAAAGAGAGAAAAAATTGAGGTAAAAAAAAGTTTTTCAAGAGGAAGAGGTAAGAATGGGGAAAGAAACATTAAATCTGGGATCAAAAGGAGAGCATATAACCATTAGGGAAAAAAGTGACTTCCCCAAAGCAGTCTTTTGAAATAGAGTTGCTGTGGTGGTTGTGGTTGTGAGAAATACTGATGTACTGTCTAATTTACCGAACTATACAGAATCCATTTAAAGCGTGGTTGTAAGTCCAGGGAGATATATACAGTACACAAGTATCATCTTAAATAGGATGAAACAGGAGCTAAGTTCAAGATATTTTGGAAGGAAAGGAATGTTAACAGATATCTATTTCCATGGTGTCCGTGGTGACTTCCCTATATGTTCAAAAACCTCATCTTGACCTCGTCTGAGCTTCAGACCCATCTCAACACCCAGATGTACTTCAGACTCCTCAGATATCACTAGACCAAAGATGAACTCATCTCTTCCACCGCCCCCTCCTCCAAAAAGCTCCCCCTGGTTTGTCAGCAAATGACATCACCACATTACCAGGTGCCCAAATTTAATGCCTCCCTTCATCTGTGTCATTTGTCTCCTTAGCCTTAATAAAACAGTAGATCCTGTTGACTCTGCTTCATCCATTTCTCTTAAATCTATCCAGCCCACCCCATCCTGGCCACTGCCTTGTCTAAGACCTGGGATCGTTTCATCCCCCTACTTAAAGTCTATCACTGGCTCTCCTTCACCTATAAGTGAAAGTTCAAAGTTCCCAAGACAAACATGGGGGTACTTACAAGGCCAATGTTTTGCTAGTCTGTGAGGTACAATGCTTTGGCTCTCTGGGATTTTTTTCTTCTCGATTTTAGCTCAGAAAAAAAAAACAAAAACAAGAGAGAGTGCCTCACCAATCATATTGTTCCCCATTGAATCAGTTCATTAAACTTCTCTCTACCATACAACATACCATGAATTTTTCACAACTCTGGACATTTGAACATGTTATTTCCTCTCTCCAATTAACAGGCTCCCACTCATTCATCAAGATTCAGCTCAAATGTCACCTTCTCAATGCAACTTTTCCCAACTTCTCAAGGCAAAGTTTATTCCTCTCCACTGTGTTCCCATAGCATTTTTGTACTTCTCTCATGAAATATATATTTCATTTAAAATCTCAAAAGCCAGGATCTCAAGGGCTAAGCACAATTCACAAGAGGTACTTAATAAATGTCTAGTGAACAACTGTATCTAGAGGTGTCTAAAATGACAATTCCATCAGAAGCAGGTAACAAAGCAAATGGGTATCAATTAAAATAATTTCTTAAAGACAGATGGATGGAAATCATTTAAGCAGAAAAGAATTCCCAGGAGATATGGTTAGCAGCAAAACACAGTTAAAAATGAGCTGGAAAAGTCTCAGAATAAAAATAATTTATATTTCTAATCATTATTTATTTGTGGTTCTAACCTGGAGAACATATTAGCTGGCCAAATATATTCAGACTAGGGGAAATCTAAATTTTTCATTGTCTGGTACAAGCAGAGCAGGACACCAAGTATGCCTTTCCCCAATCATTCTTTTAGCCCTCAATCTTGTCCACAAAAAGTGTCCATTGTCAACATTTCCATACTCTCCTCCTCCCTACTTCCAAATCTCAGTTCCAGATCGGGTTTTCATATAAGAAAACCATACTGGACTCGTTAGCCATTTTGCTATATCTCCATTGTGTGGTTTAACAAGTTCTTCTGTCCCTTGTATTAGGGTGGTTTGTATCCAGAAGCTCAGTATACTCTGATTAGATTTTTTTAATTTCTTGATTTCCTAAAAACTGAAGCTTTGATGGTTTTCTCAACACTTACATTTGGGGCATGAAATGTACATTACGTGTTTGGTCCACTCGTGCTACTGAGAGAGCAATGACCCAGCTCAGACTTGGTTATAGTTCCAGTTACTGACAGAACAACCCCTGGGGTCTTGTGATAGAAATACTGGCTCATGAGACACACATCAGATCTTCTCCCAAATAACTCCGACTTCTGCTCTGCCTTCCACAAAACAAATAACATGAATTGTTCATTTTGCCAACAATAAACAAATATGAATAACGTAAAACAACTGTCTCCAAGAAGATCATACTGTAGTGGGACACAGAAATGGACATAAAACTTACAGAATAATATGGCAACTACAACTGCAGAGATAAACAGTGTTATGGAGATACCTGCCTGGGGTTACTCCTTCTTTGACAGTGAGTGAAGCTTGCTTGCTTTCTTTCTTTCTTTCTTTCTTTCTTTCTTTCTTTCTTTCTTTCTTTCTTTCTTTTTTAATTTTATTTATTTATTTATTAGAGAGTGAGCGAGAGAGAAACAGCATGAGAGGGGAGAGGGTCAGTGGGAGAAGCAGGTTCTCCGCTGAGCTGGAGCCCTATGTGGGACTCGATCCAGGGACTCCAGGATCATGACCTGAGCCGAAGGCAGTCGCTTAACCGACTGAGCCACCCAGGCACCCAAGTGAAGCTTTCTCTAAGTCATGTGCAGAGGGGCATATGGGGGGCGGGGGCGGGGCGGGGCACTGTGCACACAGACTCTGATTCAAGCTACTCCAATTCAAATCACCCAACCTCTGTCTGCTTCAGTTTCTTTATAAAACAGGAATAATAAGATACTAGCAATAGATTACTGTAGGGATTAGCAAAATTAATGCATGTCAAACACTTAAATCAGTGCCTAGGATACACTAGATATTTGCTTTTATGGATGTTACCATGAAAGCATATGGATCTAATAAAATATTTTAAATCTCTGTGAAGATGATACAAAATTAGATCTGTACCAAAGAGTTCTGCTAGTTGAAAAAGGCTGTCTTGGCTGCAAAAAACATGAGAACACTGTAGATTTTTCTAGACTATAACATAATATATAGACACAGGACCAGAGTAAGAAGTTTACTATTCAGAATTATTTTAGAAACTTGCCCCCACTGCAACCAAACTGTGTTCACACTGGGCCATTGGAAATGCCTCAGGGTCAAGAATTTCAGAAAAGTCGGACTCATGTGGCTGTGGAGGGGTGGTTCATCTAGATCATTACCCTGGAAGAGATTAATTTTTCAGATTAGTTATGTCCTGTTACTCAAGGACCTCCTTGATGTCAGGTATCAAAGACAGGTGTGAAAAAGGTGTACTGAAAATGACCTTCACTGTGTGGTTTACGATAGGCTCTTGCTTCCCTCCTCACCATCTCCTTCACAAGTGCCCCATGTGTGGCTAATATCCCTTTGTACAGCTAATAACTTTTTCCTTAGCAAAAGCTGTACTCAGGAAAGCATCTGAAAGGATGCTACTACTTATACCTTCGTTTCTAAACCTTTTTTAAAAATTTTAGAGCTCAAAGTTTTACTTCTCACTAAAGAAGTTCCAAGTATTTTGAAAGGAGTTGGGCTTGTTTTTACCAGGAAATCTTTCTTATGCCCTTGAGCCATCAAGGCTGTGTTACCTGGGTTACGTTGGACACAGGACATGTTACTTGGGTATTTAAATACTGAAGAAAAATCTCCAAACTTAAAAACAAACAAACTGAAGACAGCCCTGTCTGCAGTGGGAGATCTACCTCAGTACAAAGGCTTGCTACTAGCTCTCCCAACTCCCTGTTGCTTTGGGTTTAGAGAGATCAAGGGGAAAAAAAAAAAAGAAAAGGGATGCCTGGGTGGCTCAGTCGGTTAAGCCTCTGACTCTAAGCTTCAGTCATGATCTCAGAGTCCTGGGATGGAACCCCGTGTCAGGCTCCCTACTCAGCAGGGAGTCTGTTTGTGATTCTCTCTTGCCCTCTCCCTCTGCCCCTCTCCCCCCACCTCTAATAAATAAATAAATCTTAAAAAAAGAAAAGAAGAAGAAATTAATCTAGCTTAGTCTAGTCCCCCTGACTGGGGGGGAGGGGTGGTTAGGGAACAGGGAATTGAGAGCAAGGAAGTAAGCCATGCCTGGACAGAAATTTTCCTAATCGGTTTGTTTTTTAGATCATAAAATCTACTAAAGGGAAAGAGATGTTGCTATGTCAGCCTTGAACTTTTTAACCTGGGTTAAACACTAACTTTTAAACACAGTTTTTAAATATTCTATTAAAATTCCCATAGCCAGTCATTTTCATTGCCTCTCCTATATATGGGGAAAAACTATTACACCAATTATGACACCTGACAATTCCTGAAATTATTTTAATGACAATCAGCCAGTCAAATGTTAGTAGTTATCCACATGGAACTCTGCTTAACACTTTCTTTCCTTGCCACAAGAAAGTCACAATGTCTAACCTCTGACTGTGTATTTTGTTTAAACTCTTTTTAAAATAGGCAGGGCTTCTTCTTCAGTTCCCTGGAAACAAATAATGTAGCCGGAGAAGAAATGTAAGTGGTGGGTTTTTATTCTTTTATTGGACTTTGTATATGTATTCATGTTAGGTAAAATATAAAAAAATAAAATAAATATTACATTACAAAATAGAAGAAAAGGTAATGAATTAGTATTTGATACATTAAAGGTATATTTATACATTACCATATCCTTTGAAGAAGAGAAGAAAGCTTATACCTGCATATTGGTCTATCTGATGATATCTTTTTTTTTATTATTTTATTGAGAGAGACAGAGAGAGCATGAGAGAGAGGAGGGTCAGAGAGAGAAGCAGACCCCCTGCTGAGCAGGGAGCCCGATGCGGGACTCGATCCCGGGACTCCAGGATCATGACCTGAGCCGAAGGCAGTCGCTTAACCAACTGAGCCACCCAGGCGCCCCCATATTGGTCTATCAGTAGTGAATAAGAAACATTACATTTTCTGTTTTAGAGGTTTAACTTCTGCAAATTTGTAATGACTTGGTCAGAATTGACCTTTGCCTACTGATAGGCATTATAGTCAGATTTTTAAAAATCTACCTTTGCTTGTAGCTGATTAAAGGACATTTTTATGATTTTAACTGAAAAGTTTCTTTCACATGAGGAAGCAGATGCACAAATAGGACAATTCTTAAACATCAGGATAAGCGTGTAAAAAGAATCAGAAAAATACCACTTGACCATAAATTCCAAAAGTTGCACTTCTGTTTTTGTTTCCTTTGAATCACATCTAGGGGTTTTCAAATGTCTCCACAAGTGGAAAAGTATTAAATATAAATAAGAATTCTAAGTGAATACACAGTACAACAAAATTGCAGCAACTCAAGTTCTGCTTTTTTTGTCTTAGCAATCACCATCCTGTCATCCTTTATTTCAAATCCAGTGCTTAGAAAACAAGAATACATCATATCAGGAGCTCAGAATGCAAACTGCCTGCAAAGGGGGCTAGAAGGACTTGGAACCCTTAAGAATTTGCTCTAAAAATGCATCTGTGTCGTTGAATCTCTGTGTGTTGAGGTCAGACTATAAAACTGGGAGTTTTCTGAATGAGCTCTTACATAAAAAATGATGTTTATTAAAGGATAAACTTAAAAATATTCTAATGTGAAGCTTATACACACCCACATATGGGCTCATATGTAATTAAAATTGAACATAACCATATAAATTGTTTAAACTGAGACAAAGTGGGGTTTTTTTTGAAAAATAGTTTATAACTAACTTTATTCAGAATTGGCAGCACATGGTGACAAAGCAGATTGAAAAGTTGGTTGTATAATTGTTTTTAAATTCTCTAAGGGCAGCACATCCCCTTACTGACTCCCTCAAGACAGACTGCTCCAGTCACCCTGACTTTGAAATGCCCCTGAGGAAAGGATAAGAAGTAGATATTAATTTAGATTCTTTTCTTACAGTTGCTGTATGAAAGAATAATTATTTAAAACTCTCAAATGTTCAATAATACTACTATTGTCTATTTTTTCATACTTGTGCTCATTGGACTTAATGCTAATTAAGTCCAATGGTATTAGAGCAAACAATATCTGGGCAAAATTCTGACACTTCTTGGAAATAACTGAATGTTATCACATTACATTTAGAAAGAGTCTGAAAGAACTGGGAAGTGCTGACAAACAGAAAGCACTCAATGAGTATGTTCCAGTGAATGAATGGATTTGGCAAACACACTGCCACCAACAGCAATGGAAAAAGTGATGCATCTCACGCAGGGTAAGTTTCATCTTTAAACCCATCCTAATTCCTGTCTCTCGTTTCCTTTTTTCCAGTGAGCACAGGTAACCTTTTTCCTGGCCTGCATTCCATGCAAAAGTTCAGATCAAAAATAGATCTATTAAATGATGAATCAGTATGTATTACAACTTAATTTTCAAGAACTGTTACATCACACCATATCGTCTCAGTCAAGACATATATGTTTCCAAGGTTGGAAAGGACATCATACCCAAATGCCTCAGAGTGAGTTCAGTTCTTCCAAGAGCTTTATGAAAGCGAGCACTCTGGGGCACCTGGGTGGCTCAGTCATTAAGCGTCTGCCTTCGGCTCAGGTCATGATCCCAGGGTCCTGGGATCGAGCCCCGCATCGGGCTCCCTGCTCAGTGGGGAGCCTGCTTCTCCCTCTGCCACTCCCCCTGCTTGTGTTCCCTCTCTCGCTGTGTCTTTCTCTGTCAAATAAATAAATACAATCTTTAAAAAAAAAAAAAAAAGGAAAGCAGGCATTCTTATCACTCACTGGTTTTGCAGATAATTACTCGGAGTCTCTGGGATATTACCTAGCTTAAGGTCAATAGCATGTAGGTGGCAGAGTTAGGCTTGAACCTCTGGTCTTCAGATTCTAGACGAAAGAAGGAAGTCTGTCTACAAAAACTAAATCTGGATAATTTCAGACTAGCAAATTCTTTACTTTTTAGAAAATCAATTTGAGGGCACCTCGGTGGCTCAGTTAAGCATCTGTCTTTGGCTCAGGTTGTGGTCCCGGGGTCCTGGGCTTGAGTCCTGCATGGGGTTCCCTGCTCAGCGGGGAGTCTGCTTCTCCCTCTCCCTCTCACCCCTACTCATGCTTGCTCTGTCTAGTGCTCCCCCCCTCTCTCTCAAATAAATAAATAAAATCTTTTTAAAAAAATCAATTTGATTCTTAAAGATGAAAAACAAAGAAATATGTAAACTAAAAAAAAGAAGAAGAAAAAGAAAAACCCTGAAGAACTCATTCTGCTGTAAAGGACAGCTATGATTTGGAAGACAGAGCAGAGATAAGAACAGGTATTCCTAACTTTGGACTATCTGAAATAGCCCCTTCAGAGGATATTTAACATGGTGTTGGCTGAGCTTATCTGAATTGATAGATATATTTTAATTGCCTTATGAGAGTTAAACATTTTTGTGGGAAATACTGAAGGTAGTGGCTGATCTTACTAGATCAAACTGGTGGTAAGTAAAGAATTAAGAGAAATCCAGTTAGTTTATCTGCCCTTCCTAGTCTCTTGGGGAATTGAATAAGAAACGAAAACACTTTTTGTAAGTCTAGGTTTAACTTAGAACTGTTACCTTCTCAAATAAATTAATAGCTATAGTACTTGTCATATCATTTTATACTGAAAAAAATTTTAGTTTTTTTGTAAGAATCTTAGTTATGTCAAGGATGAGGTTTGCTAAAATCAGTACAACTAAATACTACATTTTAGCTAAGTACTAATTTTAATTATTCTTTCTGATAAAATAAATTATCTTTATAGAAAAAGCCATATTCACTAAATAACTTTTTTCCATCTTAAA
Source organism: Mirounga leonina (assembly GCF_011800145.1). Lineage (NCBI taxonomy): Eukaryota > Metazoa > Chordata > Mammalia > Carnivora > Phocidae > Mirounga > Mirounga leonina. The sequence continues at coordinate 85,373,514 of NW_023270807.1, read as the reverse complement.
TTTAAATTTTAACTCTTCTTTGATGTATTTGTGATTACAAAGGAGTATGTCAATCCCTGCAATTTAAGTTTCCATCTTTGAGTCCTTTCTTCTGTTTAGCAATGTAGGGTCTAAAACAATAGCGTATATATTATTGATAAAGAACATTGTAAGCCATTTTGTTTCTTTAGATCTCAGTACTTCATTTCAGTTCCATCTATTACTCGCTGACTGAAGGGTTTCTATTGCTCGGCATTGGCTGATGCAGTATTAGCTTTCTCTTTTTTAGAGTTTAAAATCTGGGGAGAAAGACTTCATTTAAAAAAGCAATTCAAGAAAATCCCACAGCTTAACCTATACAGTAGAGAAAATTATATGTAGAGTTTACACATAGGCTGGGAAATACTTTATAAAGAGGAGGTAGAGATTGAAATCTGTGTTCAAAGAAGGGTTGGTGTGGAATGATAGAGTGGTAATAAGAAGATAGAGGGCATTCTACGTGGAGAGAGGCAGATGATGTGTGAACAAAGTGAGGATGTGGGTTCAAGGGAATTCTGGGGGTAGTTAAAAACAGAGTACTTTGCTTAAGTAGGAAAGATAATGTAGACAAGCAAAACAAGCCGGATTTTGGACATTTTGAACACCAGACTCAGAAGTTTGAGTCTGATATGAAAGGAGTCACAGATCCTTAAAGAAATACAGGTTGTAGGAAATCAGGCTAAGAAAAAGGAGGGAAGTACATTTGAATGTTACATATATTAGTGACAGAAAGGATATTAAGAACAGAAGGGAGAAAATAAAAATGACTAAATTTTCAAAACTTAATAACCATGAAAATGGTGAAAATCCAAATAAAAGAAATCCTAGTCCTAAACATTCTAAAGACATTATACAAAGAGTGGACTTATTGATAAGAATTTGATCATTAAACATGGAACTTGCCTTGGACTGCTGGAATTAAATTTTAATAGTTTCATTTTTTTTCATTGTTAAATGCTCAAATAAATGCAGAAGATGCCTTTGAAATTACAATGAGCTCTAGTAATCTAGAGAATATTGATTAGGCATAAATTATTCTTATTTAAACAATAAACAGAGGCAGAATGTCACGAATATGAAAAAATGGTGATGCTTCACTAAATCAAAGCTGGATGAGACTGAACTTATCAGAGAGCATCAAATATTGTGCCAAAACTTTCAGTGAACTTACAGAATGTAACTATTTTGGGGTGAAACACTGAAGCAAATGGTCGATCTTATCCTCATAATCATTAAACTGGCAATAAGTGAAAAGTTAAGTAAGTGCCAATAAGTGGACAATAATTCATAAAACTGAACACAGGATGTTATCATTTATGATCATTTTGGATCTACCATATTTATCTGAGTGCAATCTAAATCCATGTTTATGAAAATAAACATTTTAATCAGGATTTTACCTTTAATGATCAATTTCTATAGACAATGATTTTCTGCAAAATTTATTGTCGGTTTAATCCCTTTCTAGTTTTCAAGTGGTACAGTTAACCATTTCCATTTTTTGTTGTTTTTTTTCAAGTTTACTTTACTTATTTTCGATATCATTTTATTTTTTTTAATTTTTTAAATTTTATTATGTTATGTTAGTCACCATACATCATTAGTTTTTGATGCGGTGATCCACGATCCATTGTTTTCATATAACACCCAGTGCTCCATGCAGTACATGCCCTCCTTAATACCCATCACCGAGCTAACCCTTCCCCCTCCCCCCTCCCCTCTCAATATCATTTTATAATATAAATCACCAATGAAGATTTAGCTACTTTATAGGATCCATAACCATATCAATTTTTACCTAAGCTGTTGTGGGTTTTTTGTTTTCTGATAGTGGGTGTGGCTGTTATTTGTTCAAGAACAATGTCCTTTGATCCCATTGTGTACATCTAAATTTCAGTTGGAAAAAGAATTGTGTGCAGATTTGATATTCATTCATCTTATTTTTTGTCAGTTACTTACCAAGACTACATTTTCTCTGAGTTAAAATGGCAGAGTAAAACCATCCTAAAATGTTGAGATCAAACTTTCTGCTTCACATAATGAGACATCCAGAGAAGGGCCACCAGCAGTGGGAAACATGTTGGGAGTTATCTTGGACACGTCTAGTGTAACAGCTTGCTTTCACTGAAGTAACAATGAGTCAGAATTTCTTCAGCAGCAAAAATCACCTCATTGGTCTGATTTTTAATTTTCAAATATTTTCTCATTGTTTAAGAGCACCCAAATACTAGGAGAGCAATAAACTCTCTTACAAAACTTGGTTCATGCTATAATTTCTATCAGAAACTTCATCTTAATCATCTGTGATTGTGTTACATGCTTTCCATAAAGACTCATTTTCCCTGCCTAAATGCATGGTGACTTCTGGGACAACTCTACACTAATTATTGTGTGAGCTCTGAATTCCATAGGACTAGAAAAAGTGCAAAGGAAATTCATAGATTTCATCACTTAAGGATCAACTGGGCATGGTTCATACTACAGTAAAATGTTTTGGAAATCTCTTTGCCCTACTTTCTAAGCACCTCCTAGCAAGCATAATGCTATCTATGACTTTCACCATCTCAATTATTCACTTGTCACTGGCAAAACTTCTTGAATGTATTTCTTGTCTTTGAGACATAACAAAAGAATATAATGTTTCCGTAGTATAAAGAAATTGGTAGCATGATGGATGAAACCTCGGGAACATTACACTAGCTGGTTGTTTAAGCTTTAATAAAAAACACACTTGGGTCTTCCTTGCTAGATTTGAAACTTACCATGAATTGGCCTGCAAGGAAATACCATTTTTGGTACATTTGGATTTTTACCTGTATCACTTACTCAGAAAATTGGATATTTTCTAATGTTCGCTGTTGTAGAGTTTTTAAAAATCCTAGAATAAAAAAACAACTTGAGGGGCACCTGGCTGGCTCAGTTGGTGGAACACACGACTCTTGATCTCGGTTGTGAGTTCGAACCCTACATTGGTAGTGGAGATTACTTAAAAATAAAATCTTTATAAAAAATAACTTGTTTCTGAGGCTTTATCTAGTACTTTTAAAAGTCTAATCCATATTAAAATCATTTCTCATCTGTCTTTTTAAAAAGTTGTTGGTTATGGCATCAGATGCTATTTTTCTCCTGTTATTTCACACATAGAGTAAGTGTTATATTTTAATCCAGCTGAAACAGTCCCTCTGTAACTCAGTTTGGAATAAGTTCTTGAACTGGTCAAAGGTTGGGAGTTGAGGCAACCAAAATGAAATCTATTAAATTAAAAGAAGTATTAAGTCCAAATATAAGCAACTAAAAGACTTTTTTTTAATAAAATCAACCTGATGAAAAAAAATCCTTTAAAAAGTATTTTTTTAATTAAAAAAAAAAGTCCTTTTACTTCTATTCTCCAAATCAAGCCTTTTGACCTGTGATGCAATTCTTGGTAGCTCATTGACATGACTTGTGATTTAGCCAATATTTGAGGTTTTATTATGGGAACCCTGAAGTGATATATAAAATATGATTCCAGAGGGCAGGGGGAATGATCATTTAGATCCTAAATCATGGGTGAGAACCAAATTTGGACACTCTAAGAATTCATTGCTTTCCAGGTTTACTCCCAAGAAACATTTGAACAATGATGCTTGTTTGGCAACCATTTACATTAATTAAGCCTTATTTGAGTTTTACTTGTCCCACCTATCATTTTAGTTAATGCCTCTCATACAGAGATCAGAAGCAATTTCAATAAATAAAAGATCAAAACAAAAATATTCATGTAAAATTATCTACATTGAGTTCAAAATTATTAAAGATAATTAGATGATCATTTATTTTATCTATATGAATATACTTGTTCCTTAAAAATACTTTATTTTAACGTGTAAAGATAAAAAATACATTCATCTCATTAGATGATAATGAACATATTGTTCACCAACTTAAGTCAGCTCATATCCGAGACACTTATGGTTTCTTTCCCGATCAGCTCATACCAAAGAGGGATTATCGTGGCAGCAATTTGTTTCAGATTTACTCTGTCAGATCAGCTATTGATGGCTTGAGACCACCCTTATCTGAAGTAGAAAATGGAGCTTTTTGTTGAGAGGGGAAAAAAAAAGTTTATTATTTTTTAAGCCATCTCATCTCTTTGTTTGACACAAATAAGAGTGGTGAATACAATTCCACTGAACTTGAGTGCATTTTCAAATACTGTTCATGTACACCTGTTTTATGTATTTTGGGTTCTGAAGAGTTTTGATTCCACTGACTAGACTGAAAAGAAAAGGCAAAGTAAATTTTCAAAAACCTTAGTTCTCCCCACTCAACATGAAAGAGAGAAACTCAGGCTGAGAACCAGGGAAAAGTAATAAAGGAGTGAAGTTTGGATGAAATTTTTTCAAATTATATGACTGGATCTGCTGCTCCAGCATTTTGGAAATTTCCCTACTCTTTATTTATTTATTTATTTTTAAATTTTATTGTTATGTTAGTCACCATACAATACATCATTAGTTTTTGATGTGGTGATCCACGATCCATTGTTTTCGTATAACACCCTGTGCTCCATGCAGTACGTGCCCTCCTTAATACCCATCACTGGGCTAACCAATCCCCCCTCCCCCCTCCCCTCTAAAACCCTGTTTGTCTCTCAGTGTCCATAGTCTCTCATGGTTCCTCTCTCCCTCCAGTTCCACCCCCCTCATTTTTCCCTTCCTTCTCCTAATGTCCTCCATGCTATTCCTTATGTTCCACAAATAAGTGAAACCATAAAATAATTGACTTTCTCTGCTTGATTTATTTCACTTAGCATAATCTCCTCCAGTCCCATCCATGTTGATGTAAAAGTTGGGTATTCATCCTTTCTGATGGCTGAGTAATATTCCATTGGATATATGGACCACATCTTCTTTATCCATTCGTCTGTTGAAGGGCATCTCGGCTCTTTCCACAGTTTGGCTATTGCGGATATTGCTGCTATGAACATTGGGGTGCATATGGCCCTTCTTTTCACTGCATCTGTGTCTTTGGGGTAAATACCCACAAGTGCAATTGCTGGGTCATAGGGTAGCTCTATTTTTAAATTTTTGAGGAACCTCCACACTGTTTTCCGAAGTGGCTGTACCAACTTGCATTCCCACCAACAGTGTAAGAGGGTTCCCCTTTCTCCACACCGTCTCCAACATTTGTTGTTTCTTTCCCTGTCCATTTTTGCCATTCTAACTGGTGTAAGGTGGTATCTCAATGTGGTTTTGTTTTGAATTTCCAATTTAAATGTCATTTTATTTCCAAGAGCTTTGTACAAGAGCGGTATCTTAAGTGTTTACCATGTAACGTGTTCTTCAATTGTATTTTCACCTTCTTTTATGCAATCAATAATCACTCTCAAAATTTTAATCAAAGATAGTCTAAGTTATCACATATTAACATTTATTAACTGGATAAAATGGTTCAACTTTGATTTTCTCTTCCCCCATCTATGGATAGTTCTTTAAATGTCTGAATGCAGTTTTCAAATATGCTAATTCTATATACTTGGTATCTATATTTAGCCCAAAAGTCAATGCATGGTGACTAAGTGGTCAGGCTCTGAGGCCATCTATTAACTATGTGATCTTGGGCACAAAAGTTAACCCCTCTAAGCCCCTCAGCCACTAAGAGCAACAAATAATAGTGCTTTCCCCTTAGGGCTGCATGAGGATTATATATTATAATATGATGATGTTCTTAAGGAGTTTAGCCTAGTGCTAGGGATGTGATAAACTCTCAATAAATGCAAGTTGTAATTTTTATTTTTGTTTCATGTTGGTTTTATATCCACAGTTCTGGAATTTTTCTAAAGCTCCTTTGGCACATAGTTGGGGGTCTTAAGTGGTAATTAATTCATTGTTTCTAAAGAGAATGCTTGTTTTCATTAGAATTCCTTTGTTTGCAAACAACAGAGATCCATTTAAGTTAATTAGGAGAGAGAGAGAAAAGAGAAGAGAAAAACGAGGGAGAAGTTTATTACAAGAAAATGCAGGAATGTCTCACTGAATCCAATTGCAGAAACACAGCTATGCGGTCAGAAAGACTCACTGGGAGGCTCCTGGGAGCCAGGGGACTGCTCTCTTTCCATTTCTCCTCACTGTTTCTCTCAATACATCTACTTTCTTCTCTCTTCTCTGTGTTCTTCTTCTGTTTGTGTTGCAGTTCTATCTACCTGACAAAAATGACCACACGACACCAGGATTATACACCACCTGTATTCAGGAAACTAACCCAGAAGGACACCTACCTCTTTTTCATCCTAATCGATACTTCCTCAGAGAAACAATATACTGATCCCAGGTTCACATACCCATCTCTGAACAAATAAGCTGCGTAGGGGCTAGAGACTACCTAGCAAATTCAAGCCTGCTTTGAGAACACCTCCATGAGTACATACCAGAGAAGACGGGCTGGTAGGATGACCAGAGTGTCCGCTACACCATTAACTCTAAAAATAGAAACCCCGTCTCATAGACTCTTGTCTCTCCTAGAATGCACAGCCCTGTTCAAGGTTGGTAAAAATGTTCAGAAATGGTTAGTTGATTTTAATTTTCATTAGCTTTTCTGTCTGGTCTTTCCTTTCTGTTCCTAGCAGAGTTGGGGGCTTATTTTATGTTTGAGGACTGTGACTGAATCACTCCCTCAACTTGTACTTCCTCAATTTGAGTGATTTTTGTTTTCTCAGTGTTCCTCTCACCTGTGTCTTCTTGGTGTCTAAGAATATTTTTTTAATTTTTGGTAATGACTTCATTTGTCTTTTTTTTTTTAAGATCTTATTCATTTATTTGAGAGAGAGACAGAGAGAGCACAAGCAGGGGGAGGGGCAGAGGCTGAGGGAGAGGGACCCAAGCAGACTCCCCGCTGGGCAGGGAACTCCATCCCAGGGGCTCGATCCCGGGACAGGGGCTCCATCCCAGGACCCTGAGATCATGACCTGAGCCGAAGTCAGAGACTAAACTGACCAAGCCACCCAGACTCTGCTCACTTGTCTTCTCATGAAAAACTAGGGAGTATTCTCTGACCTTAAGTAGCCAAAGCAGAACATAAAGAAATTGCTTTCATTACCTACTCAGTTCCTCACACTGTGCTTATTGTTGTAACCATCTGCTCTTCTGATGCTCTCCAGAGGATTTTCTCCTATATTTGAACAGCCCCTAATTTTATTTACCATCATCTTTGAGTAACTGAAGAGGAATTAGGGTTTATTCCCCAAGGATGAAAAGGCACACGCCTACACATAAACACACAAATGCCCACACAAATCACACAATTCTCAGCAATGATATTGTTGGGGATTGCTATTCTGGGGCTGTTATGCAGGTAATATGTAAAAGCAAATTAGTAATTGGCGAATTAGAGGATATTCTAACAAACTTGAGAACCAGGATTCTCAGCATGAGGGAAAAGATACATGTAAACTAGAAAGACTAAAATCCTGTAGTCCTATGGAAACATCAGTATAAACTTAAATTTTATCATGTGTGTTTGTGTGTGTGTGTGTGTGTGTAAAATGCTAGCGTATACTTCAAATTAATGTGGGAAAAGAAAAGTAAAGTGGGGTGTGGATGAAAAAAAAAACTGGCCATGAGTTGATAATTATTTAATCTGGATGTTGAGTATAGGAGGGTTTCTATATTGTGCTCTAATTTTGGATATATTTGGAATTAATAAATTCCATAATAAAACTCTTTTTAAAGTGAAAAATTACCAGTCAAAAAATTAAAATGTAGTGTGTTGCAATGAAGGAAACTCTACACAAGATGTTGAGAAACCTACCTGCATCCTAGTCTCCCATTTATAATGTAAAAACAAGATGCAAGGCCTAGAGCAAGTCACTTAACCTCTCAAGGTTTTGTTGATTCATTTGCAGATGTAAGATATAATTTATCAGCCTCAGAGTAGGGATTAAGCCAAATTTCCATGGACTTTGCTTGAAGCTCTCAGGACTATTATTTTATAAACATCTCCAAATTCAAAACTACTTTTATGATTGACATTAGACATTAGACAAACTGAAATCTAATAAGCCATTATACATTGAAGTATCAGTCCAAATTATTCGGACCAAAAACTGGAAAACCTTATACTCTTAACTAAAAGATATGATTTTTTTCTTTTTTTTAAATTTATTTTTCTAATTTAAATTCAATTAATTAACATATAATGTATTATTAGTTTCAGAGGTAGAGGTCACTGACTCATCAATCTTATATAATACCCAGTGCTCATTATATCATGTGCCCTCCTTAATGTCCATCACCCAGTTACTCCATCCCTCAACCCCCTCCCCTCCAGCAACCCTCATTTTATTTCCTATGATTAGGAGTCTCTTATGGTTTGTCTCCCTCTCTGATTTCATCTTGTTTTATTTTTTCCTCTCTTCCTCTATGATCCTCTGTTTTGTTTCTTATTCCACATATGAGTGAGATCATATGATAATTGTTTTTCTCTAATTGATTTATTTCACTTAGCATAATACCCTCTAGTTCCATCCATGTCATTACAAATGGCAAGATATCGTTTTTTTGATGGCTGAGTAGTATTCCATTGTATATATATATCACATATTCCTTATCCATTCATCTGTCAATGGACATCTAGGCTCTTTCCATAGTTTGGCTATTATGGATATTACTGCTATAAACATTGAGGGCAGGTACCCCTTCAGATCACTACATTTGTTTCTTTGGGGTAAATCCCTAGTAGTGCAATTGCTCGGTTGTAGAGTAGCTCTATTTTCAACTTTTTGAGGAACCTCCATACTGTTTTCCAGGGTGGCTGCACCAGCTTGCATTCCCACCAACAGTGTAAGAGGATTCCTCTTTCTTTGCATCCTTGCCAACACCTGTCGTTTCCTGAGTGGTTAATTTTAGCCATTTTGACTGGCGTGAGGTGGTATGTCATTGCGGTTTTGATTTGTATTTCCATGATGTTGAGTGATGTGGAACATTTTTTTCATGAGTTTGTTGGCCATTTGGATGTCTTCCTTGCAGAAATGTCTGTTCATGTCCTCTGCCCATTTCTTGATTGGATTATTTGTTCTTTAGGTGTTGAGTTTGATAAGTTCTTTATAGAGTTTGGATACTAGCCCTTTATCTGATAAGACATTTGCAAATATCTTCTCCCATTCTGTTGGTTGTCTTTTGGTTTTGTTGACTGTTTCCTTTGCTGTGCAAAGGCTTTTTATCTTGATGAAGTCCCAATAGTTCATTTTTGCCCTTGCTTCCCTTGTCTTTGGAGTCGTGTCTAGAAAGAAGTTGCTGAGGCCGAGATCACAGAGGCTGTTGCCTGTGTTCTTCTCTAGGATTTTGATGGATTCCTGTCTCACATTTAGGTCTTTCATCCACTTTAAGGCTATTTTTGTCTATGGTGTAAGGAAATGGCCCAGTTTCATTCTTCTGCATGGGGCTGTCCAATTTTCCCAACACTATTTAAGAGACTGTTTTCCATTGGATATTCTTTCCTGCTTTGTCAAAGATTAGTTGACCATAGAGTTGAGAATCTAGTTTCTGGGTTCTCTATTCTGTTCCATTGATCTATGTGTCTGTTTTTGTGCCAGTCCCATACTGTCTTGATGATTACAGCTTTGTAATAGAGCTTGAAGTCTGGGATTGTGATGTTACCAGCTTTGGTTTTCTTTTTCAACATTCCTTTGGCTATTCAGGATCTTTTCTGGTTCCATGCAAATTTTAGATTATTTGTTCCAGCTCTGTGAAAAAAGTTGATGGTATTTTGATAGAGATTGCACTGAATATATAGATTGCTCTAGATAGCATAGACATTTTAACAATATTCATTCTTCCAATCCATGAGCATGGAATGTTTTTTCCATTTCTTTGTGTCTTCTTCAATTTCAAAGTACAGATCCTTTGCCTCTTTGTTAGGTTTATTCCTAGGTATCTTATGGTTTTGGTGCAATTGTAAATGGGATGGACTCCTTAATTTCTCTTTCTTCTGTCTCATTGTTAGTGTATAGAAATGCAACTGATTTCTGTGCATTGATTTTATACCCTGCCACTTTGCTGAATTCCTGTATGAGTTCTAGCAATTTTGGGGTGGAGTCTTTTGAGTTTTCCATGTAGAGTATCATGTCATCTGTTTTGACTTCTTTGCCAATTAGGGTGCCTTTTATTTCTTTTTGTTGTCTGATTGCTGAGGCTAAGACTTCTAACACTATGTTGAATAGCAGTGGTGATAGTGGACATCCCTGTCTTGTTCTTGACCTTAGGGGAAAAGCTCTCAGTTTTTCCCCATTGAGAATGATATTCGCTGTGGGTTTTTATAGATGGCTTTTATGATATTGAGGTATGTTCTCTCTATCCCTATACTGTGAAGAGTTTTAATCAAGAAAGGATACTGTACTTTGTCAAATGCTTTTTCTGCATCTATTGAGAGGATCATATGGTTCTTGTTCTTTCTTTTATTGATGTAGTGTATCACATTGATTGATTTGCAGATGTTGAACCACCCTTGTAGCCCAGGAATAAATCTCACTTGGTTGTGGTGAATAATCCCTTTAATGTACTGTTGGATCCTATTGGCTAGTATCTTGAGTATTTTAGCATCTATGTTCATCAGGTATATTGGTCTGTAATTCTCCTTTTTGCTGGGGTCTTTGTCTGGTTTTGGGATCAAGGTAATGCTGGCCTCATAGAAAAAGTTTGGAAGTTTTCCTTCCATTTCTATTTTTTGAAACAGCTTCAGAAGAATAGGTATTAATTCTTCTTTAAATGTTTGGTAGAATTCCCCCGGGAAGCCATCCAGCCATGGACTCTTGTTTTTTGGGAGATTTTTTATTACTGCTTCAATTTCCTTACTGGTTATGGGTCTGTTCAGGTTTTCTATTTCTTCCTGTTTCAGTTTTGGTAGTTTGTACGTCTCTAGGAATGCATCCATTTCTTCCAGATTGCCTAATTTGTTGGCATATAGTTGCTCACAATATGTTCTTATAATTGCTTTTATTTCTTCAGTGTTGGTTGTGATATCTCCTCTTTCATTCATGGTTTTATTTATTTGGGTCCTTTCTCTTTTCTTTTTGATAAGTCTGGCCATGGGTTTATCAATCTTATTAATTCTTTCAAAGAACCAGCTCCTAGTTCCATTGATCTGTTCTGTTCTTTTGGCTTCTATTTCATTGATTTCTGGTCTAATCTTTATTATTTCTCTTCTCCTGCTGGGTTTAGGCTTTATTTGCTGTTCTTTCTCTAGCTCCTTTAGATGGAAGTTTAGGTTGTATATTTGAGACCTTTCTTGATTCTTGAGAAAGGCTTGTATTGCCATATACTTCCATCTTAGGACCGCCTTTGCTATAGCCCAAAGCTTTTGAACAGTTGTGTTTTCATTTTCATTTGTTTCCATGAATTTTTTTGAAATTCTTCTTTAGTTTCCTGGTTGACCCATTCATTCTTCAGCAGGATGCTCTTTAGCTTCCATGTATTTGCATTCTTTTCAAATTTCATCTTGTGATTGAGTTCAAGTTTCAAAGCATTGTAGTCTGAAAATATGCAGGGAATGATCCCAATCTAAAAAAAATATGGTTAATAAATAGCAAACCATTGTAATTTAATCCTGAAATTAGGTTTCTGTTGATATGTTCAACTACAACCAATGTTACCTCAAAGTCTAAACTTAAATCACTAATGTAGAAAAAATTTCAACAATATCCGAGCAATCTTCATTCTAATCTTAGGGTAATTTAACAATCATGACCAAATCCAAATATAATAGAAAATATGAGAAATACTGTGGCATTCTCAGGATCAACTTTACAAACAGCTTTTTAAAAATCTCCATTCCATAAAATAATTATTAAAGATATTCTCTTAAATCAGGACTGAACCCACACATAGGATGTGGTCAATACTTCATTTTTCAAATCTCTCAATTATATATTTCTGCATCTGCTTGGATGGGTCTATAGAATAGGCCTTAAGTTATAGGATTTTCTCCTGCTTGATACATTAGAGTTATAAAATAACTAGGAAAATTTGTACTTTTTCAGCCATGTGAATGAAACAAAACAAAACCAAAAAAAACCAAAAAACAAAACACCTCATTTTAGGATTTGCCTTCATTCACATACACACTCATTCAGCAAGCACACACACGTGCGAACACACACATTTTAGTTGTACTAAACTTAATGTGAAATTTTAGATTAGAGTCCCATTTATTGGCAATTCTGGGAAAGGGTTTTAGCTTAATCCCCAGTTAATGAAACCCTTGCTAGTGAATTTCCTTTGTCAACACTGCATTTAATGTGTAGTGCTTCATACCTGCTAGATCATCAAAACCCACAAAACGATTAGGCTCAATTGGAATGCAAAAGTGGAAGGAAGGAAATTTTTGTAAAATTTTATAAAACGATTATGCTCAGAAATTACATGGGCTGGCTCTATTTAAAAAACTATTTTCCAGCTTCTGTGTTTTGCTATTAAAAGTAATGAATCATTATGCTTCAAACAAAACAAAGCATTTCTTAGAAATCAAGCCTGATTGATATATGGTTCCTTGAGGAAAAGCAATCAGGTCAGATACTGATTCAGAAAAATCTGGCACAGCCACTGTTCCTGCTTTTGCTTTCTCAACCTAGGCCCATACATATAAGTGACTCCAAAAATATTACAGCAAATGCCTACCCAGAAGATTTGGGGAAAGTATATATGATAATCAAACATTAAGGTCAAAGAAAGCAATTAATGATTCATACATGATTTTTACATTACCCATTTTCAAAAAGATGGGCTAAAATAACATTTAGTAAATACAAGATGCACATCACAACTTCTCTTTGGAGGTGCAGGAGGTACTTCCAGATTTAGCATTGTCTTCCATTATGGTAGCCCAGGTTACTAAAGGAGAATTCCCACTGACAATGGTAACAATCACAAGGCGGAAATGATTACAGAGGTCATCAAAAGCAGCAACACAATGTCTGTTAGGGTCAAAAATCTATGATGAAGTTGAAGCTTAATTTTATTGAATAGTATATAATCCAGACTTTTAATCATAAAGTATAATGAGAATTCTACCCTGAACCCTTCACCTTTGGTGTTTCTTCAAGGAAATAAATCCATAATTTCTACACAGTTTCATATCTTCTTGTGTTTCTATGAGTGGTTTCCTTATTTGAAAGTTGTATGATAATAAAATGCAAATATTAGGTAGTTCAGCCAAGTACTCTTTAGAAATTCTTGAGTCTCATCAGTTTGATTATTGCAATTTTTATCAGAAGAAAAACCAAGCAACTGCATAATTATGACCTTAATTCAAAACACTGTATAATTTTAGAGATATGATCACCTTAAGTGAATTTCTTCAAAGCTTGGCTACATACGCACAAAATCCAAAACACTCAAAGAACAAAAAAATCCAGGTGGAAGCATAACCCCCAGATGCAAAAGAAAAAAGTCTGCCAGCTCTTCACAGGAATTGGCTTAACCTCTGTGACAATGGTATTAGGTTTGATAACCCTATTGTGCCCTTTTAGAAATGAAACCAAACATTGGTCTCTAGGACCTCTGGTCCTGAACTTACCAGTCTACTACTTCAGCTTGTGAAAAGGGAATCTCTTTTATTTCTTCTAGCTGTACTACACACTAGTAAAAAAAACTTTCTAGATTCATAAAAGGATATTATGATAAATATGACTTTTGACCTATGATATAATATCAATAGAAAGAAGAGTTCCACGTACATATGTTCACATACATATATTTATAGCACCTTATATTCCAATAAGGATATTAACTTTTAAAGAAAACTATTCGTCAAAGGAGAAAGCAGATAGAAGGTGAAAGCGTATACAGCCCTTTCTCCTGAAATATGTGTGTAAATAGTCTGTCATCACCTTACTCTGTCTGAAGGTAGAACAGTCCATGACACGTCAGGAGACTTCCCAAAGTGATTAGAATATCCTTTCCTTTCATGCAGCTATTTAAGAATGGAATCAGAACTTTTTCCCTCCTTGAACTGGGGAAGAGGGAATGTGGTGCACTCCTTCTTTACAAGAATAACTTGGAATATGTAACAATGCACTGATTTAAATCTTTGCAATAGGTGCTGTAATATTAAGAGCCCCTGAAGAGCCCTGAGCTTTTGTGGAAGTAAAATCTCCATAAATTGTAATGAGGTCAATTCTCTCATATTTTGAAGGGCATGAGTGAAGGTTTATAGAATGAGATGGAGCAAAGGGAGCCTAGGCCTGGAGGTAGTAATTTTCAAGTGTTTACAACACTTCTGCTCCAGTGACAGAGCAAAGCTAAGCTTACAGTCTCTTTAAAATATGAGACTCAAGCTCATTATTACCATAGTGGGTATTCTCTCCATTCCTTTACTGCTCCCTGAAACCATTCTTTCAGTTTATAGGTAAATTTGCAATATTTTAAAGAGAAAGGGGAAAAGTCACAAATAGACCAATTAAGGCAGCAATTTAAACAGATAGCACAAACACCATTTCGATTCAAGTATGTACTCAGAGAAGAAAGTAAAGCAATTGGGATTTTTGTAGAAGCATGGAGACCTGGAGGAGTGAATGAATGAGCGAGGTTCACAAAGTTGGCTCTATGATTGCAAACGACAAAAAGCATAAATTCAAACATAATAAGTTATAAGATTCATTATCCATAAAATTAAAACATAGCTATTTGGGAAAAGCACTCATAGAGTGAGGCTAGAGAGAAAAGTTTCCAATAGGTTCTCATAAGCAAGACCTTATATACTGTAACAAACAGTATCTTTAATGTAGACAGAGGAACAGAGTTAATAAGGCCATCTTTTTAATAATCAAAGCTGAGAACCTCATGCCAAAGTACAATTCCAAGAAAGCAGTCAGGGTGGATCTGGGCCGAAGAGAGAGGTAGTAATAAATGTTGAGCAGGACTGTTGCTCTCTGTGGCTTCATCTTGGGATGGTATTTAGAATATCTATGACTGGGTAGACAACACATATATCAAGCAATATTCCATTCATTTTTATATAAACTCTGAAAACTATTAAGTGATGTTAATATAGAGATTAAAATTTCAGGGCGCCTGGGTGGCTCAGTTGGTTAAGCGACTGCCTTCGGCTCAGGTCATGATCCTGGAGTCCCAGGATCGAGTCCCGCATCAGGCTCCCTGCTCAGCAGGGAGTCTGCTTCTCCCTCTGACCCTCCCCCCCCCCATGCTCTCTCTCTCTCGTTCTTTCTCAAATAAATAAATAAAAACAAATTAAATAAAATAAAATTTCCACTGAGTACCAAGAGTTATCAAGCAAGAAAAATATGTAACTTTAATAAAGGTAAATTCAGAGGATTACTAGAATCTCAGTGAAAAAATCAATGTGATATTCTTTATACAATGAAAGGAGAAATAAAAAATATCCTAACATATGAGGAACAAAACTTGTGCAATGATTAAAAAATTAGACAATGGAAAATGAAGGTAATGATTAGACTTACCATCTATTAAAATCTGTTACAAATCTACAATCATGACACTTCTGTGGAACTCTTACAAGATCAATGGAACAGAGACCTAATCTTGGAAAAGATCCTAATTAGTATGTATAAGAACTTAATAAATGTTGAATAAAATCTTATTCAACATTTTAAAATAAATGAGATAAAAACTTTTAAAATAAGTGAGAAACTCAAGATATGTTTATAAATATTGATGGAAGAAAATAAGCAATTTAGAAGGAAAAATGAGCTGAGATGGTTAGCAGTCACCGTAACACAAATTCCAACTGGATATATACTTTAAAAAAAAGAATTGACCACCCTGAATGCACCTAATCTCAGCTGATCTTGGAAAAAAAAGAATTGAAAAAGTAGAAAATATAGGGGGAACCCATTTAACCTCTTCGTAGGAAAAGACTTTTTAAAAAAATTTAATCTTTAATAAACTAAAGAGACACATAATAGAGGCAATGTATGAAATTTAATTGGATTTTGTTTTTTGTTTTTTAAAGATTTTATTTATTTATATGACAGAGAGAGTGAGAGAGCACAAGCAGGGGGAGCAGTTGAGGGAGAGGGAGAAACACATTCCCCGCCAAGTAGGGAGCCCTATGTGGGGCTCAATCCCAGGACCCTGGGATCATGACCTGAGCCCAAGGCAGACGCTTAACCATCTGAGCCACCCAGCTGCCCCTTTAATTCGATTTTGGATTGAAAAAATTAAGGGATGTAACAGACATTTATTTGGGGGACATAGGGGAAGTGCAAATAACTGGATATTAGATATTATGGAACTGTTAATTGCCTTGGATGAATTAATAGTATTGTAGTAATGTAGGCAAGTGTCTATTCTAAGAGATCATGCAATAAAGAATTAGCAGCCAAGTGTCTGAATTGTACTGTCAAATAGTTCAAAAATAATGAATAAATATCTTTCTCTTATACACACACACACATATTCACATACATATACACATATGTATCTTATATATGAAAGAGAAAAAAAAAGGAGAAAAATGTGACAAAATACTATCAGTCAGTGTATCTAAGTGAAGAGTATACAAGGGCCCACTGGATTGGGACGCCTGGGTGGCTCAGTCGGTTAAGCGGCTGCCTTCGGCTCAGGTCATGATCCCAAGGTCCTGAGATCAAGTCCCACATCAGGCTCCCTGCTCGGCGGGAAGCCTGCTTCTCCCTCTCCCACTCCCACTTGCTTGTGCTCCTGCTCTCGCTATCTCTGTCTCTGTCAAATAAATAAATAAAATCTTTAGAAAAAAAAAAAAAGGGCCCATTGGATTATACTTCAATTTTTCTATAAACTTGAAAATTTTTAAATAGAAAGATGGAAGGAAATTTTTCTAATAAGAACAATAGATTTGAAGCTAAAAATGTATAGCATCTATATGTAAAACAAGATGATGCTTCTAAGTCATTTGACAAATGGTTATACACTTAATAAATAAAAGATTCATAAAAGTTCATAAGGAAAATATTAGAACCCCGAAATGAGCGAAGGATGCAAACAGATGCTCCTCAGAGGAAATCCAAGTGACTAATAACATGAGGAATATATGAGAAAAACATGTCAACCTCACTAGTAATCAATGAAAACAGAATACTATTTTCCCCACAAAAGTAACAGATTTTTTTGGTTTATTTTGCTTTTGAATATTATACTCAATACTCTAAAGGTGCAAGGAGAGACATCGTTTTATGGTTGATAGACTTGTAAAATAGTACATGTATCCTGGAAAGAAATTTAGAAATGGCTCCAAGATTATGAAAAACGTGTACCAACCTTTGACCGAGTAATTATTTTTGTAGTAATTTATCCCATGGGAATAATAAATATTAAGGCAAATACTGTAGGGTAAAAATGTGCACTGTCACATATTGCAGTGATAATAAAGTAAAATAAGAAACAACCTCAATGCCCACTCTTAGGGTGAAGGTAAACAGAACTTTTTACTACATAGCACATACATTTAGTAGGACATTCTGACACTATTAGAGATGTTTATGAAGAGTTTAATGACACAGGAAATTTCATATTTAACATACTAAGTGGAAAACATAGGGTGCTAAACCACATATTCAGTATGACCTCTATTAGAAGAAAAATAATTTAAAAACATTGAAAAAAGTGTAGAAACAGACAAAAAATGAACAACTGGTGCTTGTAGGTAGTGTGATTATCTATGTGGCTTTTTTCCATTTTTTATACTTTCCCATATTCCCCAAACTTTTCTCCAAGACATATATGCTGCTAATGCAGTACAACTAAAGTTCATCTAGAAATGCTGGAAAAGACATTAATAAAATCAACGAAGAGACTCTCCAGAGTACTCAGGTAACCAAAACCACGCTGGAGTCCATTCAGTGCTAATTTGGTAATATAAATATATATTACATTAAAAGAAATGAAAACAAACCATTTGGGATGGACCGTGGTACCTCAGGGACCAAACATAACTTTCTGAAAACGTTCCAAGCAAGCTCTCTTTTTCTGTGTTTTTCTAAGAGTCTAAATATTTCCTGGAGTTTTTTGTTTGCTTCTTTGTTATGCTTCATCTTCTTTTTAATTTCAGATAAAAGGAGTTGAAAGTTGAGTGGGTGTCGCTGAGGGGGAGAGGGGGTTGCAGTGCTGTTACCTCAAATGAAGCCCTCTGAACATATAATATAACTCCATACTTGTAAATTAGACACTTCTCTGAGCTAAACTAATCTTTTCAAATCATAATCAAGTCAGTTTTCTTAACAATATAATTTTTTTACATCAAAAATCAATATACTGGGAAAAACACAAAGATCATTGATTTAAAATTTTTATATGTTTACTTTTTCTTAATCTCTAAATAAATGTAAAGACTTGAAGTGGAAAAGCCAATCATTTTGTTTGAACATTATTACCCCATGCTGTCTTACATTCTTTTCAAGAATCTGCCCATCCCAATGTGATACAATACATTAACAAAAGAAAGAACAAGAATCATATGATCCTCTCAATAGATGCAGAAAAAGCTTTTGACAAAGTACAGCATCCTTTCTTGATCAAAACTCTTCAGAGTATAGGGATAGAGGGTACATACCTCAATATCATAAAAGCCATCTATGAAAAACCTACAGCAAATATTATTCTCAATGGGGAAAAACTGAGAGCTTTCCCCCTAAGGTCAGGAACGCGGCAGGGATGTCCACTATCACCACTGCTATTCAACATAGTATTGGAAGTCCTAGCCACAGCAATCAGACAACAAAAAGAAATCAAAGGCATCAAAATTGGCAAAGAAGAAGTCAAACTCTCACTCTTTGCAGATGATATGATACTTTATGTGGAAAACCCAAAAGACTCCACCCCAAAACTGCTAGAACTCATACAGGAATTCAGTCAAGTGGCAGGATATAAAATCAATGCACAGAAGTCAGTGGCATTCCTATACACCAACAACAAGACAGAAGAAAGAGAAATTAAGGAGTCGATCCCATTTACAATTGCACCCAAAACCATAAGATACCTAGGAATAAATCTAACCAAAGAGACAAAGGATCTGTACTCAGAAAACTATAAAATACTCATGAAAGAAATTGAGGAAGACACAAAGAAATGGAAAAACGTTCCATGCTCATGGATTGGAAGAACAAATGTTGTGAAGATGTCACTGCTACCTAGAGCAATCTACACATTCAATGCAATCCCCATCAAAATACCATCCACTTTTTTCAAAGAAATGGAACAAATAATCCTAAAATTTGTATGGAACCAGAAAGGACCCCGCATAGCCAGAGGAATGTTGAAAAAGAAAAGCAAAGCCGGCGGCATCACAATTCCGGACTTCAAGCTCTATTACAAAGCTGCCATCATCAAGACAGCATGGTACTGGCACAAAAACAGACACATAGATCAATGGAACAGAATAGAGAGCCCAGAAATGGACCCTCAACTCTATGGTCAACTAATCTTCGACAAAGCAGGAAAGAATGTCCAATGGAACAAAGACAGTCTCTTCAACAAATGGTGTTGGGAAAATTGGACAGCCACATGCAGAAGAATGAAACTGGGGTAGACGAACCATGAGAGTCAATGGACTCTGAAAAACAAACTGAGGGTTCTAGAGGGGAGGGGGGTGGGAGGATGGGTTAGCCTGGTGGTGGGTATTGAGGAGGGCACGTTCTGCATGGAGCACTGGGTGTTATGCACAAACAATGAATCATGGAACACTTTATCTAAAACTAATGATGTAATGTATGGGAATTAACATAAGAATAAAAAAAAACCTGGATTTGGAGCCACCAAAAAAAAAAAAAAAAAAATTGAATGATAGGGGGCGCCTGGGTGGCTCAGTCGTTAAGCGTCTGCCTTCGGCTCGGGTCATGATCCCGGGGTCCTGGGATCAAGCCCCGCATCGGGCTCCCTGCTCAGCGGGAAGCCTGCTTCTCCCTCTCCCACTCCCCCTGCTTGTGTTCCCTCTCTCGCTGTGTCTATCAAATAAATAAAAGCTTAAAAAAAAAAAGAATCTGCCCATCCCCCTTCTCAAAGAGAATATTCCACAAGATCCACTAAATGGGCAGCAACACATTTGACCCAAACCCAGGCCATAGCTGATTGCACCAGAAGGACACATAACCCAAGCAAGGTCTCTGAGACTCTCTTTTCTGGGAATTGGCAGTTAAAACACAGGAGGTTTTCTGAGGTTACTCTACCTGTCAAGTTACCAGACTGGTTGCTAAGACTACTAACTCAAGATTTTGTGTGTTAATGAACCAGCCAACAGAGCTGTCTATGGGGGAAACCAAGAAGACAAAGTAGAAACACAAAACAACATAAAGAACATAAGTGACACAAAGAAACAGTTGATTAAGCAACTGGTTTCTGAGGGTTTTCTAGTTCTTTGTTCCAGCACTCACTCAGGCCTAACTATGCATCCTGTCTTTGGTTCCAAATGATATGCCTGATGTCTTATTAAAACTCTCTCTTTGTTTAAAAACAAAATAAAAAAAAAAAAACCTCTCTTTATTTCAGCTTTAGATGTCATTTTATTGCTTGCAACCAAAGCAACAAATACATACTTTTCCTTTCTAAATTCCATTTAAAGGATGGATAAGGTATGTATTTTTTATCCACCTTTAATAGATGGGGAACTCTCAAATAATTTAACATTATATGACTGGTTCCTGAAGCCCTGTAACTGGAGCATAGACCTTCTGACTCCAGTTCCTCTACCATTAACTCTTCTCTGCTCAGCAGTAAATTTAGCCAGGGCTGTCCTGGCAGCCATTGAACACAGAACAGGTCTGTCCATAAGGGGATGTAGCTGGCTCATTGCTACACGTGGGTTCTGCTATGGTAACACCATGTGAGGAGACCGTAAGTGAACAGTTAAGGTGAAAGCATCAGGACCACTTACTTGTAGTTCTACCATCACCTTTGTACAAAAACCCCAGGAAACGGGCTTTTGACACTGTTAACCAAAATGTATTGCAGCTTCTATTTTAACTATAGCTCTAGCTTCAGCGTTGAATAGTACTTTTCATGAAGAGAATATCCAAAGAAAATGCTTCTAATTCTAGTGTTAAAAATATCCTATAAGTTCTATCAAGCATCTTCAATTCTATCCAATAAGGAAAAAACAGCTGAAGTAAGCTAGAATCTATTCTATGTTCTTAAGCCTCTAATTGTTTTGTATATTTAAAGAAATATAGTTAATTTATTAATAACTATTATAATAGGAACTATTTATTAAGTGCCTACATTGTGGCAGGCACTAGTCTAGATGCTTTGCACATACTATTCCTTCATATTCGACAAATATTTATTTTATTAAGTATACTATTTGACACTCACTGCTCACATGTAACTCACTGAGAATATAGCAATGAACAAAACAGAGTCCCTGCTCTCAAAAAATTTCTTAGACTGAATCATCACAATCACCTCACTGTTGTTACTATTTTGTTAAGAGGAAAATATCTCAGGTTAAATAATTTACCCAAGGTCACACAACTGATGAGGGGTAGCCTAAGCTTCTTAAAATCTCAGACTCTCTCCATTTGATCACACTGCCTCTCATTGGAAAGCTAGACATATTTATAGCCAGGAGAACACTGTTGAGAAGCTGATAATCACTGATAATCTATGCCAGGACCTTCTCACATATATCAGTTCCTTGATGCATTTCCTATGAATGTAGATTACTTCCCAAAAAGTCATGCTCTAATTGAAACCAATATTTCCTAAAATACTTAAACAATCTTTGAAATTTATCATGGGATTATCACTGAATTGGAAACCAAAACACTCCACAGTCAAGACAAACAATTTTCTGGTTGTTTAATATGAGATGATGAATAATTTTATTAAATTAAATCAGGATGATTTGGTTTTTAATTTAATTCATTTATATATATTGAGTGCCTATTATGTGCCAAACAAGTTTTAGGTGCTGGGATATAGCAATGAAAAAAAAAAATCGCTACTTTGATGGCATTCACATACAATATATATTTTTTCATATGGTAGCAAGTGCAATAAAAAAATAATAATAAAACTTAGAAGAAAGCTGGGGTGTAAAGGGCTAGGACTCATAATTTTAAATAAGCAGGTCAGGAAGACTTCATTGAAAAGGTGAAATTTGAGCAGATTCCTAAAAGAATTGAGAGAGTAAGCCAAAGGGAGATACAAGGAAAGAACACAAGTTCAATGTCCTTGAGGCGGGCATATAAAAGCCATGAGGGGTGTCAGGATTAGAGAAGTAGCAGGCACCAGATTATATAGGGCTCCTAGAAGCCATCATGAAGAGTTTGCCTTTTACTCTGCATGACATGGAAAGTCATTTGAACAAAGAAATGATATTATATGTTTTAATTTCTTGATAGTGTCCCTGGTTGTTATATGGAGAATGGACCATAGGAAGAGATAGGATGGAAACAGGGAGACAAGTTGGAAGATATAATAACCAAGGTAAGAGAAGATGGTCTCTTCCATCTGGAGTAGAAGTGTCCAGATCTCTGGTTATAATTTGATTGTAAAGCCAATCAATAGGATTTACCATCATATTAGATGTGGAGTTTGAGAAAAAGAAAGAAGCCAAGGATGACACCAAGTTTTTCCATCCAAGCAATGGACAAGATGGAGTTGCCATTTCCTGTGGGAGGAGCTGAGGTCAGGAGTTCAGCTTGGGACAAGTTAAGTTCACTTTGGGGCATGGAGAAAGTATTCCAAGGAAGTGAGCAAGTGCATCAAATACTCCTGAGAGGCTGAGTGATATAAAGACCAGGAACTGACTACTGAATTCAACAACATGGAGGTCATCAGTCAGGGGTGACCTTGTCAGAGCTGTTTGGGTGGAATGAAAAGGATGGGGGGCAGAGAAGGCTGATAAGTGTGGATCCACAAGGCAATGAGGAAGGATTGGAGGCCATGAGTAAAGTCAACTCTTCTGAGAAATTTTTTTATAAGCCAAGACAATGAGCAAAACCTGAAGGAAAAGTGGGGTTGGAAAATTTTCCTCATAACAGGTTAAAACTGAAGAAATAACATGTTTCTTTGTTGATGGGAATGACTCATTAGAAAACAAAGAATAGATGGAATTTGTTCTTGTGTAAGGTAAGAGGATGAGATAGAGTGAAGAAGTGGGTCTTAGAAGAGTGAACAGTTTATCCACATCAGTATGTGTGCTATTATGATTATAATCACTCAATATATGACATGATTTTCATAATTATTCCTATACTGTTGTTATTGCAATTAAAAATTTTTCAATTTGCTAAAAAGACTGTGCCTGTTTCCTCACACAATATAAATTTAATTTGTCAAGAATGAGTAATCTTGCTCAATTTTCATCACCATTTTTCTAAATGTATTCAATAATAGATACTTCCATGTTTGCACTAATGTTTAATGAAGTAGTAATGGACGCATGAATGCTGAGAGGCTCGTTGTAAATGAAAAAGGACATAGTATCCCTTTAGAATCTGCCCCCATGCTTCTCTGTTTGCCCCATGGTGCAGGATTAATGAACCAGCTTTCAGGAAACCCTTAGATTTTACCTTCTGCCTGATCCACCTCCTCCCTCACTTGACTATCCTCCTCTGTCTTCAATTAATTCTTTACCTCTTTCCATTCTGCATTGGCATGATTCCATTCTTAGCTGTCTGTATCTACTCTTTTTCAACTGACCTCATCAGACTTTATATGGTGATACACACATAAATTACCACTTCTACAACGTTTCCTCTCAATTGTACTTGCCTCTCTTAATACTCAGTTGATGACAAAGCATCTACATTTAAAGGTTCTGGAATTACCTCAAAGAAACATATCTAAAAGCAAACAAATCATCTCTTGGTTTTACCATTTGTGATGCTATTCTGCCAGCTCCCGGGGGCTTGCAGCCTCTAGGGTAGGGTGAATTTCTCCCTTTTTATTACCTCCTCAAATGCAAATTGACAACAGAATGCTCTGGGTTTTTTTAATGCAATTGTTTTCCCTCTCTAATCCTGTTGTCCATTACCATGGCCACTTGTCTAAAACACCACTTCTCAACTTTCACCAGCATTGATGCAATCCCAACTTCTAAATGGGTTTCTGCTCTCAGTTTCTGCTGAATCCAAGCCATTCTGCACACTAAATGCCTGGATAATATCATGAAAATGTAGATTTCATCATGCGATTGCTATAATTAAAAAGCTTTAAAATAGGGACGTCTGGGTGGCTCAGTTGGTTAAACGTCTGCCTTCGACTCAGGTCATGATCCCAGGGTCCTGGGATCAAGTTCCCACATCAGGTTCCTTCCTCAGTGGGGAGCCTGCTTCTCCCTCTGCCTGCCGCTCCCCCTGCTTGTTGTCTCTCTCTCTCTGACAAATAAATAAATAAATATATAAAATTAAATTAAATTAAATTAAAATAAAAAGTAAACCTCCATCAGTATGTTCAAATCCCTCCATCCTGCAGGATTTTACAAATTCAGCCTTACTGGTTCCATACGTTTATCTTTCTCCATTCTATCCTATGCACAGCCCACTCAAAACAGGGCAGGCTCCTTACTTTCCTTAATACACATCAGGTGTTCTTTCCTTTAGTGTCTCCCTCCCCGGGAGCTATCCATATCCAGCATCTTCTTCATGGTCCAGATTCAAACACATGCTCCATGAACTTGTGCTACAATTACCTTTCTCACGCTCTGATTCCCCTGAGTTTGGCAGCAGCTTCAACTTGGAGAACCAGGCCTTGAGTAAGCAAAAAAAATCTTGGGCACCAGGATTTTGTCAATGACAGAAGTTACGGTACAGGCGAAGCTATGGGAAAGACCGAAGGTCCCGATTCTACATTCAAATTCTCTCTAGATTTCAAACAAAAAGAAATTTCAGAATTACTTTAAAAGACTTTGGATACATTAATTTTGGCCAATAAGAGGTAGTGAGTTTCTGTTTCATACCTTACTGAAAACAAACTCTTGATAATTACAAAGGTCATAGATTATTTTTGTTTTGAAGTTTTTTAACAAGAACCCTTCAAATCAAAAATACATATTTATTTTGAAAGCACAAGAATTTTATTTGGAGATCTGTAAATATACATAATAATCTTAATTTTTTGAAATTGGAAAACAAACCTTACAGTTTTAGAAAGCAAAGACTGTAGGATCATATATTGTAGGTTTTAAAGTTTAAATATTTGTCAATTAATCATTAATCTGTTCTCTTAATACTTTATCCTCATGCACAATTCTATGAATTTCATGCTTAATTGACAATCACTGTGTTATATTTTGACAGTAACAGTCATACACCAATTTTTCTCTGTAAAACAGAAAATCCTGCTCTAACATTTATAATCTTGAGAGAAGCATTATCATTTATTCCCATTATATAGAAGAGGTTAGATAGATTGCCCAGATCACACAGATAGAAATTCTGGGATTCAGGTCAAGTCTGTGTGATTCCAGAAGCCAGCTGGAAACCATTACCTCGCATGGCTACCTATAACATGGTACTCCTTACTCATTCTACCAAACCAAAATATAATTTTGACATACTTCTCTACCTAGGAAAAATTTATCCACAAGATAACTACAGTTAAAAATCTATTTGTTCTGTATAGTAAATGTTGCTCTTTACAAACATAAGGCTTATGTAGAATCCACTATAGACTACCTGAAAGTTAATAATTATAATATCTATACATGTTCACTAATTGAGGCCCTGAGTTATGAATTGGGATGGTTTAATTCAATTGAAGGAAATTCTTAGTAAAATGTATTTTGAGTTTCAAAAAATTAGATGGATCTAAAATAGTAACGGAACAAGATGAGGTATTTAAACACAGGGGACAAAGGACAGATGTGAAGAATGTGAAATACAAAAGAGAGGATCCAATGCATAGCATAGAACAGGGGTTTCCCTGTCCAAAGCAATGACAGATTTGGCTGAGAGAACATGAACAGCTAGCTACGTGACCACTGAGACATATTTAGTGCCATCACGAGTCTTACAGTTACTCGAGACCTTTGTAAGATTTTTGAGAAACAAACTGCCCATACATTTTCAATGAATTCTTATTTATGTGAAGCAATGTGGTCTAGAACCTTGCTACTCAAATTATGGTCTAGCAAGAACCAGCAATATCAGAATCACCTGGAAGAGGGTTAGGAATGCAGAATCTCTGGCCACACCATTGACCCACTAAATCAGAATCTCCAGATGATTCTTAAGAAGCACTATGCCCATGTTCTAGCACTGATTTGATGTGGTTATTTCCTTAGCACGTGACTCTAGGTCAATCCTTTCATCTCCAAACCTAAATTGTTCATCTCTAAAGTGGGAAGGATCCCTGCCATACTAATTCAGGGGACTGATATGAGGATCCAAAGCAATGAACTGCATGAAAGCACTTTGCAATCTGTAGAGCACCATTAGAAGTCTCCCTCCCTGACTTGTTAATTTTAGCCATTCTGACTGGTGTGATGTAGTATCTCATTGAGGTTGTGATTTGGATTTCCCTGATGCTGAGAGATGCTGAGCACTTTTTCAAGTGTCTGTTGGCCATTTGGATGTCTTCTTTGGAAAAATGTCTGCTCATGTCTTCTGCCCATTTCTTGATTGGATCATTTGTTCTTCGGGTGTTGAGTTTGGTAAGTTCTTTATAGAGTTTGGATACTAGCCCTCTATCTAATATGTCATTTGCAAATATCTTCTCCCATTCTGTCGGTTGTCTTTTGGTTTTGTTGACTGTTTCTTTTGCCGTGCAAAAGCTTTTTATCTTGATGAAGTCCCAATAGTTCAGTTTTGCCCTTGCTTCCCTTGCCTTTGGCGATGTTTCTAGGAAGTTGCTATGGCTGAGGGGGTCGAAGAGGTTGCTGCCTGTGTTCTCCTTTAGGATTTTGATGGACTCCTGTCTCACATTTAGGTCTTTGGGGGTGGGAGGGATGGGGTGGC
Source organism: Mirounga leonina (assembly GCF_011800145.1). NCBI lineage: Eukaryota > Metazoa > Chordata > Mammalia > Carnivora > Phocidae > Mirounga > Mirounga leonina. The sequence goes on along the minus strand of NW_023270807.1, from coordinate 85,346,612 downwards.
TGGGTGATAGACATTGGGGAGGGTATGTGCTATGGTGAGCACTGTGAATTGTGTAATACTGTTGAATCACAGACCTGTACCTCTGAAACAAATAATACATTATATGTTTAAAAAAAAAGGGGGGGTGCCTGGGTGGCTCTGATGGTTAAGCGTCTGCCTTCGGCTCAGGTCATGATCCCAGGGTCCTGGATCGAGTCCCGCATCGGGCTCCCGGCTCAGCGGGGAGCCTGCTTCTCTCTCTGACCCTCTCCCCTCTCATGCTGTTTCTCTCTCGCTCGCTCTCTAAAAAATAAATAAAATCTTTAAAAAAAAAAAAGAAGAAGAAGAAGAAGAAGATAGCAGGAAGGGAATAATGAAGGGGGGGGAATCGGAGGGGGGAGATAAACCCTGAGAGACTATGGACTCTGAGAAACAAACTGAGGGTTTTAGAGGGGAGGGGGTTGGGGGGATGGGTTAGCCTGGTGATGGGTATTAAAGAGGGCACGTACTGAATGGAGCACTGGGTGTTATACGCAAACAATGAATCATGGCACACTACATCAAAAACTAATGATGTAATGTATGGTGATTAACATAACATAATAAAATAAATAAATAAATAAGAAGTCTCCCTCCCATCAAATGAGCAACTGTGTCCAAGACAAGTCCAGGGCTCCCGGGCTGGTGTCTGGAATGTCCTGGCCACTTTCCTCACAGCTGCCTCCACCATTTCTGTGTACACAGCCTTGGGGAAATATTTCATTTGGTAAAACAAATGCTCAGTTTTATAAAAGTGTCATGAACCTGAGTTACCTCAGGAGATTCATGGGGTGGTGCCTAACCCAGCTACTCCAAATCAAGCCCAGGGATTTGTCATTGTGCCTGGGCACCTGCCCCCACTTTGTGACACTCCTGATTACTCCCTGCACACTCTTCCCATCCCTATGGGTGGTGGACTGTGGGAAGGCTGAGCATGAGCGTGTCAGGTTCAAAGCTTTACAGGCTCTAGGTGTTCTCCAACAATGAAAGAAAACTGTCACCTAGCAGATCGTTCAGTCCCATTGAAAACTGTCAACTTGGAACTTTCTAGCCTGGCAAGCCTCCTTTAAATAAAGTTTTAAAGTGACTAAAAGTTAAGATATTTGTTAAAAACTGTGTTTCACAGGATCCTGACCTGGGATTGTTAAAGAAAAGGGGTTCTGAGATCAAGTAAGTTTAGGGTGCTGCACACCATCCCTCCTCTCAGAAGGATCACAAAAAGAATCTTGTTTAAACTTGCCTAATCAAGCATTTTCCAAACTTATGTGACTGTAAAACACTTGCTTGTGGTATTACCTATTAATAGGTACTGCACTTTAAACAGTAGTTACATTAAGAATGTACTTTGAGAGATGCCTGGGTGGCTCAGTCGGTTAAGCGTCTGCCTTCGGCTCAGGTGTGACCCCAGGGTCCTGGAATAGAGCCCCGAGTTGTGTTGGGGAGTCTCTCCCTCTCCTTCTGCCCCTCCCCCGACTTGTGCACATGCCCTCTCTCTCTCAAATAAATAAATAAAATCTTAAAAAAAAAAGAATGTATTTTGAAAATTTCTCTTTTTTGGTTATAATAATGTAGTCTCAATAAGCACAGTAAACCAGAGCCTTGTGCACTCTTGTGGAAGTAAGCTATTCTAGACCAGAAGCTTCTTGACTACAAAAACTGTATTTTTACTCTCCAGCATTTAGCACAGTACATGGCATTTAGCCAGTTCTCAGTGAATGTTTGTTAAATTTTAAAAAATCAAACTAGAACCCATTTTTTTTGCATGAGAAAATACATCCTCACTCTTCACCAGAAAGACTCAAAGAGTTTTTAAATGGGTTTTGTGTGATGGATATGTACACTCAAATAACTTACTTGGGCTGATTATTTGCTACTAGAAATAATAAGTAAGGAACGACCATCCTAAGAAGGAATTTATACATAAGACTCCTATCAACTTAGTCTTCTCCAACTTAATTTCTCAACATTTGGAAAATATCATGTTTCAATATTTCTAAAGAACCAGAAAATACTTTTTTAAAAAGGCAGGAGCCAATTTTGTACTCTATAAAATAGTGTAAAAGGTGAGCTGTGAACAGGGCAGCCTCCAGGGACCTGGAATCACCACTCAAAGTTTATAGTCCTTAGTTATCAAACTGCTGGTAAAGCAGAAAATACATCCAGGGGGCCTTGATTGTTCTAAATCACAGCTGGTTTTTCAGCATCACATCCCAGGCCTCTCTCCACTGCGTCCTGAGAGAGGCATTTTGAATCTGCAAAGCTACCAGAAAAAGAGAAACGGGGGGTGAGTGGGGAGGGAGAAATGTACATTCTAAACTAAAAACAGAAACATGGATGCTGATGTTAACAAAGTTTCCTCAAGGAGAGAGCCCTAGGTAAGCATGCATAACTTTGAAGTGACCCACAAACACCTCCCTTTAAAGAACATTCTCCATCTCGCCCAGATTGTATTTCCCATAACGGGAAATAAAAGCCCTTCGGGTTCTGCTCAAGTGAATGATTTGCCACAGTCACAAGACCAAGTAGCTAAATATTCCTAGCAAGCTCATGTATTTATTGAATCCTGCTTTTAGAGGTTTTTTCAAACCTTGGCTGTGGGAGGATGAGAGAAATATAACCTGGAAGTAAAGTCTGGTTTTCCTGGGCTCAGAAGGGGATTTGACATAAATTGCTCTATTAACAAAATGCCCTTTGTTACAGCCCCAAAGAAAAAAGAAGTTGCTGTGAGCAAAAGCATTTTCTAAAGACTGCCCCCAAGGACCCTACTGGCTTCTCCCAACATCTCAGGGACTGCCATTCTGTAATCCTCTCTTGTTTCCTTAACCTTCTAGGACATTACCTCCAAATATTTCTCTGATGCTACCAACAACTGAACAGTATTATCTTAAATCTCAAACTCACATTTGACATTTCTTTCTTGTCTTTATAGATTACATCTTTATTTTCTTTATTGATCACATATATTATCTTCATATACTACATTATATCTTTATATATCACATCATCAAACAATGGTGTTTTGAACTGACTTTGGGTTTACAGATATACCTATTCTCAACGTGATATTCATGGAAGACCAATTACCAAATGGTAAAGAAAAAAAGTCCAAAGGAAACTCTATAAAATATGTACTAAGAACATAGCAGATCTGGAAAGGATACTTCACCCCTTGAAACTTCAGTTTTTTGAGCTGTAAAATGCAGAATAATAGAACCTACAGTATAGAAAATGTTTAGGATTAAAGAGGGTGTATTTGAAATACTTGGCCTCAGGGCACCTGGGTGGCTCAGTTGGTTGAGCATCTGACTCTTGGTTTCAGCTCAGGTCATGATCTTGGGGTCATAGGATTGAGTCTGCATTGGGCTCTGAGATTCTCTGTCCCTCCCTCTGCTCATGCACTCACTCTCTCTCCAAGTAAATAGATAAAATCTTTAAGAAAAAAAAAAGAGTGTTCTTGATTAAGCAGTAAAAAATATTTTAAAAATAAAATAAATAAAATACTTGGTCTCATGAATGTTAGCTACTATTGTTGATGTTGCTATTGTTTTCATTATCATTATTATTATTACAGCCTTTAAAATTAAAATGGTTTTTAGTGGATCTCTGAAGATTGTTACTCAGTAGAAATGTACCTGTGTGGGCGCCTGGGTGGCTCAGTTGGTTAAGCAACTGCCTTCGGTTCAGGTCATGATCCTGGAGCCCCGGGATCGAGTCCCGCATCGGGCTCCCTGCTCGGCAGGGAGTCTGCTTCTCCCTCTGACCCTCCTCCCTCTCATTCTCTCTGTCTCAAATAAATAAATAAAATCTTTAAAAAAAAAAAATTTTATAAAAAAAAAAAAAAAAGAAATGTACCTGTGTTAGCGGTGCCTGGGTGGCTCAGTCGTCAAGCACCTGCTCAGGTCATGATCCCAGGGTCCTGGGATCGAGCCCCACATCGGGCTCCTGCTCGGCGGGAAGCCTGCTTCTCCCTCTCCTACTCCCCCTGCTTGTGTTCCTGCTCTCACTATCTCTCTCTCTGTCAAATAAATAAATAAAATCTTAAAAAAAAAAAATGTACCTGTGTTAAATATGGAGAAGCAAAGGTATACAGCTCCTGTCACAGCCTAAGTTAGAATAAGGGACAAGTTTTTCTGAGTTCTGAGCCTATCCTGAGTTCCATTCTGATCTCTTTGGTGAACTTAACCAACTCTGACAAGTCAGCACCTCTGAAAAGAGAGTGTAAGGAATCCATCAATAATCAGGTCGCACAAGTTTCCAGGTGACCAAAATTATGTGAGTCGCTGTTCATAAAAGAATTGGATTCATCCAAACCATTCAGCTTGAATTTGAGCATTTACATTAAAATGTATATAAAATACAAAATTATTAAATATACTATAAATTTATGTTCAATATATATTACTATGATTCTAAGCAAGAAAAAGACAAAAAAATTTAAGCTAGAAAGGAAAAATGAATATATTTCCCCTGTACATTATCTTTGCTTTATTCTGCATTTTGTTAGGAAAATCAAATAAAAATAACAATATTCTTATATTAAAAGTTTCTTATTTTGTTTTGTTGTTGTTCAGTATCTATAGACTCTGGAATATGGGAAACTTTCCCACCATTATTTTGGTAAAATAAATACAAAGAACATTCTGAGATGTTTTATCTTCATATTTTATATTCACTGGGATTTTCCCTAGGATTTGAGACCAGATACCAAACCTTCCATACAGTACACAAACCTGGCACATAATAAGTTCTCAACATATATACTTGTTAAAATAAATAATAAACAATTTATTGTGAAAGTGCCTATAGGAGGACCTATATATGATAGGTCCTTAATAATAAATGATTGTTGAATCTGAATGTTACCACATCTTTACCAAATGATAGCACAGAATTGCAATTAAAGGATTATAAAACACTTGACCATCACTCAAGTGGAGACCCACCCAGACTGCATTTACTTGTATGCTGTCATAGGGAGACCCATATATACTCTAGGTGGCCCTTGAAGGGCAAATCAGATGAAGAACATTTAACAGTATTTGCCCTACCATCCTCATAACAAGGTTGCATTTATTAGCCCTTTAGGTTGCAGTATAAAGAGTAATGTTTCCTACTCTAGTTGGGTCTTTGGGTTAGAGACAAAAGTTATCCCAGGTATACTTAAAGTGAATGTTATGTAAGTGAGAGTGATAATGTATAATGATTGATAAATATCATGTACAACACATGTATTAGATATCCTTACACATCTTTTGAAAGTACTAATGTTGGAATGGGCAGAAAATTGACTGAAGGCTGAATACTAGGGTGAAAACTGAGCAGTGATGAATGGAACCAGAGGGCAGGGGTTTTGAAAGACTAGAGAAGAAAGGGTGGGTCCAAAACACAAGAACACAATGGATTTTTCTAAAAAAAAAAAAAATGGTAACTGGAAAAAAATATAATCAAACCCAGAAAAGAGGATGTTAAAATCAGAAGGATATCTGACTAACAAGCCAGAGTATCAGAAGGCTTCAGCTATCATCCTAAACTAGAGGATTAAGCTTGCTCCCTACAAGCTATGCCTGTCTGAATTTGGTAAAATCACCTGGCTGAAACTATCCTAAATTAACTGGCATGATGGATCTTGATTATAGAAAAACTCTTGAAAAAGTCTCCCACGATAAATTTGAAATAAAGATCACAGACCATGTTTTATCTATTTCTAAGACCTATCATATTGCCTGACATATAGTAGGCACTTAATAAATTGAAAGAATGAGGGATGTCACCCAGAGAATACAACATTAAATGCATTAATAGCTGGCTGAAATATATTTATCCATCAATGCACTACTATAGTCTCTATTGAGAGTATCTGAGGGCAGAGACCATGTAATATTATCTTTGCATCCCAAGACTGAACGAGATTTACACAATAAATATTTTCAGATCAACTGAACTTGGAGGAAAATGTCCAGTGGCTTACCACAGAACTCAGATGTTAACATTTTTAACTATGATATGAATGAATACCTTAGAGGTTTAAGCTAGTAAAATGTGTAGATGATACAAAGCTTGAAGGATAATTATTATTACATAAGGTGCTGTAAATACTAAATTCATCAATAGAGCACCACCATGCATCTTAAATTCAGGAGTTAACGGGAACTATAGGAGCAATATTAATTGAGCAAAGTCAGAACCATTAGAAACAACTAGATACAAAAGTAATTTGAGTGGAAACTGGGTTGCCTGCTCTCAAGCAAGATTACTTTATTTTTCCCCTCCAGATGCTATTTAAACAGGTAATGAAATTTTGAAATCGAGTCTAAGTAGATGCATAATGTATCTAATTGTGTCTGATTTTAAATTGTAGGTCAATTCGAAAAATACTGAAAAAGTTCTAAAAATGTCATCTCAAAGCACATAAAGAAGCAGTTTCATGACTGTGTCCAAAAAAATAACATTTGTTAAGTGGTCACCAAATAAAATATGCTGAAGGACCGTCTAATTAAAAAAAAATTGATTGTCCTCCAGTGTTGTTTAAATTATGGCATAAATAGGTTCTGAGAAGGCCCTTGGCTGGAAATGTACTTAATTAGAGGACAGGGTCCATCTGGTACACTTGGGATCTGGGACAGGGACTTGAAAACTAAGAGACTCCACCTTGCATTTGGCAACCGTTGTACTTTCCAAGCAAGGGGATCTCAGGAGACCTCCGAGCCTACCCGATGGTGGGTTCCTGGACCATATTTTTGCAAGGGATGCCCATTTTCAGGTCACCCGAAGATCACAATGATAAAGATGATGGCTTCAGCTTCTACTTGGCTTTGGTTCCAACAGTTTATTTCCTGCCATTTTCTACAAAATATAAAGACATATTCAGAGGTAAATTTCTCTGTTAGAAATAGAAATTTCTTGGGGTGCCTGGGTGGCTCAGTTGGTTAAGCGACTGCCTTCGGCTCAGGTCATGATCCTGGAGTCCCGGGATTGAGTCCCGCATCGGGCTCCCTGCTCGGCAGGGAGTCTGCTTCTCCCTCTGACCCTCCCCCTCTCATGCTCTCTCTCTCTCATTCTCGCTCTCAAATAAATAAATAAAATCTTAAAAAAAAAGAAATAGAAATTTCTGACAGAGGCAGAAATAGGCAAAAGTTAGATCTCTGATTGTGTAATTGTATCCTCTGTGTTCAGCAAGAAATTTAGAATTTTCTCCAAGCTCATAATTTTTCTAGTACATTGTCATCTCAATGTGACAGCAACATGAAGGAATACAAAATTTGAGGGAAGGAAAATTAAAACATTATTTTAAAAGAATAAGGATTACCATGGAATAGTTCTAAGGAGTTTAGAAAAATAGTCCAATGACTAGCATTTTGCCAGATCATTTGCCAAAATGTTGACATGAGAGTTCCCTGAAAACTTTGTCTTAAGTTTCCAAAAATGTCACTGAGGAAATTGCTAAAAGAATAAACAATTAGTTCTATTGCATACTGTGAAGAATAAGGTCTACCTCTACCGTGCATATTCTCTGTTTATAGCTGGGAAGAATTTAAATTACTTTCCTAGCATTCTTTCTTTCTTTTCAAGTATAAACGAACTCAAAAAATTAGGTAAAAATTGATGATCTAGCAATGTTTCTCTGGCTGCCATACAGTATGGGCAATGAGTTCTAGACTCCAATTTATTGGTTTGTCAGAAAGTTTGGTTATTTTCATCAATTTAGCTTTACATTTAACATTCCTCTGCTTAATTGAAACCATGCGGACACATTTGGTTAGCATCCACATTCCTCCAAAAGGAAAAAAGGGTACTTTGTTTAAAATTCTGCACAGTGTCCAGGTAAGTTATATTTTTCTTGCAGTAACAATTAAACACGTAGTTGGCACTTAATAGCAAACCCTTTCTAATCCCCATTATCAATAAGTACAGTTCAACTTTAACAAACATCCAGTCAGCTAGTGGGGGAAAGAGCATTATCCATAACTTTGAATAATTGAATAAATGGTTTTCCAGGGACTAATCCCAGGGTTTTAAAACATGGCTTTTGGAAAATTATGACCATTTTAGAAGCTTATTCAACCCTTTTCTCTACTTCTTGCCCTCCAGGGATCCTGCGCCAAATAGCTGGCAGAATGGTAAGACCTGAGGGGTAGGCTGACAAGTGCAACGGTCGATTACAGCCTGTTCTCTCTTTTTCAATCTCACTGTGGAAAATCACTCTGGATGGGTTTATGAAGTGAGTTTAGAGAGTGTCACAGGTTTCTAGGATTTGTACTTTCTCTGCTTTGGCAAAGTGATTCTAAATAAGCCAAAGATACAGCAGCAGAATAGCTTGTATAGCTAAAATACAACATTTTGAGGTTAACTAATTGAAAAAAAAAAATGTTGTCCAATCCCCTTTCCCTCTTAGGAAATATACAATGAATAAGGAAGGGGGGAAAAAGAAGAAAGCATGATCCAAAGGATGAATTAAAATGACTCCTAACTGACAGTGACAGGGTGGGTCATTATAGAGCAGTCCATACTATCTGTGGACTTGGAATTGCCCTCCAGGATTTATGGATAAATAAATGGTCCACTGTTGGAGACAGAGCCCTCATCTCCTGGCAAGTACTTACTGAGCACTTACTATATACCACTCCCCTAATCACTATAGCTGCATTCATTGCCACTTTCGTAGCCGCGGAGAGTGGGACAAGACAGAGCCTTGACTCCCCATGTGTTACGTTCCAGGAGCCCCCACCCTCCTCCTCTTCTTCCTCAGATGTCTGTGTGGCCAAGCCCTGGGGCCAGAGCTTGGTGCCTATTCCTGAATTGCCAGAGCCTCGAGCAGAGAGGCCACAGCTGATGTGAAGAAAGATAATAAGGACTGAGCGGCTGAGTAAGTCAAGAGTGGTCCCTATGTCAAGTAGTGAGGGCAAGAGTCTGGGGGGGGGGGGGGGAGGTTGGTGCTCAGTGCAAAAGTAATGAGAGATGACAGGCCGCCAAGGGAACAGTTCTCACTAGAGAATCCATTGGCCGGCCTCCTGCCTCCAACTTGCTTGCCCTTCCTTCCTGTGCACAAAACCAGAGCTTTTCTAGTGTGTAAATATGATCCTGTCACCCATTCTTAAAATATTTGAAGTGACTTCCCATTCACTTCCTGAAGATACAAAACCACAGCTTACTGCCTTCCACCTCTGTACTCAATACTCCAGCCATTCTGAACCTCTCCCCCACCTAACTTCTATGCATTTGCCCACGCAATTCCTCGGAAAAGAATAATCTCCTGCTCCATTCTGCTCCTCTCACCTTCTTGCCTGAAGGTACTAGAATTTCAGGTCTTCGTTTAAACATTACTTCTTCCAGATAAACTTCCTTGACTCTCTAAATCAGAGTTTCTCAGAGAGCAGGCCTGCAATGCTTGTTTAAAATATTTGGGGGCCCACTCTATATTAATTGAATTAATTCTCTGGGCTAGGGCCCAAGGAACTACTTTTTCAGCAAGCATTTTGCTATTATAATGTATCATAATGTTTCAAAACCAATGACTTGGACTCTGGAATGACATTAAAAAAATAATAACCCATACAGCACCAACCAACCAAAAGGGACACAGTGACCAACCAGAAACTTGCCATGACCAATCAGAGTGGACTCTGGCCATCAATCTCTCCTATGTACTAGAATGCACTAACAATAATCAGCTGCCCCCATGCTGTTCCATTGTGCCTGCCCTTCCCCTGGGCAGGAATATACTAGCTGGTATTTACTGAGCACTTCCTTTGTGCTGGATATTGTTTTAAATACTTGTCTTATATTACCTCAATTAACTTCCAAAATAATCCTCTATGTTAGGTGTTACTACTATTTTCCTTTATAGATGGCAGAACTGAGACACCAGAGATGTTAAGTAACTTGCCCAATGTCACACAGCCAGTAAGTAGCAGAGCTATTTAAATGGTCTGGGCCCAGAACCCCATCCTACACTGCACCTATCATGGTATGTCTGAGGCATTCTTTAATTGCTAGTCTAGTTATCTGACTTCCTCACCACACTATGATCTCCACAGGGGCTAATCTGATACATAACAGGCTGTCAGTATACATTGGAGAATGAATGAAATCGTGCTAATTTAGTTTAGGATGAAGAGGAGTGGGTGAGTATGAGGTGACTGATTGCTTGGACTATGTCCTAGGGTTTTGAGGCTTGCTTTCAAAGAACTTCAAGGACAAGGAGCTTTGGGAGCTGGGAAGAATTAAGGTGTGGCAACCATCTGAGGCCACTGAAATCCATGCACCTAGAAAGCACCACGTACCAAATCGGTCTTTCTGCACCAAGCATTTTCATCCAAAGTGATGAAAATGAAATTGACATGCATACTCCTGGCAAGGAAAACCATGGCAGAAAGATTAGAACCAACAGACAGGCAACAGGCCTCAATGCTCCCTGGAGCTAATTTCTTAGGAAAACCTTTCCAGAATGCCTGTTAGTGGAGCCAGTTGGAGCCCCCAGCCCTAGTCCTGAAACTAGTTGAGTCATACAGATCCACCACACGGAATCAAGACACTAAGTCTCTTCCTCCAAAAGCAGAAAACTGGGTTACTTTTCTCAGGTTGGAGCACTGTGACTGTCACTTCCCACAGCCATGTTCATTCTTACCAGTGGCCTTGTCTTGAACTTTCCCCAACGGCTACAATGCAGAGAGAACGCTGTCTCACTTCATCCACGTCCCCTTCTTACTGTCTTTGTCAGCCCCACCTAGAACTCTCCTTGCCTTCCCTAATTCCAGCTTCGCTCCACTCCAAGCCAAATTGCATTTCTGCTAGACAAATAATCTCCTTTCATCAAGATGCCACACTTTAAAAATTAAACGATAGATCAATACATCACCCTTAGTATGAAATTTATACTCTTCAAACTGACTTTCAAAGCCCTATGTAATTTTTAAGCCTATTTTCACCAAAGTTCCTCCCCATCTTCCTTAACATAACTTTCCTGACATCAGGAAATACACAAATAACCCTGTTCTTCTCTCTGAATAGCCTCGTCTAGCTAATGACACCTCTTCCACAAAGGTCCGGGGATCTCTCAAGTCCAAGTAGTTATTTCTCTTTTCTGAACTTCCACAACACTCATTCTTTGAACAAATCCCATTCTGACATTGGATATACTCTGCATTGACTGGCAGTTGAACCACATGCCCTCAGCCCACAGCGCTCAGTTCAGTGCTACTCAAGGACCATAAGACTTTGTGCGTGTAATTCAACTTGTAATAAGTTTAAAACCATCCTCTTAGTGGCCTCTTGCTACCTTAAAAAGTATTCATATATTTGGGGAAAATATGACAATATTTACTTACTATAATTCTTTTAATAAAAATCTGCATCATCTCAAGGACGAGAACAATCAGTGCATAGGGTAATACTCCGGGAGACTTTGGGGACTTCAGTGAGACGTGGAAGGAGAAATACTAACCATGGACCAGATTCAGGAGTTTTGATAAAGTTTAAAAGTTATTGTATGTTCTTCCAACTACCCAGGGAAACCACATTCTTTCCCTTTCCATCCAAGCGCCCCATGGTTCCCACATTGTTATCCAAGTTGTTATCCAGATCTTTGGGATTAGGCTCTGTTCTCTTTTTTCCCTCAGTTTCCAAAAGGAATGCTTGAAGGATCCATCTCTGCCTCTGATACTCTGATGACACCTCACCTTAATCCTGGACAGTTCCCATCCTCGGCCTCTGAGATTTTCCACGGCTGGAATGGACGGGACAATGTTATCTGGTTCCCCTTTGGACTTGGTCTCATAATTGGCACTCTCCCGGGGTGGGGAAACAACGAAGGAGAGGAGAGGTTTTCGGAAATGAAAGTTAGATAATTCATTTTCTTAGCTTCACTGTGACCTATCAAACTCCAGCTAGCCCAAATCAGCACTTCCATCACCCACCACCAGGTACCCATCTCCATTCCCACCATTTGCTTGCACCAAGCTTTGACGCCTGTGCCACCCAGAACTGAGGTCAAAGGCAGTGATGGGAAGGAGCACAGTTCCTCTAAATAGAGATCTAGAGACAAACCAAAAAACAGACCCGTAACTACAGAGAACAAACTGGTGGTTGCCAGAGGGGAGGTGGGTGGGGGGATGCATGAAACAGGTGAAGGGGATTAAAGAGTACACTTACCATGACAAACACTGACTAATGTATAGAATTGTTGGATCACTATATTGTACACTTGAAACTAATACAACACTGCATGCTAACTATACCGGAATTAAAATTTAAAAATGTTTTAATTTAAAAAAAGAATAAATAAATAGAGATTCAGAATACTAGGAATAATAAAATTAGTGAACTAAAATGGCATAAGCAAATATAAAAATTATGGAAGTTTTTTGTTGCTTTGTATTTGTTTTTAAGAATGGGTTGTATTGGGGCACCTGGGTGGCTCAGTTAGTTAAGTGTCTGCCTTTGGCTCAGGTCATGATCTCGGAGTCCTGGGATCGAGCCCCGAGTTGGGCTCCCTGTTCAGCGGGGGAGTCTTCTTCTCCCTCTCCCTCTGCTCCTCCCCTCCACTAGTGCTTTCTCTCTCTCAAATAAATAAATAAAATCTTTAAAAGAAAGGAAGAAAGAAAGAAGAAAGAAAGGAAGGAAGGAAGGAAGGAAGGAAGGAAGGAAGGAAGGAAGGAAG
>NW_023270807.1:85019666-85333929 GCF_011800145.1 Mirounga leonina | reverse complement strand
AAGGAAGGAAGGAAGGAAGGAAGGAAGGAAGGAAGGAAGGAAGGAAGGAAGGGAGGAAGGAAGGAAGGAAGGAAGAAAAAAAAGAAAGAAAGAAAGAGTAGGTTGTATTGCTTTCAGAGCTAAGAGAGAAAGTGTAGAGTTCGATGAATGAAAAAACTGGGGAAGACTTTTAAGTAGCTATCTGGAGAGAGTCACTTAGATAGCTACAAGATTTTTAGCCTGATTCTAAAACACACATTTCCATTATAATCCTGTTCACTGTTTTTAATGAGTTAGTTGTTCATAGAGCAAAGATGAGCTGAAATGTAGTCCATGTTTGAATTACCACAGATTTTCTATCTTTGCTCTAAATCAAAAACTTTCACTGTTATCCAATGAGCCGGAGAAACTAAAAACTGGTTGGAAGGATAGTCAACGCTAATCCCAAATGTCACTTTGGCTGTCTGGTGATTGGCCATTCCTGTAAAGTCCTCTATCAACTGGAGTCGATGTCTCAAAATTTTCCCTGGCCTACACTTCAGTATTTGTTTATCCCTTTTCAGAAGACAACTCTACTTCACATATACATTTAATATGAATATGCCTTTTAAAAAGGAAATTATGATAATGAAAAACATACATTCAAGGAGTGCTTACGTGACTTAAGTTTCATCTAGCTAGTGTTGTTGACATTGATAAACCATTCAACTTTTGCCTTTCTAGTTTACAATGTCATTAGGGAAGTTCAGTGGAACGTCAGTCTATCTGTGCAGGGGGACACATTTGAAGACTTATAATTTGTCAATAATTACACTCCTCCAATGAAATATTTTACATGTATTAATGAATTGACTCCCCAAAGACATTCCGATTATATTACCCACTATAAGAATAAAGTCTGGGCAGTTTATCATTGTCAATAGTTTTTTTTCCTAAGAGAATAATCTTTATGGAAAATATTATCACACATTTATGTTAGTAACTTTGTTCTATTAAGATAACAAATGAATCAGAATTTCTAATTTCTAAGTTATCTGTGTTGGATAGAGGTGCAATTAAGAAAATTTTTGTCAATGTGAAAACTCTAGAATGAGGGAAGAGGTTAGAATAAAAGACAAAATGTAAGACCACTTAAGATCTAAAATAAGTGCTTAACTAATTCATGAAAAAAAAATATGCAATATGCATTTTAAGTATCCAGTGCGGAAACTTAAATGGCAGTTTTTCAAAAACTATTATTTTCTATATTTTTGCTTGTGTGGTTTTGTCCATTTCACTCTCTATAATCAGGAAATCAGTTATAACATTTAAAAGGATCATACACAATACATTTAAAAATTTACTATCTTGAAAATACAATTCCCTTTGGGAAGTTTAGTATGGCTTTCTTGGATTCTTGCCTTTATTTATATTTATAAGGGTTACATCCATGAGTGAGGTCTTGGAAATCTGGTAATCAACCAACTTTTCATGACACAGTGTAACTCCCTTAGCAATATGATGCTAAAACCAGGAAAGTGAAATTTCCTCCATTGTCTTTGGCTGTAGCTATGAGTTTCCTTTCAAAGAGACCACAAAGCAGGACTCAACCAGTTTCATAATCCTGATAGAACTGGAGTGAGTGAAAGTAATGAGCACAGACAGGGAAGCTGGGGAAAAGTAAAACAGTAAGGAAGTCGACACATGGAGGCAAAAACAATCAGTCACCAGCATCAATTTTACGCTGGTTTATAAACCAGGATATTGGGGAGAGTGGGGGTTGGGAGTAGGAGCGGGGAGGAGGGTTGTTTTTAATATAGTGATTTTCCTTTCGGTTTTCTCTTTTAATCCCATGGTGTTGAAAGCACAGCTTTCTCAAAGACAATCTGACCTATAGTCAACATTATAAATCACTCCCCTAACCTCATAAGCTGAAGGTCTGCAATGAAGATCTGTAATCAAGACTGTAACTCATTCTTCTAACCATAAAAGCAAAAAAAAAAAAAAACCTCTAACATCCTTACGGTCAATTCTAGAATATAAATACCAAGATAAAGTGTGTTTGTTTGTTTCTCCACAAATTTTATATACACCAACACTACTTGAAGCTATTACTTGTTACTTCAGGGCTCCATATCTTGAACATGAATCCCCACTGACATTTTCTGAAATCAGTAAATGTAAGGCACAAAGTCATGAGAATATTGTTAACAGTAGGCTTAACAATTGGCTTATCCCTCAAAATTCAAAACAAAATGAAAACTCTGCTTTTAAAACTTCAGTTAACGTAATCAGAGTTTTTCTAGTAATCTGGAACTATTCCCACATGTAGCCTTCACCTCGACCTATGAATGTTCTAGTCTATAGGCTGTTTCTGGGTATCACTTATACAACCAGCCATGAATGAAGGACCGTCTATAAAAATCTAAGATCCAGAGTAAGTAGCCCCAGCAAAGTGCCAGAGACACCAGAAAGATGACAACAGTAACAGTATGGTTCCAGATTTAGGAAACTTTATTGTCGTTATATTCTCTATTGGTCAGAACACTGCTAGATTACCGTGACTGTATCTGGGTGTTGCATTTTCAAATGGACCATACAAAATAAGACAGTGTCTGCTGGAGACCATTTCGTTTAGAAACCTGAACTATGAAGGAATTTGCCAAAATGGACTGTTGTAACAACTTGGGAAAGAAAAGACGCAAGGAGACTTTGATAGTAAATGTCAAAGATTGGGAGAGGAGACGAGTCTCTATAATTTCACAGAACACAATCCGCGCTTGCTAATATTTTACTCCACATAGAGCAAAAATGAAGCCGTAAAAAGAAATAGAGGTGGCTGAGTATAACTGTGCGCCTGCAGACAGAGACCGTGTGATCATGTGCCAACAGGGCTGATGGAATGACTCTTAACTTTTCACCCAGCACTGATTTTGTAGATCTCAATGTATGATTCTTTGCCAAACATAACTTCTTATTCAAAAATTTTGGAGATCAAAAGGCCAGAATTCACTTAAAAATGTAAATCCAGCATATGTCAAGATGCATATCCAGTCTTTGATATTCATTTAGTTTATTCTGGGTTTATGACACAGTTCAGTGCATGCTAAGTATTGTTATAAATTATACACTTAAGATAAAATAATAAGGCAATAGTGTCAGCTCACAGAGCCAGACACCACTTATATTTTTCAAACATGCCAATAACAGCCTAGCAATAATATTTTCTAGCAGGTGAAGACTAAATTACATGCAGCATAACATAAGAAAAAATTTAAATATCCACAGTGGCACAGAATTTGAAGTTGACAAGACGTGCTATCACAAAGGTTGCACAGAGAATGTCCATATGCCATTCTTGTATAAAAAGGCCATAAATTTGTGTAGGTCGAACCACACACACATACACACAAAGGAGAGCTTTCAGATTCCCTTGCTCTTCCTTCTCTCTTCACCATGTCACTAATTAATCCATTTAGTCATTATTTTCTAAACATATATTTATGTCCTAATTATAGAAGAGCATAATTTAAATCCACCTCATTGGATTCTACATGCCTTAAGAACATTAATGTCCTCCTACATCAGGCCATAATTTTAATAAGATTTTATAACTGACTTAATATTTAATAATTTAATATATTTAAGGAATTGCTTGGTGAGAGTGGATGAGAAGTTTATAAATCATGATTTCTGAATGATTTATTTGCAATAGTCCTTCTATCTCCTCCTGGTGATCACATTTTCTCATCCCCGTGTGTTAGTGGCTGCTCACAGAGTTGGATGCACGCTGAGAAGAACCAGAGCAATCATCAATGTTTAGGATTTATATAGCATTTTCCGTTTTCTCTATCCTCTTACCTTGGAGAGTTTTTTCTCATAGGACCTAGCAATCCTTATTACAAGTCTGCAACACTATCCAAAACCCTTAGGACTAGTTGTGTTTCACAATTCAACTTTTAAAAACATTTTTATAAAGACTTTATGGCATACTCCCATTAGGGTCTGTGACAGCTCCCTGTAATCAAACATTAATATTTCTTCAACACCGTGCATGGGATTCATGCGAAGAGCCATAAACAAAGATACAAATAGCTTCACCTTTCTCCAGGTCAGGTTTTGCTGCCAGTTAAGTTCAAGTAGGTCAGGTTTTGCTGCCAACTGAGTTAGAAAATACCTTTCAGTTCAAAGAGCTTTGTGAATTTCAGAATCACAGATAGGAGACTGTGGACCTGTAAGTATGTATTCCTTGTCTATTTTCTCTCCATCCTCCCAACTAGGATTTAAGAGCCATGGATATCTAAATATTTCATCTTCTTCACTGTGTCCCTAAAGCCTAAAATAATAAAAGACCTAAAGGCCCAATACATTGCTGTTGAGTGAATGAGTGAATGAGATGAGTGAATGGGTGCATGAGATGTAGGCGTTAGAGTCGCCCCTAGCAGCAGAACTCCATATTTTACACCAGATCCTCTCTCTTAGGGACTTTATATACTAAGACACAGAGTGTGATACAAGCTCTGGGTGGGTGCAGAGACTGAAAAAGAAGACAAAACAGAACTGCTAATGGAGAGAAAAAGCACTAAGTAAAAGCAAGGAGGCAATAAAAGCTGTACGCAAGTAGAAGCCATGAGGGAAAAGGAGAGAAGAAGTCATTTGTCAGAAGTATTAGAAATAACAGAAATAGTGAAAGAGAGACTCCTGAGTCCACGTACTAATAGACTCTAAGACCCAGTATCGGTGATACCCTACAAATCCCTATAATAACTTCCCATGACCAATGGTCATTGTTTGACTTTGTTCCTTGCAACCTGGAACAAACTAATACCCTAGTTGAATCACGGAACTTCTCTGAGCCTCAAATCTTTGTATATTAAGTGATGAGTTTGGAGACATGGTGCCAAAATTTCCTTCCAACCAAAATAATTGTGTACAGCAGTGATCCTCAAACATCAGTGTACAGCATCACCTGGAAGGATTGTTTAAACCCAGATCGCAGGGCCCCACCCCCAGAGGTTTTGTTTTAAGATCGGGGTGGGGATTGAGAATTTTCCTCCCTTAGATGAAGGTGACACCACTGCTGCTGCTGCCCTGGGGAGCACAGTTTGAGAACCACTCGTCTACTACAGAAACAGTGTTTATTTTAAAAGGCACATGTGAGCCATGATCCACATGCCAGTGGCCTCTGCAAATTATTTGAATTTGTCCACCTATAAAGGCATATCCAAGGCTCCCATCCACTCATGATATTCAATTTGATTTCCAATCCCAAAATGCAAACCAAAAGACTCTCTTCTCATCAAGAAGTCGATTTCACAATAAAGCTAACTTTTTTGAAGTGAAATGACACATTTAATATTGTTTCCCAGACACCCAGAGACAGCCTCAAATCAAAGAAATTTCAGTATTCCTGTCCTCTTTGGACCTATGAATGGCAGTTACTTCTTTCCTGGCAGCCAGACAGCTCTAATTACAAATGACACACCACACGGCCAATCGACGTCCCGTTGAGCTGCAGCCTCTACCAAAGTTGCTCACTTCCCTGGCAGCAAGTTTCTATGAATTGAAAACTTCACAGAATAATTTTGATTATTCTTACTAATCAAAAAAGGGAAGCTATAAGTTTTGTTTTGTTTTGTTTTACATTCGGACCAAAATAATCATTTCCAAAAAATGGTTCCACTATGGCAGGTTTGAAAGCAAAGCCTTGGTAAATCTAGAACCACTAAATAAATAGAATGACTTCTTTGGACATAATTATACTTCAAAGTAAGTACATGCCATTATTCACGTGCAAAGACAAGAAAATAGGTGTAAATTTCTAGTAATAGCTCACTAGAAAACTTCTTGGAGAAATACATTATGACCAAATGCCACGTTGGCAAAGCGACCCACCCGCTTTCCTGAGGGAGGAAGATTACGGTGGGTCAGAGGTAGCCTGGGGCAGTATTTTAGGTGATTGATCCTTGGGTGATTAATTATCACATATAAATATGGGTGTGACAAAGCATATAAAAGGCACTCAAAGTACACATCTGGGTCACTCTATGCTCTTTTAGAAATGAACAATGGATCCCTGAAGACTGAACTATGCGTGATACCAGAGTCAGGAAAAAGAAGATGGAAAACGAAGGATTAAAAGGTTGACAGTGATTTTTTTTTTTTTTTCCTGAAGCCAATTTATTTTTCTTTGAGCTAAAAGGTCTCTGCCTCAAGGCTGGTGTAAAGCAGCCTTTTCAGGAAGCCGCATTCATCACACCAAGGAAAAGCGCCACAGAGGAGACAGCATGATAAATACCTGGTTTCAGGATTCCATGATAGCGTGTCCAGAAATTTATCTCCTTGAAGCCTGGGCTCTGGCTCAAATAGTATTCTCAGCAAAGTTTGTTTCAAAACACCCGATCTATTCATTGGTTTAAAACATTAGATATATTAATTACATGATGCTTCGCCCTGTTCTAAAAAGGTTTATAGAGTTGTCCTGTAATCGAGGACACACATGTAAGTTATTTGTTATGGTGATTGCTTGCTTTGCAGAGTGTCTGCCCTCGACCCAGTCCCATAGATCAATGTCAGGCCAAGTGAGGTCTCCAGCAAAGGACAGCATGAACCCTCTTGTCAAGGTTAGGCTTTCGAAACTAAAAGTCGGTCCCGGATTCTTCCATCGGACTGACTTGGGTTTGAACTTTATCTCCAAACTTAAAGTTGAGTGACCTTAACTGACATCACCTTGGGAAGCTTCAATTTCCTCACGTGTAAAATGAAGCTAATTATAAATCCTGCCTCAAAGGATGTTTGTGAATCAAATGAGAGGTACCATGCATAAAGTGGCTATGGCTGGCACATAGTAAGTGTTCAATAAATATCAGTTACTATTACTATTGTTATATTATGTTTCATAGTAGAGCTTCTCTTAATGACCTTCAATTAACTGATTTACCAGATTAATTCACCACGCTACCCATTCCTTCTGTTAAGCATATAGACTGATGCCCGTGGCCTTCTAAATGTTGTCAACAGCAGATGACGCCTGAGAAGGCCTGCTCCAGCCAGTTGAGGTTTATGCTTAACATAAGTCAAACTGATTTATTCCCAAACCCGATTGTGACAGTTGTAATTGTTATTGGCATTTAGTATTTAATAAATAGTATGTAAACGTATGAAACGTAAGAGCAAGAACACAGAGTTGTTATCTCTGTGGAAACGAAGTTAAATGCTTTGGAACGACAGATGGAAAAATAACGTCTGCCAAATTAAGTGACAACACTACAGAAGGTTATGAACAAAATCACAATAAGCTAGATAGCACCACACATAGATTGCCTCATAAGTATATTTAAGATCATTCTACATTTTAAAGAAATGGATGTGAAAATTGCAAAGGAGGCATTTTAGATCTTGTTTATGGGGAAAAAAGATACTAGACAGCTCTAATGCACAGACCGGTATATCAAGAAAACACTCTGGCCCTACATCAAAAGATTGATATTGGAGTTTGTGCATATATTTTTCCAGTTCAAATAAAATGTTTGATATATGAACAGATCATTCCTCCTCCCCTTTAAATGTTTTAAAAAGTGAAAAATACAACACCAAAAGTGAACCCTAAAGTAAACTGTGCACCTGGATTATGATGATGTGTCACATGTGATAGGTAGGTACATCAGTTGAAACAAAGGTCCCACTCTAGGGGAGGATGCTGCTAACAGGAAGGCTATGCATGCATGTTGGGGGGGGAGGGCATGTATGGGGAAATCTCTGTATTTTCCTCTCAATTCTGTTGTGAACCTAAAACTACTCTTTAAAAAAAAAGTCTAAGAAGAAAAGTAAATGACCATTGCTGGTCCCATCTGAATCAGATAAGAGAGTTTCTACAGCATTATGCAAATACCCTAACTCATTAAGCCCTTTCTTGGAGGGTTCTACATAGACAAGAGAAGCAGGTAAGGACTTGCTTTTGTGATTTACCCACAACCACAGCCAGTCACATAAAAGAGCATTTCCTGTAGTACAGGAGGCCCAGGACCAAAAAGTGTGGCATATAGAAGTTCTCGAATGCTGCTCTACTAACTGGCAGCCTCAAAATTATCAAGAGAGTTGTCTTAAGAGAACAGAGTCCTAAGACCCATGTCCAGTATTCAGATTTAGTTAAGTCTGGGGTAAGACCCAAGAAACTGTGGGGACTTTTTAAGTTTCCTAGATGCTCTGATGGGCAACCACATTTGAGAAAAATCGATGTTGAGCAGTACTGGCTAATCTATATATAATGCATGACACAAATGTGAGTCACATTTTCTGGTGGCCATATTTTTTTTTTAAAGATTTTACTTATTCATTTGAGAGAGAGAGAGAGAGCAAGAGTGGGGGGAGGGGCAAAGACAGAGGGAGAAGCAGACTCCCCGCTGAGCAGGAAGCCCGATCCCAGGACCCCGGGATCATGACAGACTGAGCCACCCAGGTGTCCCAGTAGTCACATTTTAGAATGAATTTTCTAGTAGCCTCATTCAAAAAAGAAAAAAAATAAATAATTCGTTTAAATCTCTTAAAAGATTTAAACACTTAAAACATTTTATTTAAATCAATAAGCCCCAGATATTACCATTCCAACATGTAATCAATATAAAAAATTAACAAGATGTTTTACATCCTTTTTATTTCTCCTAAGTGAAGGCCAGTGTGTGTTCTACACCAAGAGCACAACTCCATTTGGACTGACCCCAGTGCGAGTGTTCCACACCCAAACATGGCTACTGGCTGCCATATCGGGAAGAGCAGATACAGAGCATAAAGGGGGAAACTGTCTTAGTAATGTGGGCCATCTTGAAGATGGTACTCTGTTTTGATGGCTCACAATTAGAGTGCTTGAAGAAAAGAGGTGATTAGGAAGGTCAAAAAAAGAAAATGAAACAGCATGAAAAATACAGGACGGGGGCACTTGGGTGGCTCAGCTGGTTGAGCTTCTGACTCTTGATTTTGGCTCAGGTCATGATCTCAGGGTTGTGGAATCGAGTCCCATGTGGGCTCGTGCTCAGCGGGGAGTCGACTTGAGAGTCTCTCTCTCCTCTCCCTTTGCCCCTCCCCCTACTCTCTTTCTTTCTCTCAAATAAATAATCTTTTAAAAAAGAAAGAAAGAAAAGAAAATACAGGACGAATATGACACCTAACTCTGATTCTTGGAAGCTTTATGTCCTGTAAATCAAGGGAGGGCACATAAATATTCAAAAAGAAACAAGCGAAACTGATGTCCGTGTACAAAAGAAGGAAGAAAGGACAAAGTGCTCAACTAGACAGGAGTGAAAACTGTCTACCATGCAACTCAGTTTTTTTCTTAAGCCCAAAAATAGAATTCCCACAGAGTCCATGTTCACATTTCAGAAACCTGCGGGACAGTAGAGTATGGAATAGAGATGCCTTTATAGAAAAAGTAAACTGCCCAGTATAAAGCAACTTGTGGAAGCATTTCCAAATGTTTTAAGCTGTGCACACACTTTTTGCATTTATCACGCTATTATATTAGTGAAAACACATTTTGGAAGCTGAAATAATAAGTCGAACAAAGAGCTTAACATAGAACTGATGCACATTATCCTTTGGGAATTCAACTAATTTTTTTTTTTAAGGATTTCAACAGTAAAGTATTCTAACCAGGAATATCACAGCCCCAAATGCTGTAAATCAAACAAAACATTTGTGAAGGAAAGCTCCTTAATTCCTCACCAAACACTTGTATCAATGAAAAAACAATCAGAATAGAACAAATTCAATGTCAGAGGTTAATGGAGATGTGTGACGTATCAGGTTACAGACTTTTATTATACAGTATGTAAAAAAGTTCTACAGGAGCCAGTGTTTCATCTCAGCCTAAAGTTGCACCAAAATTTAAATGTATTGGGGCGCCTGGGTGGCTCAGTCGGTTAAGCGGCTGCCTTCGGCTCAGGTCATGATCCCAGGGTACTGGGATCGAGCCCCACATCGGGCTCCCTGCTCGGCGGAGAGCCTGCTTCTCCCTCTCCCTCTGTCTGCCGCTCTGCCTACTTGTGCTCTCTCTCGCTGTTAAATAAATAAAAATCTTAAAAAAAAAAAAAATTTTAAATGTATTTACATCTAACATATGAAATACATTTTCTCATTTTCCTCCTACCTAATGACTCGGATGGCACAAAATTAGCTTTTGAGGCAGGTATAGAGCATTGATAAAATTGTAATAATTCCATTTAAAAACTTGAATTCTTTAATATGTAGATTCATAAATACATTAAGAGGTTGGGAGTGATGCTCCATCTGGGGACACATCTTTTACTCATTCATCCAGGAGGCGCATTGAGTGTTCACTGCTCTGTTAGACTGACTATAATTTTGCCAGGTTAAAAGTGGCATTTTAAAAAGGCAACTCGGGATCTAAACTAGAAATGAGCAGTAACTTGACAACATGAACATTGAGTTTCCATATTCACACACACATGTCACAATGGCTGTATGTTAATGATTTAAAAATTAATAGATTTTTCTGTAACTCCTTTAGGGAGAGATCCAAAAGGTGTTCGAAATCACAGCAATTAACTTTTAGCCAAGTGAACAGATATTCTGTGTATTTATTTCTTTGATAGGTTTAATAACTATTAATTGGCAAGAGTCAATTAATAAATTCTAATCAAAACAATAATCAGTTCAATGAGCAAACATTACACTAAGAAGAAAAGTGTTAATGTAGTAATATGCTGGTGGTTTGTGCTCATTTCTCAGCAGGTTAACATTTATTTAGTCATTTAACTAATGATTGCATTTTCAATATACAAAGCCCTCTGTTAGGTGCTGTACTAAGATAATAATAAAAAAACAGTAATCTGTTCTTTATGTTCAATTCATACTGACAAATACAACTACAGATCAGTGCACACACATAGGAAAAATTGTGCCTATTGATCCCCTGAGAGCCTAGTCACTGCTGTCTCCGAGACAGATGAACATCACATTTTCTCCTGAAAGTCCCTCTACCACTGTAGCATTGGTATATAAATTGTTTCCCAAATTCTGCATCGTCTCAGGTTTATTTTTTTCCTTCTGTTTATTTGGGGTTCCTCTGGCCACTACGTGCCCTCTCTCTTTTCCTCCACAGATGTCTTTCCCTTTAGAGCTATTTTGACACAGGTGAACTGGTGATGGCCTGTTTGTTAATCTTATTTTACAAATCAGTATCATGCAAGAATTACAGGACATGCTAAATAAATGTAACAATGAAGGAGACATTCAGGCTAGAGGGTGTAGATGTCAAGGGAATAGAAAAAGTGAGCTATTATCATCACCTTTCTGTGAACTTTTGCTTAGTTGGAGCTTAATATTGAGGAAAGGGCAGCATCAGTCTGTAAACTTCTTCAGAATGTATCCTAATTCATTTTCCTGTCTTTGTGATGATGGGCATGGACTTGGACCAGTTGATATCAGTCTACTTTATCCTCTATTTGCAAATGTCTAGTGTCAGTCAGTGTAAGTGTTCTCTCTGGGTGTTTTGCATCGAACCTCAGTCTCTTCAGATGTTTTGTGCTGTGCGCAAACTCCACAGAACAGTCTGTAATCTCCCCAGCCCTCTTTAGCTCCCTAAAATTATTGTTAGAATGTCCTGTGTCCTTACATCAGTCCAGGTTCCCATGGGAAATAAATGGCATACTCAGATTGTTTGAGCAGAGTTTAATAAAGAGATTATTTATTTAAAAATAAGCACATTTGGAGAAACAGTAAGGAATAAGATAGGATCCTAGGACTAGCAAGAGCAGAAAGCTGTCACTACCCCTGGAGAGAGTAGGAACAAACCTGTGGTCCTATAGGACGGGGGTGAACCAACATGGAGCCCCAGTATGAACACACCACCCTTACCCCCTTCCCACCCTGCTGGCGCCTCTCCTTGTTGTGGCTAAAGTGAAGGGAATGAGAGAAAAAAAGGGATGGGGGGAGAAAGATCATAGAGATAGCAGAGTCAGACAATGTAGGGCCTTGTATGCTTTTAAGGACTGGCTTTTACTCTGAGTAAGATGATCTAATTTAAGTTTTCAAAGGCTCACTGTGGCTGCTGTTGGGGAGAATAGACTGTTGGGGTCAAGGGTGGAAACAGTGACCCTGGTTAGAAGGCGACTGTAGCTATCCAGGTGGGACATAATATTGACATGTCCCAGAATGGAAGCAATGAGGGTGGTAAGAGATCACTTCATGTTGACTACATCTTGAAGGTAAAAACAACAGGAGTGGCTGACAGAAGTGAATGTGGAGTATAAGAGAGAGATGACTCCCAAGTTTTTGGCCTGAGCAATTAAGAGGGTAGAGTTGTGATTTACTACAATGGGGAGGAATCAGGAGTGGAGGGAGTTTTTTGAGGAAAGATGAGAAGCTTGGTTAGAGAAGCCTGTTAGATATCCGAGCAGAGATATCAAGTGAACAGTTGGGTATAAGCTATTTGGAGTTCAGGGGAAAGGTCTGTTAAAAAGATATAAATGTGAAGCCCTCCACAAAAATATGGATGAGACCACCAAGAGAATAAGTGTGGATAGAGAAGAGATCCACAGAATGAAACCTCTGTTCTCCAATTTTTAGGTCAGAGATGGAATGAAGAATTGGTAATGTAGACCAAGAAGGAGAAGTCAATAAAGCAACCAAAAACAGAAGACAAGTAAAAGAAGCGGTTCACAGAGGAAGGAGAGATCCACTCTCAGATGCTACCCAGAAGTCAAGGACTGAGGGGCACCTGGGTGGCTCAGTCGGTTAAGCGTCTGCCTTCGGCTCAGGTCATGATCCCGGAGTCCTGGGATGGAGCCCCACATCAGGCTCCCTGCTCAGCGGGGAGCCTGCTTCTCCCTCTCATTCTGCCTGCAGCTCACCCTGCTTGAGCCCTCTCTCTGTCAAATAAATAAAATCTTAAAAAAAAAAAAAAAGAAAGTAAGAAAAGGACTGAGGAGTGAACATTAAATTTAACATGTAATTCCCTGGTGACCCTGAGAAGAGAGGTTTCAGGGGAATTTTTAGTAAATACTGGTTGGAGTGGTTTCGAGATGAACTGGAAGGAGAACTGAAAACAGGGATGATAGAAAATCCTTTGGATAGTTTTGTTCTGAATGGGAATTAAGAAATGGGGACAGTAGTTAGAGGGGATGTGGGATCATATACTTTGCCCATTCACTCTCTCTCCTGGATGTCTCCTCTCACCTCAAATTTCCATCACCGCCTCCCTCACCTTGATTCTGGCTGGTGACCTTCCTTCTTTATCTCACTGAGAGAAAACAGAAATAATCAGAGAGGAACGTCCACTTGCAACCATAATTTCTAACCGCCAGTCTGCAACATGAACCCAGTTGGTTTGGTTGCACACTTTTCTGCAATGGTATTCAGCTATGTGGGTGTAGGAATGGACGAGGCTCACTCATATTGTATTAACCAGTATTGTATTAACAGTATTGTAATAACCAGGGGTGGGTTTTGATATGTGAGGATGATGAAGGGTGCAGGGACAAGGACAGAACATGAGCACTGGGTGTTATACACAGCTAATGAATCGTTGAACACTACATCAAAAACTAATGATGGCTAAAACTAATATGTTGGCTAACTGAACATAATAAAAAAAAAGAAAATTAAAAAATAATAATTATAAAATTGTAACTGTGATCCATTCCATTCTTTATGGCTCTTGAGAGCGTAAGAACTGTCATATTGTCAAAGCCTGGACCCTGCTAGTTCAATAAGAACTGCTCAATCTTGGCAGAAATATGCCAAGATGGCGACAGCTCACATTAGTTCTAAAGTTCAGAGATTTGCTCACAACATGCAGCTTCCTTTAACTCTTTATTTTACAATTGCCTCTACACTTATTCAAACCCACTCTTTTCAGCCCGTATCACACTTGAAATAACATGGTATCTATTCAATATGTAAAGTAGCTATTTCATGTAACTCTTTCATAGATTAGCCTAAATTATAATGGTGGAAAGAATGTGTTTGTTTAGGGATGCCTGGGTGGCTCAGTCAGTTAATCATCTGCCTTCGGCTCAGGTCATGATCCCAGGGTCCTGGGATTGAGCCCCACATCAGGCTTCTTGCTCAGTGGGGTGTCTGCTTCTCCCTCGGCCTGCCGCACCCCCTGCTTGTGCTCTCTCTCTCTCCCTGTCTGACAAACAAATAATTAAAAAAAAAAAAGAGTGGGTTTGTTCAGTCTGTACCACACATGACTCCTGTCATGGGATTCAATTATCATCTTTTCTAGAATGAAGAGCCTCCATTTTAGCCTAGTCATGTTTGGCAGTGATACCCCCAATACACAAAATATGACCACAGTTCATATTCATGTGCTCATTTTTCAAGTACCTTTTATTTTTTTTTTGAAGATTTTATTTATTTATTTGACAGAGAGAGAGAGACAGCTAGAGAGGGAACACAAGCAGGGGGAGTGGGAGAGGGAGAAGCAGGGCCCCCGCTGAGCAGGGAGCCCGATGCGGGGCTCAATCCCAGGACCGCGGGATCATGACCTGAGCCGAAGACAGACGCTTAACGACTGAGCCACCTAGGCGCCCTTTCAAGTACCTTTTAAACAAAACATCACATTAGGCATTGGGGAGAGCATATAAGAAGAATGCTTCCTACCTTCAAGAAAGTCTTAACCAAGTATGAAAGTGTAAGCTAGTGTGGGTGGTGTAAATAAGGGTTCAGAGCAGGTAAGAGAAGATGGAGAGAAGAAGGTAGGATAAGGGACAAGATTATCTGACCTCATTGTTCAAAAACCTAAACTGTCCTTGAAAGAACACAGAGAAGACCCAACATCAAGAGATTTCAAGGCAGGAGGCTTAGATTTTAGAAATATTTAAGTTTGTTTTGTTCCCTAGGTAACAAAAAAAAGTTTGACACCAATAAAGAGTAACGCACTGTGTGAAACATCCAGTATGTTAAGTAGTATGCAGAAATGAATGTCCTGTTTGACAAACGCTGTTCAGAGTAATGGCTCCACAAAGCCACAAACAATACTCTTAACATGCATGCTGTCTACAGGGGCACAAAGCCAGAGTTGAGAGCTGAAGTCAAGAGCAGGGATCTGAAGAGACATAAACTCCCATTGGGCATAACAGTTTTCTATAATCTTTCTAAATAATCTTTAGACCAGCTTCTATGAACCCCTTAGGACTGGGACCCTAATAAAGTCCATGGCCTTCGAAAGCTATTTATAAAACTTTTCTGAGAAGGTTACACAAATATATTGTCTCAAGCACTGTGTAACTAAAAGTTATAAACTTATTCCTTAAGGGATATCCAAGTTTTTAACAGATTTTAAAACTATCTTTATATAGCCTAGGGCTTTGCAAAGAAAAAAGTAATCTAATTGTGTTGTGTGTGTGTGTGTGCATATATATATATATAAAATTTGCTGTGATAATTCTGTATCATCATAATACTAACCACCACCATTTATGTTCTGAACACTGGGCTAAGCACTTCACACATATTATCTCAGTTAATTTTCATTTTAAAAAAGCTATAAGACATTATTAGTATTCCTCATTTAGAGAAAAAGAATTAGGGTTTATATAAGCCAAAGGACTTCTCTAGGGTCTCACAATGACTAATAGGCAAAGCCAGGATTCACACCCAAGCCAGTAACTAGTACGTGAACACACACACACACACACACACACACACACACACTGGAGGTCATTGTGTTCCCTTGAGTTCTCATTTTCAAATTGGTTATGAACACCATATCAACTTATACTATTCAGTCTGATGCCCAGTGGTTGGTCCTACCAACATACAGAAAACCTCTGTCAAGTCTCATTTTAAAGTCCTTAGTACATCAAAAAGGATGGAAATTAGCAGTATCTTTGTTCACAGTTATTTAATGAGGAGACACCGGACACTGAAAAAGAAAAGTGGTACATGTTTTAAGGTTAACTATTCCCTTCCTGCTACATATGGAGGCAAGGATAAACCTCTTGCTGAGTTATGATTAAACATCTATGGTTTTCATTTATTCACACTCAAGCCATTATTTCTGATAGAGTAACCCTGTCAGTGAGATAAGCCAAGTGGTAGACTCAATTTCAAGTTCACCTTTGACTCTCTAGTCAACCTATAAATGCTATGTTTATATACTTGTTAACTTCGGACTTTAATGGAAAGAGAGTTAGCATATTAATAAAATGTTCTGTTTAGTACACACAATCCCAACTTATGCAATTGTGGAAGGGTTGCTTTCTAAAGACAAAAAAACAAAACAAAAAAAAACAAGCATTGCCTGAAGCAGACTCTATGCAGACATGAGGAGATTAAAGCTCATAGGTTAGTGAAAATGAGCAATAGAAATCCATATATTAAAGGTAGAGTTTTTGGAAAATATCTCCTAAATAAGACTCCTAAGTATATAGAATTTTTTTATTTTTTTTAGAGAGGGAGCAATAGAGAGTACTAGCAGGGGGAGGGGCAGAAGGAGAGGGAGAAAGAGAATCCCAAGCAGGCTCCCCGCTCGGCATGGACCCAGCGAGGGGCTCAATCTCACAACCCTGAGATCATGACCAGAGCCAAAATTAAGAGTCAGGTGCTCAACTGACAGAGCCACCCAAGTGCCCCTAAGTATATAGAATTTTAAAATGAAGGTTAAGGCTGGAATGCAACTCTCCAATTTCAAACGATCCATTGAATCTTTTCTTTCTTAACCAAAGACCTACCATAGGTAGCAAAAACCCTTTTCTACTGGCCTTCATTTTCTCCTCTTTTTTCATAAAGCCAATAAATTTTGATTCTCCAGGTACTCTTCCAACAGCTGCTTAAAATTCCTGCGGGGAAGCTAAGAAAGAATATTCCAAGTTCGTTACACAGAGAACGTATGTAAATTTATTTACAAATACATACCATTTTAAGTATGTCAGTAAAACATATCCAGGTTGCACATTACATGTTTGTATTTCTTGAAGTTGCCTCCTCCAAGAGAGGTACCAAACCGAATACTGAAAAGAAGCTGAGGTCTTGAGACCTGGAGGCCCATGGGTTTACCCATCTAATAGCTTCTTTCCTACACTGACATTGTCACAAACAGACAGTTCTGGTGCATTTATGTATTTTTATGGATCTGAGATTCAGCTTCCTTGTCCATTATTATTAAAGTCTATTTAGAAATTTGAGAAGAAATAAGGAAGATAAGTGTTTAGTGTTCTTAGAAAATTACTTCTCCATAAAAAAAAAAGAAACAAAACAAAAAAACAGAGATTAAAAATCCCACAGCTGTAGAGCCAAGTTCTTTGTTAGGCTTGTACAGCTTTCTAAATCCCATAAAAATCTCAACATCTGACCCATTTCATTTTTACAAAGGAAGGGACTATTACCCTGGAAAATATGCGTAAAAATCTGCAGCATTCAGAGGCATTAAACAGTTTTATTTCACATTTGTTTCCTATGTATCCTGCTTGATAGACACACTGTAGCACCTGCTGCTATAACTCTACTCTCCATCAGCCCCCAACCTTCTCTTTTCAGAAGGGATTAGTAGAAGCCTCTTCTCAAACATCTGAAGTCATGCTGCCATCTCCTGTTCACTATGCAGAATGTAATGAAATCACCTTCCAAAGGCTAGCAAAGGCATGCAAAGGACAAAACCGACCAACTGGAGAAGGCTGGCTCTTTCATAGATTTCCTCAGCCAGCAGATGAAAACCGCTTTCATTCCAAGTGGCATAATAATCTTGCTTTAAATGTAATATGTTTTAGATAGAAGTTACTGTAGAGAAGTTGGGGAGTTTTTATCTAAACATTAAATCGGTAGTTCTGATTTTTCTAAATATCACTTCCACATGACCTAAATTTCGATTCTCTATTTTTTCAATGTAAACATGAATAAAGCATTTTAAAATATTAAAAATAACAACCATGTATGTTGAATTTTATTATTAGCTAGAGTGTTCTCAGGAAATTAATTTCTCTCAATGATTCCAAACTTAGAAGCAGTGACACAGAAGACAGTAGGTGGAAGACAAGTTAACGTTGACAAAAATTACAGTTTTATCTTGGAATTTTACCAAACTACAGAGACAGGTAAGTAAATAAACTTTTCAAATTTTCTTATCTTTTTTCTTTAATTTTTAAAAAATATTTTATTTATTTATTTGTCAGAAAGAGAGAGAGAGAGCACAAGCAAGGGGAGCGGCAGGCAGAGGGAGAAGCAGGCTCCCTACTGAGCAAGGAGTTTGATGTGGGACTAGATCCCAGGACCCTGGGATCATGACCTGAGCCGAAGGCTGATGCTTAATCGACTGAAACACCCAGACGTCCCACAAATTTTCTTTTCATCACTAATTTTTAGAATCTGAAAACATACCCAGGAGGGAGTTCCATATTTTCTAAACCTATTTTTTTTCTTTTGCTCTTGTTATTGCCATAAACCATTAACACTGATGTGTTAATGCAATTGTCTCCCCAGATTTGTGTGGATAGGAACTGCATTCTGGGCTAGGATAAGAATCCAAGTCTCATTCATAATTTAGATTATTAGGAGGTAGGCTCTTCTCTACAAACATTAGCAACATTCTGCCAACAGTATATCAGAAAAATGGACACCTAATCCAGGACCATTTTTAAAAGGAAAAGTCCAAGACACCTGGGTGGCTCAGTCAGTTAAGTGTCTGCCTTCGGCTCAGGTCATGGTCCCAGGGTCCTGGGATCGAGTCCTGCATCAAGCTCCCTGCTCAGCGGGGAGTCTGCTTCTCCCTCTACCCCTCCCCATTGCTCATGTTCTCTTTCTCTCTCTCTCTCTCAAATAAATAAGTACAATCTTTAAAAAAAAAAATAAGAATAGAAGTCCAATTCTCCTACCAATCAATTATAGATGGCAATGCTCCTCCTTTAAAGTTATTTATAACTGCTTCTGCAAATTAAGACTAATATATTTTTTTTTCCAGGTTTGTTTGTTTGTTATGTTTAATGGAAAGGCAAAGCCACTAGCTGTAACCTTTTGTAAAACACATCCTCAGAATTCACTTTGAGACAGGTTTTCTTCAAATCACTGTTTTCTGGACAAGTAGCTCCCCTTATCTTCTTCACCTTTTTGTTTTTTAAAGACACATCTTTCGGGACACCTGGGTGGCTTAGCTGGTTAAGCGTCTGCCTTCGGCTCAGGTCATGATCCCAGGGTCTTGGGATCAAGCCCCGCGTCGGGCTCCTTGCTCAGCGGGAAGTCTGCTTCTCTCTCTGCCTGCTGCTCCCCCCGCTTGTGCTCTCTCTCTGACAAATAAAAAATCTTAAAAAAAAAAATAAAGACACATCTTTGAACCTATTAGTTCACCTGTGTACTGAGGGCCCCACAAAGGTCTCTGTTGTAGATCTCTAATTCAGGAGACATCACTACTCTGTATCATGTTGTTGGCCTGGATAATATGGAACAAGTGCAGATCAGGAAAATACTGAATAGCCAAATTCCAAGTGCTGAACATTGCAAAAGGATGGCCTGTGGAAGCTTATGCATGTACATTTTAGTCTTGCATAAACACTCTTCCACATCTGTACATTCCTCTTGTGGGAGCCAACTAAATTGCCATCATTAACTTTTTTTCAGGCTCTAAAAAGTGTTTACGGACTCATAGTATGTTTGTGGTTCTCATCACTGATATTTTTCACTTACACACATCAATTTACAAATACAATCCTTCTACATATATTAAGTACAGAATATTTTAATCTTCAACAAACTGACAAATCCTATAATCTCTCGGTTTATTCACACAGCCAAAGGCTTCTTGGGGCATGTTCTGGGATTTGGGACTCTGTCTTCTCAGCTGGAAAATGAGGGAATCAAACAAGACCATTTCTCAGGTCCTTCCATCTTAAAAATTTGGATTCTAACTGCACATAGAGTCTACAGTGGGGAAAATTTTGTCGCTTCAGGCCTGAACTCCAGACCCAATTCTTTCTGTGCAAGAGAGAGCAACTTCTCCAGAAATATAGGGAGAAAGTAGCAAGGTCACATTTTGGTCAGCCCACAGCTACTTCAAAGACATAA
Organism: Mirounga leonina; assembly: GCF_011800145.1. Lineage (NCBI taxonomy): Eukaryota > Metazoa > Chordata > Mammalia > Carnivora > Phocidae > Mirounga > Mirounga leonina. The sequence continues at coordinate 85,313,958 of NW_023270807.1, read as the reverse complement.
CACAACCAGAGGCAAGGTAACTACTGACTGTCAGAAAATAATTTACCACAATTGCTATGATTACTTTAGATGACAGTATTAAAGAATATCACTTGCATCATTGTGTAGAATATAAAATTCCCTAAATTTGTATCATTTAGCAATAAGGTAACTTTAGGAGGTGATCATGATAGGTATAATAGAAAAAAAAAAATGTTCACTAAATGATTAAGTCTAAGATAGAGCCTAGAATTATGTAAGAGCCCCTTCCTGGTAGACCCTCTTCAAAGGACTCAAATCAGACATGAAGCAATTTGGGGATTTCCTACAATGACAAAATGATAGAATAAAATAAAGGTCTGTTATTTCTTTGCACAGTTGTTTGACTCTCATTATCAAGGTATCAAGGCAATAATCAAAGATTCAGAATTAGAAGGCTAAAAGGCACAGTTTACATACCCACACACTCAATTTTGTTTTGATTCCATGTTATTTGTATGTTGGGAGGATTTTGCTTGGTTATTTGTGTTCCAGTTTAGTTAAAGCAATATAAATGTTATTAAATATATTTTTTACTTGAATAAGAGTTTGCTTCTTTCATCCAAACTGGCTGTTAATCTCCAAATTTCAATGCCTTACGAGGAAGATAGAGTTAACCTATATACGTAGGATATAACTTTTTATTTTGCTGCTCAGAGAAAAATTTTTAGCACACAAGCACAAGTCTGGGGACTGGCAATGATTATGAGCACTTTCATTTCAATAAAACACCACTGCAGTTGAGACTGTGATCACCAGGGAAAACAACTACCGGAGTTCTAGCCAACGCAAGAAAGGTGGAACTGGTCAGCTGATCTGCAACTCATTTATATGCAGTTTCAACTAATGATTTATAACATTAAGTGATAGCTGACCTTCCAAAATCAAAGGCAAATGTTGATATTCATATTTTTAACTGAGGAAAATAATGTGTGGAGTAAATAAATTCTTTCTACTAATTTATATATAAATTATACATAAACATACACTTCTCTCCCTCTCCCTCCCTCCCTGCCTTTCTCCCCTCTGCCTTCCTCCTCTCCCTCCTTCCTCTCCTCCTTCTTCCTCTCCTCCTTCTCCTTCCCCCTCCTCCTCTTTCTTCTTCTTCTCCTTCCCTTTCTTCTTCTCCTTTTCTTCCCCCTCCTCCTTCTTCTTCTTGTCTGTCTCCCTACCTCCTTATTCCCTCTGTCTAGGAGGAAGAATTTCCTCTGCCCTTCAAGGTCCTTTCAGCTGGACTAAGAATCAAATTAAACAAAATCAGGTTAACAAGAGAAAATAAATTTTCATTTCATATGTACAGGGAATCCACACAGACATGGAAATTCCAAAGACAGGCAAAATGAGGTATATATGTCATTCTGAACTTAAAGAGAAGGGTGTAGGGGTCTGGGACTTCAAAGGGATGGGATGCAATTCACAAGAAAATGAAAAAGAGTGAATGTTTGGTAAACAAATGTTTGTTGGGCAACTCAAACAATGGGACACCAAGGACCCTGATCAAACAGGTCTTGCTAGGCTCCCCCCTGTCTACTACACCTAGTTCCCATTATAATGTAGTTATCTGTGGTGATAGCTCTCTTTCTGGAACAAGTCTTCCATCTAGATTCTTTTTAGGGGCACCAGGGTGGCTCAGTTGGTTGCCCATCAGACTCTTGGTTTTAGCTCAGGTCATGATCTTGCAGTCGTGGGATCAAAACCTGCATGGGGCTCATGCTCAGTGCAGAGTCTGCTTCAGGTTCTTTCTCCATCTCCCTCCCACTCTACCCATCCCTGCTCATGCTTGCTCTTTCTCCCCCTCTCTCTCTAAAATGAATAAAATTTTTTTTAAAAAATGAATACATTCTTTTTAGACAATTGTGGAGGAAGTTAAGAACTTTTCCTGAATCTACTAGGTTTTGATTGCCTTTAACTCAAAAATAGTCTTCATGCCAAAGTGTCCCATGTTGGGGCAGTCTGCCCTTTGTCCCCACAACTCCCTCTCCCATTTTCTATATCTTTTCCTCCATTCCTCCCCCTCCTTCCTCTTCTTCTCTAACCCCCAGGCCCCAGAAATAAAAGCTTGCTTTTAAAACGTCACCTTTATTTGCCACAAATGAACTGAACACTTACTTCCAAATTGTCATGACTAGAAAGTCCTGGGACTCATTGGTCAGACAAGTTTCTGCTTCATTAAAGGAACCGTTGCCCATTGTTCTCAAGTCATGACAGGAGAAATGCACTCAGTGGTTTTACTAGAAGACCAACTCATTTCTTACCTGTTTGATTTTTACTGCCACCCAACACGATAGTTGCAGGCTGCCACTGACCATTAGCCACATCTACATCTGTCCTGCATTCTACCCAGTGCTGCAGATGGCTGCCACACTCCCTGGAATGCTTTGAATGAGCTGGCCTCCCATGACAACAGTAGGCCACAATCAAGGTCCTAACAAGGAGGATCTTTATGCCTTGATCACAATTACTTAAAAATCTGAAAGATTTACTATACATTGATTCCTCTCCATACAGGACTCCCAATTCTGCTTCTGCATGGTTCACATTATGCATGTTATCATTTCCATGCTTTAGAGTAAAGTTTCTAGATTCTTTACATGAAAGAAATTTAGAATACAAAATTTTGAACTGGGTATCAAAATGCAGCTGGTGGCGTGGTTGGGAGTATAGTGAGCATAGCTGCCTTCCAAAATGCAGCTTGTGGGTGGGGGTAGAAAAGGTTATTTCTTCTTTAAAATTATACATGTGGTCCCTCCTGAAATAACAGCATAACTGCATCATTTTATAAACCACAAGTGGGTAAGCACCCCCAGCAAGACACAACATGCACCCACTTAGCAAAACATCTGCTGACCCCTGGAACTCACCAAGTATATTCGAGCATCAAATCCAAAAGCGAAGACAGGGCTTTTAATTTGTAGCCTTTTGTATGTTAATATTTTATTTTCCCCTTATGAATATCATATTTATTTCTTTATGTGCATTTTGTTCCTTTTAATCTGGTGGCAGCACTGTGAAATATCACAGGCCTTTCACTCAGTATTTCGCTAACAAGCCAACCAGGTACAAACAGGATTTTTATATCCATTTGTAAATTTTAGTTGGGGGCAGTTGAGAGAAGGAAAAATAAAAAGACAAATACTACATTTGTGTAAGGTTTAATTCACATCACTTGTACAATACTGTGCTGTTGGCATGTGTCTTAATAAATAGGCTTCAAAAAGAAATTATTGCAATGTAAAAATAGTTTCACTGAATTCACGTGCTTTTTACTGTTCCCAGGTCTCAAAGTGGCTTTTAAAATGATTTTTCAGACTCTTAGAGCTCTGTACCCCATATTGTGATAGGATACATTTCTCTGCCCTACTCCCTAGAGTGGAGCTGGAGTGAAGGGAGGCTGAGCTTGGCACCATTCTAGTCTAAAAGAGGCCCAGCTTGAGAGATTCACTGTTGTTGCCAGAAAAAAAAGGAACATGAGAGATTGAAGTGTCAAAAGAAGCTGGGGAGTTTAAGCCTGAGAAGAAAACCCACAAAATAACTAGCTAACTTACCGGATAGATAGGCAGGTCAACTCTGTTTATCCAACAGAAAATCTCTTGAGTGCCTACCACACCAAGCACTATACAAGGCACTGGAAAACACTGCATGGAACAAAGTCAATGCTTCCACGGAGTTACAGTGTGGACTGTAATCTCCAAAATACATGTTACCTTGATACACTCCAAATTATGCCCATTCCCCAAAATTGGCCTGCTCTGAAATCTTCTGGCCTTCAGGTAGCTCTAGACAAATCTCAGTGTGGAGGAAGAGAAGGAGTCTAACAGAAGCATACAATTATGGACCCAAACCTTTTTCTCTAGGAATGTGTTGCAGAGTTTCAATGTCTTAGTTGTATATAGAATAACCACAGTCACCTCTACTGACAGCCTCCTGGCACATAATGAAACCACCTCACCAGCTTGGGATCCTGGATTCGGCAATATCAGGGGGAAAAAAAAAATGCAGCTAGAAGTAGTAAACTAAAGCCCATTAATCTTACTTCCTGGTGGGAGGAGAAGCTTTTCCTACGGGGAGCCTGCTGTAGTTAGTGCTGCTTCACGAATCTGCATGGCATTCTTGCGCAGCGGCCACGCTCATCTTTTCTGCATTGCTCCAATTTTAGTGTATGTGCTGTGGGAGGGAGAACTGTATTAGTGCTTGTTTTGGGATAGGTCCCTCACCAGGTACCAGCTTCTTACTGCCCTCTGCTGGTTAAATCTGAGTTCAGCCTTTTTTTTTTTTTTTCTTTTTAAGATTTTATTTATTAGAGAGCTAGCGAGAGCAGGAACACAAGCACACAAGCAGGGGGAGCGGGAGAGGGAGAAGTAGGCTTCCCGCCAAGCAGGGAGCCCATGAGGGGCTCAATCCCAGGAGCCTGGGATCATGACCTGAGCTGAAGGCAAAGGCTCAACAACTGAGCCACCCAGGTGCCCGGAGTTCAGCCTTTTTAAACTTGTGTTTTAACCAACTGCTATTTTTTTTAAGATTATTTATTTTTTGACAGAGAGAGCAAGAGAGGGAACACAAGCAGGAGGAGTGGGAGAGGGAGAAGCAGGCTTCCCACCGAGCAGGGGCCCGATGTGGGGCTCGATCCCAGGACCCTGGGATCATGACCTGAGCTGAAGGCAGACGCTTAACTGAGCCACCCAGGCACCCCAACCAACTGCTATTTTAGTAGGCAAGTAAATAAATGCACTTGTTCACAAAACATTATTTTTTTTAATTTTTATATTAGTAGTACTTAATATTAACCCAAAGAGAGCCCTATACCATTATCTCGTTTCTTTAAATGTTTTCTTACTACAAAAGCAATACAGGTTGAAGAAAAAATAAGCAAAAGGTAAACCAAAAAACCCACCTTTTCAGAAACCACTAAAACCTTGATGTATATCCTTATATTTTTTTTACAAAATATGGTCCTATTGTACATTTTGAATATTGCTTTAAAAGTATATGAACAAATGTCCTTCATATTGTCCGTTTTTTAGGCACCATAATATCCCATTATGTAATTGTACATTTTAATCATTCTCCTACTTTAATGCTAAAAAAAGTATATTCTCATAGCCCTGTGATATATTAATAGCTATAATCATGCTTTCCCTTGCAATCCGTCAATAAATGTGTGCTCTTAACTAAGGGCATTCTGAATTGATGCTGTACAATTTTTTTCCTTTATCATCAAAAACTGAGTAGTTAACAGAACCTCTTGGATTGGCAGGGCCATGGGATGATCACCACTGTCTCCACCTTCACATATTTCACAACCCAGTTTAGTTCATAAAGAGACTTGAAAGAGATTTTCTACCTATAGAAGTACTTCTCTCTCTCCTCTTCGGCACTTTCCCTGTCCAAACCTAATTTGCTGCGGAAACCAATTTAGGAATGCAGTGATGATGGTGACTATGGAGTCAAAGAACAAAAGCAGAGGGATACTCTTAAGGAATGCTTCATGCAAACCAGGAAAAAGCTGAGAAAATTGCCCCTTTTGTGTAAAGAATCCTCAGGATCACCTTCCTCCCTCATTTCTAAGCCTTTCCAAGCAAAAGCCAGATTGTAATGCAACCTCAATCAGCAGACTGTGGTTAGGTAGTGCAGGGTTTAAACAGTTGACTGAAACACCTTGCTGGTGATACAGTTTGAATTTAGGTGTGCTTGTGCTATTTGAAGCATAAGCCTGTTTTTTTAAAAGGACACAAAACTTTTCCCCCTGGGGAATGAACATCAATCTGCATCCTTCTGGACACTCTGATGCATTAATATGTAGCCCAAGTCCCAAATGCCTGACCACTCTCTGGAAGATTATCTTCAACTTTGACCTCCATCACCCCTCTGCCCCCAGCACCTGGCAACCAGCAAGGAGTCACACTTCACCCAATAGGTTCTCTGAGAGAGCCTGGCAGCCACCATCTTGGACACCTCCTCAGCCAGGCCATGATGCCTCCATTGCTCTTGCCGGAACTTAACTGCCTGAAAGTTCTTGCTTGTGAATTGAGCTTTCTGAGGACTGGGAAGACAACGCCTTTGCCCTCTCAGCCCGTCCTATCATCCGCATGGAGTGATGAAAGCTGTGATCCTATTTCCCTTCCTTGGCTAAATATCCTCACCTTCCTTCTCTGTGGGTCTCAGGAGTACATCAAGAGGCATTAAAAGCTTATTTGAACATATCCCTTGAACCATCTAAAACTCTGCCTACACAATGGTTCCGTTGCCTCTATAACCCAGTTAAAAATGAACGAATTCCTGTTTTTAACAGACACCAACTTAATACACCCGTCATTATTCCACTATGGATGTCCTGGGTTTTTTTTTTTAAAAAAAGCATTTAAAGTGGCTTACCAAAAACACATGTAACAAATTTTAATAAAACCAGGACCAAGCAAAAATTTACAAAGTAATAATAGAGTTAAGGACAAAGAAAATAGAGTATTTGGCTTGGAGGCTTCTTACAGCCAAAGTGAACAGGAATGCCCAAGTCTCACTGACCATAGGAGCAAGAAAACAGTATAGTATTTGGCTCAGGTATGTTTGGGTCCATGAGGGAAGTCCTCAATGAGTGCACAGAGCAACTGGTTTCACAAAACTATCATTTTCCCAGTAAAAAAGGACACCTGCTTCGGCCTTAGCACTTTAGCATGGATGAGCTGCCTTGTGAATCCCACATAAGCTATACAGACCAATCACAATCTTAAGGTTGAAGTTACCATTCGAACTGGGTTTTGAAAGATAAGTAGACTGCCAGAGAAAATTGCAGTTCAGGCAGAATGAGCTCAGAGAGCTACCATGAAAGCAGCGTGGATGCTAAGTCAAAGTGAGCAGTCACTCAACAGCGTTAAAGTTAGTTGAACAGCTACTGCAGTCAACGAAGTCTGTGATGGCTACACAACATAAAGAGGCAGGAGCAGAGGACGCCTGACGTCTCCGCCTTGAAAACTGGTAAATGCTTGGTGCAAAGCCTGATACACTAGATACTCAGTAACTACTTACTTCTGACGGACCACATTTTATGATCAAGTTCAGTTTAAGGTACACAAAAGTTGAGGTACAAGTGAGTGTTCACAGGGTGCTCCCTAGTGCACAACATTTGTCTAGAATGGACCAAAACTAAAACAGAACTCAGATTTAGAAAAAAGGAATCCAGGGCAGAAGCTACAGGAAAGGTCCCAGGAAGGCTGCACCGAAGTAAATAGGGCCACAGCAGAACTGTAGTTCTAGTGCAAAGGGATAAGGGACCAAAGAGGAAGTGTGGCATAGTGTTCAAGTATGGACAGAAGTTACTCTAGGAAATGCAAGAGGGCAAGAGAAAAAGGCTGTGAAGTTATTGAATTTGACCATAAAGGTCTTGGTGACCACACTGACATTTAAGAGGACAAAAGCCAAAATAACAAAAGCAAATGAGGATAGAAACCATCTTTAGTATTTTGAGGACCAGCCACAGCAATGAGTAGGCTTTCCACCTGAGGGGTCAGTGGATATGAAAATACCAAAAAATAACCAATGCTATTTAAGTCAAGGTGGAAGGTTAATATTCAGTTCGGCTTCGGTTTTCCCAAAACACTAATCTCAAAAGAAGCCTGAGTGAAAAAATGGAAATGCAGTGTTGTACTCCGCCATCCTCCCTAGCACGAGCTACAGAATTCCCAAACTGTCAAACCTAAGACAATGTTAGAAGAGAGGGTCTTGGCTACTGCATCAACAGCTCAAACAGTGCCACATACACTAGGACTCAACTGTTTGCTTCATAGATGTTGATATAAACCAGATTTCAAAGCAAATAGAAGTCCTTTCCTTAGAAATGCCAGATAGCTTGGGTTTACATTTAATGGTAGCAGATGGACCCCAGGGTACACTATCTAAGGACACTATCCTTAAGGCTTTATGAACTACATTAGCTTTAGGGCTTTTGAGGCCATTCACTCCACAGTAGGTACAAGAGCAGCCTGTAGTGATACTAGAGGTTGCTACATTATCTAAAAGGTTGCTACATTACCTAAAGGCAAGCTTTAGAAAAGGCTTAAACCTATAAATTCCCAACATACAAAAAAAAAAATACAAGTGAGCATTCAAAACCAGATCTGGCTCCCATTTAGCTTCATGTGCCCCCATAACTATACAGCAGTACTAGGAAACTAGGTAGAGAAATTCAAAGTATCCCCTAGCTCCAGCAATTTAGCGAGGATTTGGACTGTAACATTTCCATTAATCCTAATTCATGCTTGCACCAATTTGGCCCAGGCCTGAAATACATGGGTCATCACTGACTCTCCCTATGGAGATTGAGACTTGAGTATACTGAAGCATATCCTGCTTCCGCACTTAACACTTAAGTAACACCAAGGGTTAACAAAAGCCACGGACACGCTGACCTTTTCCAATGGGTACATCCATATGCACTTCTGGGTATCCTGTGTGTCCCACAGCCTAAATGCAAACCTGACCACCTTTGTACTTTTCTTTGATCAACTTGTTCAGCTTTTTCAACCTGCCATCAAGCTGCAGGATTACAAAGTTAACACCCACACCATGACTAGCCTTGGCCCATTTCTCCAGGTCCTAGGGCTGTCTAGTCTTCATTGTGACCAATAGCACACGTAAGAAATGCTGGCTGTCAATCACTATAAGGCTATCCTTACTTAGGTCATCCTGTTTTCAGTTGCTAACACTTTAGTCACTGACCCATTAGAGTAGGCTTTCATTTAGAAACCAGGAGGAGACAAATAGGTTTCCAGTTATTTTGCTAATTCTACAACGATTATCTTTTCTCTGTTGCTAACAGGGACCTTATTCTATTGCTCCAAATTAAAAAAAAAAAAAAAAAAACAGGTGTGGAACAAGAACCAAGTTTATTTGTTCATTTCTTGCACTTGAAGTATTCCTCGATGACATCCTTCGCCTGAGACTCTTTGCCATAGTCCTAAAAAATAATTTAAAAAGATTTTAAATTAACATTTACAAACTCTACCAAGTTGTTAGCACTAGTTATATTGAAGCTTTACAAAATTGTCTTATGAAAGTGTTTCCATCATTAAAATTTCTTATAGCCATTTTCAGGGACCTTAAGGACTTCAAGGTCTTTAAGGCTCGTAACATGGCATTCCTATTGCCAGCGTTTTCTCAATTTCTGCAGAAACACATTCAAGTAAGCAGATTAATTGGCTGGCTTAATTACAGCCTATTCTCCTCTACTCAAAGGCAGAAAAGGAGATTTTCAAATGTTGAAAATCACACATTTCTTAGGACATTCCCAACTTTCTGAAAAATCAGAATTCTGCACAGAATTATGCAGCTCCCAACACAACTTTCATCCCAGAAATAAATACTGACTTACCTTAACCACCACACAACTGCAACCAACCACTTTACGGGGTTTTCCCTCTCGGTCAATTTTACAGAGGCCTACCCATTCCCCTAGTTTCTTGTTGTCATCAACCTATTGAGATGAATTAAGAAAAAAAGAAACAAAAATCACCACATTAGCAAACATTAATGCTACTGACAATAAATCAGACCGAAAAGGTAGCTGTAATCAGATAGGGTGACATGGCAGTTTCCTCATGGCAATTCAGTAGAGGGAGCCAGTTGTCATCATGTACAGCCCCAAGATCACCTAAAAGCACTCTACCTCACCTCTGTTCTATACCAACACCAAAATTAGCAATTAGTTCTGCAGGAATAGAACATTTCTGTTACTAGCTTTACAGTCCAAGAATACAAGTCTACGTGATGTTTTTCACACCACCAGAAAGCAAAATTTACTGATCTTTACAAAATTTACTGATCAGATAAAACCACATTAATCAAGACATAACCCTAACTGGCTCAATTTTCATTCAGCTAAAGCATCTCTTAATTCAGATAAATAGGTAACTTACCTTGATTAGGTTGATTTGGTGTTCAGCACAAAGGGCCTCCACCAACTTGACATACATAGGCTCATCACAGTTGGATGCAAGCACACAAAGATGGGCCTGGCGCCTGAAACGCAAAATCCAGTATAAGCTAAAACTCAGGTCTGAATCTACTACTCTCGGAACTTTTACAAGGGATTTATCTTTGCAATCACTGGCAAAACACAAGCAACACCCCACTGGAGAATACATTGCTTCAGTTTGAGGAACCTGTTAAAGAGCACAGATCCACTCATCGACAAAATCAAGCCTCCAGTAACTCCCCAAAATACTGAATTTATATAGAATTAGTTACCAATTTGTGGGCAAAGCAGTATCATGCTTTCTTGCAAGCCACTTAAAACACGTTTAGAAGCTATCGTGTGAAACACAAACTACCACTATCAAGAGTTGTTACCCAGAAATTAGTATGTGCAGCACTGCTATTGCACAAATAGTGCAGGGGACACGTCAGGACCTGAAGGATTTCCAACAAGAGCGCTACTCTCGGTGGATTCAAGTGGCTAGTCTACACCAAAATGAGTTAAATGAACTTAAATTTACTGTCTAACAAATTCTTAAAGTGCACTAAAATTCAGCTTAAATAGTTAACACGTGCAGTTACTTTGCCCATACAGCCAGCCCAAGAACTAAACAGATGTATTTACAAATGCTCCATATTTTTTATTTCTACAGCTACTACTTTCTCATTTGAAAGTCCAGGTGCTTCTGCAACATTAGCTTGAAATTCCCTAGTTTAATATGATGGCTCGATTTTTGTAAACTGCCAAATGAGGGTTCTTATCTGTCCTTTAAACGAAATTAGCCCCACAACGTACAGGTTTGTCAGACTGTTATGTTTCACTCATAAAAAGAGTGAAGGGGTATCCGACAATTTAAGTCATCATTCAAACACTGTAGTTAAAAAAATCAAATACTCATTCCCATTCCAAACAGAAACCCACCAACTTCGTGGGCTACATAGATCTGAGTTCTGATACCTTTTCCTAGGTTTCCTGTAGGACGGATGCCATTCAGAACTTTTGTGCTAACACCATGAACTTCACGCTTTCTTGGTTGCAGTTTTGTTCCGGTTCCAACAACCCACAGTATTGAGACTGATACACGTACTTGTCTAAGGCTTTGGCAGCTTCGCGAATTCCACGTGCTAGGCCATCGTGGATGAGGGCGGTCTTCAGCACCTCTTGTAAAGCAGTATTAACGTCCATTACACCTCCAGCAGCAATGCTGAAATGCAGCAAATCAAGTGAAAACCACCAGTAAATTCCCCACACAACACTTAAGACCCTGGACTCAATAATCATAGGAGATACACCAGGTGCCGTCCGTTAAGGCGCCGCGGCCTACTCTGACCCCGCACCGCCCGCTCACTGTCCACGCCCTCCCCGCACCAGACCCCCACCCTCGGCTCACCCTTCCTCGGCCATGGCGGTGGATTACGAGTGTAGCCGAATCTTGACTGCACTGTAACACAAAAACAAAGAGAAACCAGTCGGCTAAAAGAGCTCAGCCAAGAACCAATCCCCGCCAAAAGCGACAAACGCACCACAACTACGACCCCAACCTCGTTCAACTCACCGCGACCTTCCGCCTCCGCACCACTCGGCGGCGGCAGGGAAAGAGGTCGTACGCGTCCGCATGACGGTATTTAAGGGCTTCCCAGGACCCCTGTGCGCATGTGCACTCCTTTTCATGAAAGAGGTGGCTCTGGTGGTGCCGGGCCTCAAGAATTTCTGTTTCCGGATAGAGGCGGTTCTGAGACAAGAGTATTCCTAGTCTTCTGACTCTGCACTGCTGGTTATTGACACGCGCAACAGGCACCAACGCGGGCAGCCTCACACCACCCTTCCCCGCCGGAGGCGTGGTCTACGGAGGCCCAGAAAGCTCGTTCTACGGAGCGCGAGAGGGGCCAAGCGCGTTTGCGCTGTCTTGTTAGCTCTCTGGCCCTTCATTTCCTCGCTAAGTCAGTTTTAACTTTTGTCACACTACCTTGTAATTTTTTGTCGACCTCACTAATTGGGCCTTCCTGCATGGCACGCTCTCCCTTCGCTTCTAAGTCTCTCTAAATGTCTGCGAATGTGTCGTTTTGTGGGTGATCCACGTTTGTTGTGAAACGAAAGCCAGCACGTTTTCAATACTAAGCACATGGTAAATTCCACTTTACCGGCGATGTGTTAGTAGAGTGGAACCTTAGGTGGTTCGTTACGGTTTCTAAATGTAGTTGGTTCTAAATGAAATTTTTTCTTTTTTTTTTAACGCTAGATTGTCTCCTAAATTCGTAATCCCGTGCAAATCGGGATTCAATAGGTGCATTAAAAACGCCTTCAATGTGCCAGACACAGGAACTGGGTCCGGAATAATAGTGATGAGAACGTGGTCTTTGAGAAATCCGGAATTAATTTGGCCATGCAGGACTGGCGGAGTTAGACGTGGAATCTGAGGACCCTAGGAACTCTTACTACCAGAAGCAGCCTTTTGAATTTTGCATTTACTGGCCATTCTCCTACGCCCATTTCAAAACGCAAATATATGAAATACGGCCGCGTATTCTCAGCACAGTCTCTCTTTTTTTTTTAACTTCCTCTCCTGACAAGTCTCCAAGCCAGTCAGCAATTAGGCTTTTGATAAGTGCCGGTACCGTGGATAAAGTGAGACGAGTGCTGTGAGAAAACAGAAATGAGTAACATGAGTGCGGGGCAGAACTAACCAGAACAACAGAGATATACTGGAATTTTAGTAAATTTATATAGATCATTTTTACCTTTTTGAATGCTTACAGATTTTCGTTTTTAAAGTGTTGAGCTGTTTCTATTCGTAATTCATCCTAAAAGGCTGCTCACTTATTTGTTGATTTAATTACCTATTGAACATTTGCTTAAAAAAAAAAACTACGGAGTTTATAAGAATGAGATTTATTTCTGCCGCTCTCACAGATTGTAGTAGGATTAAGATTCGAACCAAAGATTAGAATACCTAAACGCCACAGGGAAGGTACAAAGTGGCATGGGGGTTTGAGAGTGGGGATGATGTGGAAAGATAAAGGTGAATTTGAGTCTGTGGCAACATTTGAAATGGGAAAACAACAACAAATGAAAGGGTTCCAAAGAGGGAGCATGAGAGAAAAAGAGAGGGTATTCTAAGAGAAGGAGAGAGTGAGGCAAAGGCACAGATGCCTCCTTTGCTTTCTTGGAAGTTATCACACCACCCTTGTATTTTCAAAAGAGAATGTGGTAGTTTCAGCAATTTCTAATTATCTAAAGTTAATAAAATTTAATGTGCTAAGCATTAGATTTCATATCCGATTTCTCCGTGCCCTCCCAAAACAAATCTTAGAGAGAAGGCAGAGAATTTGGTAAAAACTCAAGAAACATAAAAGGGGATAATAATTTGCAAACAATGTATTTATACAGAGAGAAAACAATTAAGTACCTTTTAGCTTGTGTTGTTGATTTCTGTCTTCTAGCAGCTGGTAGTCTTATGTAGATTCAACTATCATGGGCCTATGCCTTAATATTTCACCTTATGAATACCTTTTCTATCAGTTGTAACCCTCTTTCCTTAGAATCAGACCAATTTTTTTTTTTTTTTTTTTTTTTTTTTGCAGTTCTAGTATATAGCTGTTTTTAATCCTAGGAATGAACTTAAAGGACACAGTGGTGATTCAAGGATTCTTTAATATAAATTTTCTTAGTTCACTTGCTTAAGGTTACCTCCTCTCAAATTTAGATATTGCCAAAGGTGGAAGACAATACTACAGAGACTAAAGGCCAGAGTCACTCTTATACCAGCAGATTATAATACTTATAAAAAGTACACAAATAAGCATCTGAAATACCCATGAAAGGTAAATTCTAAAGTTTGTTTTAGGAACAAAAAAATAATAGTAAGTGATTTTGCTTAGCACTTTCTATGTGCCAACTAATGTGCTAAATTATTATGTTTTCTCCCTTGATTGTCCTTGAGACCCTACATGGTAGTGGTGGTATTAGCCTCCTTTAACAAAGGAAGGAAATAAGCTTAGAGAGTTGCTCAAGCTCACACAGCTAGTAAATGCAGACACTGGTATTTGAGCCCAATGGACTTCAAAAGCTCATGCTTCCAACCCCTCATCCATTTGAATGATTGCCCAAATGTGGATGATCACAGAATTCAATAACTCTTCACATCTGAAGTTGGGAACAATGCAACTGGTTCTACTTCATTGTGCTAAAAAGCTGGATAGATGGAGAAAGGGAATATTGCAGTGTTGGGCAGAAAAAGAGAACAGTAGAAATTTGCATTCCTGATCTTAGTAGATATTTTATTAGTTTGCTACAGTTGCCACAACAAAGTATCAAAACCTGGGTGACTTAAACAATAGAAAGTTATTATCTCACAGTTCTGAAGGCCAGTAGTCTGAAATCATGGTGTCTGCATGGCTGGTTCCTTCTAAGGCTGTGAGGGGGAATCTGCTCATTCCTGACTCCTAAATTCTGGAGGTTTGCCAGAAATCTTGGTGTTCCTTGGCTGTGGCAGCATAATTCCATCTTCACATGATATTCTCCCTGTCTTTGTCCAATTTTTTTTAATAGGGATACTAGTTACCTTTTTTTTAAAGATTTTATTTATTAACTTATTTGAGAGAGAGAGAGAGCGCGAGTGAGAGAGAGCACAATGGGGGAGGGGGGGCAGAGGAAGAGGGAGAAGCAGACTGCTGGCTGAACAGGGAGGCTGCTGAGGGGATCTGAGATCATGACCAGAGCAGAAGGCAGATGCTTAACCAACTGAGCGCCGCAGGTGCCCCAAGGATACTAGTTACCTTGTATTAAGGGCCCACCCTACTCTGTTATGACCTCATCTTAACTAATTACGTTTAAAACCCTCCAAATAGGGTCTTGATATCTGGTGTTGGTGGACTTGAACACATGTATTTCAGGGAAACACAATTCACCCTATAACAGATGTTAGAAGAAGAGATATAGGACAGATTAAGTGATAGAAAAGATCTTTGAGTTAAACTACCGTAAACTAACTTGGAAGATCAGAGCTGGGAAGAGAAGCTGGGTCAGGGCCCATTAAAGATTTTATATCTTGGAGTGATGGGGACCAGCTGAGCTGAGTTCAAATTTCAGCTCACTCTGTGGCCTTGGGCAAATTACTTTTCTGAGCCAGCAAAATCCTGGTAATACTATAAAATTTTGTGAAGATTAAATGGGATGGTTGTTTAAAGTGTTTACCACTGTGCCTGTGGACGTAGTTATTTATCTTATAGAGAACTTCATATAAAAATATATGGAGGGGCGCCTGGGTGGCTCAGTCATTAAGCATCTGCCTCCGGCTCAGGTCATGATCCCAGGGTCCCCCTTGTTGGGCTCCTTGCTCAGTGGGGAGGCTGCTTCTCCCTCTCCCTTTGCCGCTCCCCCTGCTTGTGCTCTCTCTCTCTCTCTCTGTCAAATAAATAAATCTTTAAAAAAAAGAAAGAAAATATATGGAAAGGTTCTTAAGTATTACTTTCTCTTGCCCTAAACCACCCAGCACTTAGTACAGTGACTTGCATATTGGAATAACCAAACTAATGTGTACTGAATGAACACATCAAATTAAATAAGTTTAAAGAAGCAATTGGGTAGATGGCATACCTAAAAGAAAGCCATGTTGAAAACTATAGATAACTACAGAACTAGAGCGAGATAAATTAACATCTCTTGTGAATTAGTGGGAGGTTTTGGGCATCCCAGAAAACCACATTTAATTTGAAAACTTTTTAAATGTCCCTACTTTGGGGGATAGAAAATAAACCCAATGGGTGGAAATGGGAGCTAAGAAATAGGAGAAAACTCAGGAAATATTATCCTGCTGCAGCTCAGGATCATATAGGCCTAGTCTTGGCTTAGGTAGCATGTGGTTTTAAACATACTACAGAAAATTAGTTGTAGCTGAAGAGAGGTTTAGGCCAAAGAAGATAGAATCCTATTATATCAAGGGAAGAATCAAAGGAGAAAGAAAAGTTGGTAAGAGGGAAGAGAATGAAAAAGAAAATAAGAAACGAGATGAATAAGAATGGAATAAATTAATAAAGACACCTGGTCATAGCTTGTAAAGTTAATATGTAAGGCCTGCAACTGGAAAACCTAGTTTATTAGAGGTGAAATGGTTATAGGAGAGAATGGGGCTAGATGATTAAAAAGCTGAGTATGAAGCCTATGTTAACAGCTTACATATTTTGCAGGTTTGTGTGATTCTCATCTAACTTTTCGTAAGTCTTTTTTTATAAAGATTTTATTTATTTATTTGACACAGAGAGAGAGAGCACAAGCAGGGGGAGCAGAAGGCAGAGGGAGAAGCAGGCTCCCTGCTGAGCAAGGAGCCAGACGCAGGGCTCAATCCCAGGACCCTGAGATCATGACCTGAGCCGAAAGCAGCCGCTTAACTGACTGAGCCACCCAAGTGCCCCAAACTTTTCATAGGTCTTACTAAGAATGTTTGCTCTGTCCTTGTTGTTATTGCTACCAGATGCTCCCCAGAGCTCTTTGGGTGCTGTTGCTTCTTGCTACAGCACAGATTCAGAATTAGTGGGAACTAAACATACTGAGGAAGATAATTAGAGATAACGCTTAAGATATGTGAATAAACTAATTATAAACCAGCAACAAGGGTAATTTATAAATGAAAAAGAGTAGTAGCCAATAGAGCAAACTCTAAATTCACATTAAATGTATTCACTTGGGATACAAGGAGGACCTGAGTGTGTAGACCTCCAGATCCCAATGCTGCTTTCTTTAGACTAGATCTGCTGTTATCTGTGTAACATTTCTTTTGAATAATGGGTCCTGATGCTCTAAAATGTGTTCGATGGCTGCAGTTTTTATTAGAGAACCACTGGAATAAAACTAGGACGACTCTTGTCCTTAGAACTAGAGCTACATTAAAGAGAGAAAAAAGTCCTAGTCACCTAACCAGTTCTAACCCCAAACAATGAAGTTAAAGGGCAGACTGATGATTCAAGAATTCTTTATGTCGACTCCTTCCCTCTATCATTTTCTGACTCTGTAGCCTTGGTCAAAATGCTCCTAGTCTCTTCAAGTGCCTCATCTGCAAAATGTAGTGGGGAATTGAATGAGATGCTCTTAAAGACTCTTGGTTTGGACATTCTATACTATCATTTTGCAACAATAATTTTAACTTCTAGTAAATGCTGAACACTTATGCAGTCTGCTCTATTCATTTTTTGATATCATAAGACTTCAGCACATGACACTCAGTTATAGCTGATGCCAACTCTCCTGTGTATACAAGCTATAGATGATCTCTTTATTTGTAAATGACGGTTGTTGCTTTCTTATATTAGAATAAGAAAGCATGTTCATTGTAGAAGATTTGGATAATACTGTATCAATTATAGTTCTTTGCATACAACTGAATGACCTATGGCCAACATTAAAAAAAAAATGAATCTACCGATAAGCTATTAGATGGCTCAGAGAATTAAAGGGTTTGCTGAGTAATCAAGTTTGAGAAATAGTAGAAACAGGATGGTTCTAGGGATCTTGGTTATAGGAGCTATGGAAAGTCTCGTAAGGCAGTGCTTCTCAAACTGCCTGACTATATGGAGATTTTTCACCCAATCCAGCACATAATAAAATACAACACAACTCCTAGGAGCTTCTGCAAGACTAAACATCTTGCAGATAACAAATGTAAGCTTAAAAAATTTCAAACAATTACCTAAAGACACTGAACAGTAACCAAAAGTAGACAGAACTGGGGGAGGGAGGGTGAGGATGGTGGTCAACACTTGGAAAAAAGAATGGCAGTGGCTAACCTCCCATTTTTATGGCTTTTAGTATAAGGGCAGACCCCAGTCAGTGCCACATGGGGCAACTAATTGTCAAAATTTTGTTTTACTTCTTAGAAAATCAGAGAGCAGAGTTTAGAGCAACCACATCTACTAGAAATGGAGGTTCGGGGAAAATCCCAGAAAGGAGAGGCTCTGAAAAAGGAAAACCACTATTCTATGTATTAACTCTGTCTAAATGGCTGGCTTTTAAACTACACATATGTGGGGCAGATTCTTAGCAATGTAGCCAAGGTGAAACAAATGCACAGCAATTTCAGCTGCTTCCTACTGGGGAAACATATAAAGTCTAAGTCAAGGCAAGTTAAATCTTGATAACATTTTTTTTAAAAATCAATATTATTTGAAAGAAAACAACAGAATTCAGAGTCCGTGCCATGTATTACTCATGGTGCCCTTGATATGATATAAAATTATTACATATACTAAGAAACAGGAAAACATGACTCTTACACAAGAGAAAAGGCAATGTGGAAACTGAATCCAAAATAATCAAAATGTTAAAATTAGCAGAATTTTAAAGCACCTATTAAAATGTGCTCAAGAATGTAAAAAAACTAATTCTCATAATGAATGGACAAATAGGAAAAAGCATAAACTATAAAAGAAGATCAAATAGAAATCTGAGAATTAAAAAATAAAATGTGAGAAATTTATTGGAAGGGCTAGCAGTAGGCTGAAGATGACAAAAGAAGGACTCAGTGAATTTTAAACAGTCTGGAATTATCCAGTGTGAAGAACAGAGAGAAAAACTATTGAACTGAAAAAAAGTGAATAGAGCTGCAATGATCTGTGGGACAAAATCAAAAAAATCTAACATATGTATAATTAAATGCATATTTCTAACATTTTTGCAATTGGAGTGCCAAAAGAAGACAAAGAATGAGATAGGGAAAAAATATTTGAAAAAGTCATGTCCAAATCTTCCAAAATTTCATGAAACACATACATTTACAGTGCACCCCAAGAAGTATAAATACAAATAGAGAAGGAGGAGTTAAGATGATGGAGGAGTAGGAGGACCTTATGCTTGCCTCTTCCCTTGAACATAGCTAGATAATTCTCAAATCATTCTGGACACCCAGGAAATCAATCTGAGGACAGAGAGAACTACCTGCACAACTAGAGGGAGAAAAGAGGCCACACCATGGAAGGTAGGAGGGGCTGTGATGTGATTAAGGGGAGAAAAGAATTGTGGATGTTATGGAGAGGAGGGAGCCCTGATCACAGAGAGGAGAGAGAGAGAGAGCAGCATGTGGGGGATTGCATAAGAAAAGCACTTGACCAAAACCACTGACTGAGAAAATGAGAAGGGCTAATTATAGCAAGTTTTTACAAGCAGCGTAGCTGAAAGTCTGGTTTTATTTATTTATTTTTTTTAAGATTTTATTTATTTATCTGACAGAGAGAGACACAGCGAGAGAGGGAACACAAGCAGGGGGTGTGAAGAGGGAGAAGCAGGCCTCCCGCAGAACAGGGAGCCCAATGCAGGGCTCAATCCCAGGACCCTGGGATCCTGACCTGAGCCGAAGGCAGATGCTTAATGACCGAGCTACCCAGGTGCCCCGAAAGTCTGGTTTTAGAAGTCTGCATCATCACCAGGGTAAAGCCTGGTGGGCACAGCAATGCTCCTGTGAAGGAGATGGAGGACAGAGATCAGAGAGTGGAAGCATCCTCTGAGGATCCCCTGGGTCCTCCTGGGAGAGACAGTTCCCCTTCTTGAAGTACATTTGGGAGAGGTGGCCCTGCCTCTCAGGGAACGAAAGAGTGGGAGGGCTCCACTGAACTGCCGCATTCATTAGCATACAAGAAGCAGCGCCTGAGGGTAACTAACCTGGATGCCAGCTTTTTGCTGTGCTTTAGCATAAACTCCAAGCCCTTGTGCAGTCCTGCGACTGCTATTCTGGGACAAACCACAGTGGGGCAAGACCATCCGCCAGAGGACCAGCGCGGGTCCACACCATGCTCAGTCCCTAAATGAAGGAGAGATAAAGAGTTTCCCAGACACACAAAAACTAAAGGAGTTTGTGACCACAAAACCAGCCCTGCAAGAAATATTAAAGGGGACTGTGAGTGGGAAAGAAAGACCAAAAGCAACAAAGACTAGAAAGGAGTAGAGAAAATCTCCAGAAACAATGAATTTACAGGTAATACAATGGTGCTAAATTCATATCTATCAATAATCACTATGAATGTAAATGGACTAAATTCTCCAGGCAAAAGACATAGGGTATCAGAATGGATTAAACACACACACACACACATACACACAAAATCAAGACCCATCTATATGCTGCCTGTAAGAGACTCATTTTAGACCTAAAGACACCTGCAGATTGAAAGTGAGGGGATAGGGAAACATCTATCATGCTAATGGGTGTGAAAAGAAAGCTGGAATAACCATACTTATATCAGACAAACTAGATTTTAAACCAAAGACTATAACAAGAGATGAAGAAGGGCA
The DNA here is from genome assembly GCF_011800145.1 of Mirounga leonina. NCBI lineage: Eukaryota > Metazoa > Chordata > Mammalia > Carnivora > Phocidae > Mirounga > Mirounga leonina. The sequence goes on along the minus strand of NW_023270807.1, from coordinate 85,293,701 downwards.
CTATATCATAATAAAGGGGTCAATCCAACAAGAAGATCTAACAATTGTAAATATTTATGCCCCAATTTGGGAGCATCCAAATATATAAATTAATTAATAACAAACATAAGGGAACTCATTGGTAATAATACAGTAATAGTAGGGGATTTTAACACCCCTTATAGCAATGGACAGATCATCTAAGCAAAAAACCAACAAGGAAACAATTGCTTTGATTGACACACTGAACCAGATGGACTTAACAGACACATTTAGAACATTTCATCCTAAAGCAACAGAATACACATTCTTTTTGAGTGCATAAGGAGCATTCTCCAGAATAGATCACATACTGGCTCACAAATCAGGCCTCAACAACTACAAAAAGACTGAGATCATACAAAGCATATTTTCACACCACATGCTATGAAACTTGAAGTCAACCACAAGAGAAAATTTGGGAACCCACTAATACATGGAGATTAAAGAACATCCTACTAAAGAATGAATGGGTTAACCAGGAAATTAAAGAAGAAATAAAGAAATACATGGAAGCAAATGAAAATGAAAACATAAAAGTCCAAAACCTCTGGGATGCAGCAAAGCAGTCTTAAGAGGGAAGTATATAGCAATACAGGCCTACCTCAAAAAGCAAGAAAAGTCTCAAATATACAACCTAACCTTACACCTAAAGGAGCAAGTAAAAGAACAGCAAATAAAGCCTAAAGCCAGCAGAGGAAGGGAAATAATAAAAATTAGAGCAAAAATAAATGATATAGAAACAAACAAACAAACAAACAAACAGTAGAACAGATCAATGAAACTAAGAGCTGGTTCTCTAAAAGAATTAATAAAATTGATAACCCCCTAGCCAGATTTATCAAAAAGAAAAGAGAAAGGACCCAAATAAATAAAATCACAAATGAAAGAGATTACAACCAACACCACAGGAATATGAACAATTATAATAAGAGTATATTATGAAAAAGTATATGTCAACAAACTGGGCAATCTGGAAGAAATGGACAAATTCCTAGAAACCTACAAACTATCAAAACTGAAACAGGAAGAAATAGAAAATTTGAACAGACCTATAACCAAAGAAATTGGATCAGTAATCAAATATCTCCCAACAAAAAAAGTCCAGGGCCAGATGGCTTCCCAGAGGAATTCTACCAGACATTTAAAGAAGAATTAATACTTATTCTTCTCAAACTGTTCCAAAAAATAGAAATGGAAGGAAAACTTCCAAACTCATTCTATGAGGCCAGCATTACCTTGATTCCAAAACCACACAAGGATCCCACTAAAATGAATTACAGGCCAATATCCCTGATGAACATGGATGAAAAAAAAAAAAAAAAAAAAAAATCCTCAACAAGATACTAGCAAATCAAATCCAACAGTACATTAAAAGAATTATTCATTATGATCAAGTGGGATTTATTCCTGGGCTGCGGGGCTGGTTCAATATTTGCAAATGAATCAATGTGATACACCACATTAATAAAAGAAAGGATAAGACATATGATCCTCTGAATAGATGCAGGAAAAGCAATTGATAAAATACAGCATCCATTCTTGATAAAAACACTCAACAAAGTAGAGACATATATGTGGGGCATATATGAAAGACCCACAGCTAATATTATCCTCAATGGGGAAAAACTGAGAGCTTTTCCTCAACAGTCAAGAACAAGACAGACATGTTCTCTCTCACCATTGTTATTTAACATAGTACTGGAAGTCCTAACCTCAGCAATCAGACAACAAAAAGAAATAAACAACATCCATATCAAAAAAGAAGAAGTCAAACTTTCACTATTTGCAGATGACATGATAGTCTATGTAGAAAACCCAAAAGACTCTACCAAAAAATTACTAGAATTGATACACAAATTTAGCAAAGTTGCAGGATATAAAACCAATGCACAGAAATCTGTTGCATTTCTATACACCAATAATGAAGCAGCAGAAAGAGAAATCAAGGAATTGATCTCATTTACAATTACCCCCAAAACCATAAGATACCTAGGAATAAGCCTAACCAAATTAGTAAAAGTTCTGTACTCTGAAAACTATAGAACACTTATGAAAGAAATTGAAGAAGACACAAAGAAATGGAAGAACATTCCATACTCATGGATTAGAAGAACAAATATTGTTAAAATGTCCATACTACCCAAAGTGATCTATACATTTAATGCAATCCCTATCAAAATATCACCAGCATTTTTTCAAACAGCTAGAATAAACAATCCTAATATTTGTATGGAACCACAAAAGCCAAAGCAATCTTGAAAAAGAAAAGCAAAGCTGGAGGCATCACAATCCTGGACTTCAAACTATAATACAAAGCTGTAGTCATCAAGACAGTATGATACTGGTGCAAAAATAGACACATAGATCAGTGTAATAGAATAGAAAACCCAGAAATGGACTCACAACTATATGGTCAACTAATCTTTGACAAACCAAAAAAGAATATCCAATGGAAAAAAGACAGTGTCTTCAACAAATAGTTTTGGGAAAACTGGACAGCTACATGCAGAAGAGTGAAACTAGACCACTTTCTTACATCACACACAAATATAAACTCAAAATGGATAAAAGACCTAAATGTGAGACAGGAAACCATCAAAATCCCAAAGAAGAACACAGCTAGCAACCTCTTTGACCTTGGCAGCAGCAACTTCTTGCTAGACATGTCTCCGGAGGCAAGGGAAACAAAAGCAAAAGTGAACTATTGGGACTTCATCAAGATAAAAAGCTTCTGCACAGTGAAGAAAACAATCAACAAAACTAAAAAACAACCTATGGAATAGGAGAAGATATTTGCAAATGACATATCTGATAAAGAGGTAGTATCCAAAATCTATAAAGAACTTACCAAACTCAACACCCAAAAAACAAAGAATCCAGTTAAGAAATGGGCAGAAGACATGAACAGACATTTTTCCAAAGAAGACATCCAGATGGCTAACAGACACATAAAAAGATGCTCAACATCACTCATCATCAGGGAAATGCAAATCAAAACCATGATGAGATTACCACCTCACACCTGTCAGGATGGCTAAAATTAACAACACAGGAAACAACAGATGTTGGTGAGGATGTGGAGAAAGGGGAACCCTCTCACACTGTTGGTGGGAATGCAAGCTGGTGCAGCCACTCTGGAAAAGGGTATGGAGCTTCCTCAAAAAGCTAAAAATAGAACTACCCTACCAACCCAGCAATTGCACTACTAGGTATTTACCCAAAGGATACAAAAATACTGATTCGAAGGGGCACACACACTCTGATGTTTATAGCAGCATTATCAACAATAGCCAAACTATGGAAAGAGCCCAAAGGTCCACTAACTTATGAATGGATAAAGAAGGTGTGTGTGTGTGTGTGTGTGTGTGTATACACACACACACAGAATGGAATATTTTTTCTTATTAAAGATTTTTATTTTATTTATTTGACAGAGAGACAGTGAGAGAGGGAACACAAGCAGGGGGAGTGGTAGAAGGAGAAGCAGGCCTCCCGCCAAGCAGGGAGCCCAATGCGGGGCTCGATCCCAGGACCCTGGGATCATGACCTGAGCCAAAGGCAGATGCTTAACGACTGAGCCACCCAGGCACCCCACACAGAATGGAATATTAGCCATAAAAAGAATGAAATCTTGCCATTTGCAGTGATGTGGGTGGAACTAGAGGGTATTATACTAAGAGAAATAAGTCAGTCAGAGAAAGACAAATAACATGATTTCACTCATATGTGCAATTTAAGAAACAAAACAGATGAACATAGGGGAAGGGAAAAAAAGAGGGAAGCAAACCATAAAAGACTCTTCACTAGAGAGAACAAACTGAGAGTTGATGGAGGGGAGGTGGGCAGGGATGGGCTAAATGGGTGATGCGTATTAAGGAGGGCACTTGTAATGAGCACTGGGTATAACATGTAAGTGATGAATCACTAAATTCTACTACTGAAACCAGTATTACACTGTATGTTAACTAACTAGAATTTAAATAAAAATTTGAAAAAAACTACACACATACCTAGACAGATATAAGTGAATTATTGAAACTCAAAGAAAACAAGAAAATTCCAAAAAGCAGCCAGGACATAACATTCAAAATTATACTGATTTGTCTTGAAGAATTATAGCGACCAAAAACAGTAGAACCATGTCCTGAAGAGGCTGAAAGATAACAACTCTCTCCCCATATTTCTATATCCAATAAAAAGATCCTCCAAGAATGAACTTCTCTGAGGAAGTAGCATTTAAACAAAATATTCCACTTAAAAAAAAAGAAATGTTTCCATAGTTTCCATATGTGTCCATATGTCTATGATGAGTATATAAAACTTCAATGAATGGTTACTTGTGGTAGGCTAATAATGGCTCCCAAAGATATGTTCACATCCCAATCTCTGGAACTTGTCACCTTATTTGAAAGAAGGGTCCATGCAGATTAAGTTAAAGATCTTGAGAAGAGGTGATCATTTGGGGACTTTGGCTCAGTGAAATTGGTGTTGAACTTCTGGCCTTCAAGTCTGTTGTTTTAAGGCACCAAGTTTGTGGAAATTTGTTACAGCAATCCCAGAAAACTAATATGATAATATATTCCCCTGTCACATTGATCATGTGAAGGGAAGATAGGAGGTAGCAGATAGAAGTGGAAAGGAAGTTAGGAATATGAATATATACCACAATACACTTTATATAAATGAAAAATAGTTGGGTGCAAAATAAGAGTATACATTTTATGAAGATATATACAAACAAAAAGATTTGTATTAAACATGCAAGAATGGGGTGTCTGGCTGGCTCATTGGGTAGAGCATGCAACTCTTAATCTTGGGGTTGTAAGTTTGAGCTCCACCTTGGGTGTAGAGATTACTTAAAAATAAAATTTAAAAAACATGCAGGAATGATTGCTGATGCAGGGGATGAAAATGGGGATAGAGAGAAATAAATGACAATAGAAATGAAAAATTCAGCTGAAGGACTGGAAGATAAAGTAGGGGGAAATTCCTATAAGATGGACCAAGAACAGTAAGAGATGAAAAGTAGAAGAGAAAAAGAATAATAAGAGGGCCACTCTAGATGACCCAATATCTGCATAAGGAGCAGTCCAGAAAGAGAGAACAAAAAAGGAAATGTAATCATCAAAGAAATAATTCAAAAAAATTTCCCCTTTATGGTTTGATGTTAGATTGGAGAGGGACTGTAGAGTACATTGTGATTGGAGAAGCTAGTGGGGGTTAGAAAATAAGATTCTGGAAAGCCACTTGAAAGAAGCCGGGCTACAGCTAATCCTTCTATTTTGAATGGCTCTGAAGACTCTTCTTACCTACCCAAGGAATTTCTGCATAAACTTCAAGACCCAAGGTAACATCTCTTCCTCAGGAAGCCATTCTGGCCTCACTTAGCCAAAGTAAGTAGTTCTTCCAATATGTTTCTATTACAGAACTCATTGCATCACAATAAATTATTAACATAGGTGTCTGTTTTACCTGCTAGGTGGAGGTATGCTACTTGAGGCTGGATGGAGGCTCATTCATCTCTAAATTCACAATGACTGAAACAAGGTGGTAACTCAATAGTCTTTTAAATTTTGTGTTGGCCCCAAATCAAGAATTTCCCAGGCCTCAAACGTTAACTGTTCCCAAATAGTAAGTAAGGCTGAAGATAAGTGAAGCCTGTGTGTGTGTGTGTGTGTGTGTGTGTGCGCGCGCGCACGCGCAAGTTGTGATTGTGACAGTAAGGTGGTAGCCTATCTTTTCTCTGCCTATATCAGCTTCCTTTCTTACCTTTGGTGGAAATACATTTTACTCATTTTAGGCTAGGAGGAATGTAGGTAGTTCTCCGCCCACCCCACCCCATACAGAATGAAAAGTACAGCTTATCCAAGGGCGTGAAGTATGGTAGTACCCTGTGTCTTTAAAAAAAAAAAAAGGGCGCCCCTCCCCCCCCCCCCCCGCCCTGCCCCCGCCCCCGCCCCCGCCCCGCCTCCCGGAGCGCCTAGGTGTCCTCCCACGCTGCGGGCAGCTCCAGGGTCACCGCTGCCCGAGGGGACTCGACAATGCCAGGGTCAGGCTGAGCACGCGCCGCCAGCTCGTGGCTCCTGCGAGGTCGAGTCCGAGGGCGCCCGCGGGCTTGGACCCCGGAGCCGCGGCGCCAGACCCCGCGCACCGCGCATCGCGCGCATGGACGCGCGGGGGGACCAGGAGGGCCCACGCCTCCGCGGAGGTAACCGAGAGCGGCGCGGACGGGCACCCCTTGGTGGCGTGGGTTCTGTCCCCTTTATCGACGATTGAATTGGTTTTAGCTTGGTTGGTTTGGGAGAGGTTCGAAAAGGCTGGGGCCTGGCGGGGGGCTTCGGGTTAGAGTTTCTCTCTCTCCGGAGCGGGTTAAAGTTCAGGGCCGGGGTGAGCGAAGTCTCTGAAGACTTTTCTCCTCTGTAGCGCTGCTTTTATAAATACCGTGTGTTTGGGAACGCATTCAAATAAGATGCCATTAGACAAAGGTGAACATTACATTTCGAGCACCTACTGTTGCTCCCTCCTTTAACTTTCAGTTCCCTTCCTCATCTATTCCAGAAGTTTTACAGAGATTCTTGAGACTTCCTCATCTTGCACAGATTATTTTTTTCCTGGACTGCAATAGCAACCTCTGAAAAGTAGAGCAAACCAAGTAGTTTTCTTACTTGAATTTCTTTTTCTCCAAGCCATTGAATTTAAAAATGATAAATTTGCTGAATATTTGAAACTGAGTAATTGACCTGTTGCCTTTAAATTAAATGAACACTTAGCCCTGAAAATAAGTATTGAAATAGTCAATGCAAAAGGCCAGTTATTATGTAACATATGTGTGGATTTGTGGGACTTGTCTTTCCAGCAGCATTCCATTGTAAGTATTCATTCGCCAATTAAATGCTTTAGCTTGTTTCTCCTGCTTACACTTAACTTCAATACTACCCTAGAATGCTTAATGAACAGCTAACTTGACGTGCTTAGAACATTTTGAGTCCATGTAGCATATATATGAAGCTAGTAACTGGAGAAATTACATTATACTTTAGAGAGCAGTACCCTTTGGAGATCTCCTTGTTGCCTCCTCCTTCTTGAAGGAATTTATTAAGGTGGAAGAAATAGTGAAGGCAAGACAGATCAGATGGTTTGATAAATTCTGTCCTGAAAATGATATGTTTTCAATTACATTTGGTCAAATGTGCTATATTCAAAATAGCTCTTAGCTCTGCAAATATTATCTTCAGCGTGCACAAAAGCGGCAAACTTTGATCAGTAATCCCAATTATATGCCTGTAATTGTAGCATGTTTGCATTTAAGGTGATGACCCTCCAGGAAATGCAAGAGAGACACCCAGACAGCTTTCAAAAGAACAGCTCTTTGTACTGATATCAGCAGCTTCCATTAACTTGGGTTCTATGATGTGCTATTCTATCCTTGGACCCTTTTTCCCCAAGGAGGTGAGACATTTTTATATTTTTATGAATTTTAATTTTTTAAGAAGCACTTTGAATTATTTCATTTTATGGTGTGTAAAATGTAAAAATCTGCATTTAGTAAAGATGATGCATATAACTTTAGTAAACAGTAAGACTTCTGATGGATTATTTGATACCAGAGAAAAAAATCCAGTCAGAAAGAAAATCCTCTTGGGAGATAACTCACCTAAATATAATTGATCTTCTGAGGATTACTTTGCTTACCATGTAGTTTGATCAATCTTTGTTTGGTTTCTGCAACTGAAACAAAGGGGGTGCTCTGAGTAATCGAGATTTTAGCATTATTGCAAAAGGTCTATGCTAAGACCGGAAGTTTGTCTCCTGGAGTTTTTAGCTTATTAAGATTTTGGAATTAGAAAGACATGGTCCCACTAAATCCCCCTTTTTCGACTTGAATTTCTTATGGGATCTAGTAGTGATGGTTTGTGCCAAGGAGGAATTCTGATTAATATTTGCTAGTTCCTTCCAATCATTGCCTTTTATGTGGCTTTATAGGTCATGACACAGACTCAAAGGGAATTTTTTTTTTTAAGGTTTTATTTATTCATTTGAGAGAGAGAGAGAGTAGGGCAGAGGGAGAAACAGCCTTCCCGCTGAAGGCAGACGCTTAACCAACTGAGCCACCCTGGCGCCCTGACACAGACTCGAAGGGAATTAACTCCTCGAAAATCCACCTGAAATCTGGAGGTGGGTGGGATGTAGCCTGAAAGGACTGGTACTGGCTTTGCACTCTTTGCCAAAGCCTCAGCTCTTACTGCACTCTCAGTCCTCTCACTGCCTTGATAACATGGAGTCCTTCATTCTGTGCGTTACCAAGGAGGATGGAAATGGCTTTTCTGCTGAAGGAACAATGTGACTCTGTACCCATACAGTGCTTTTTAGTTTTCCGTGTGCTTTCCCACATGTTTATCCCATTTGGTCTCTGCAGCTACTCCATAACGGATAGGCAGAATAGTTAGAATCCGATCATGTTGCCAACGAAGACAAGACTCAGGAGTTCAGTGACCGGCCTAATTTACTTCTCTTTACTGAATGGGAGTGGGAGGGTTAATGGCCTCCCGCTCTAGGGTATGCAGGCATTGGATGTGTTAGGGCAGAAAAGAGATCAGGAAAATGTCCCTCTCTTGTCAATCCATTGGGAGTGAAAAAAACGTAAGTTGCAGAGTATTTGGACACCCTTTACCAAAAGGCTATTCAAATTGTTAGGAGACTCTAGAGAAAGGAATGGTTAATTTTGTCCTGTGTGAGGGTAGTGAGGGAAGGAGAGAGAGAGGGAAACAAAGGGGTAGTACTCAAAGGGACTTCATGGGATAGATCCAAGGTGAGTCTTGAGAAATGTAGTTCTCAAGGTGAACAACAGAGGCGAAGGTGTTGTAGGAAAGAAATAGGTTGAGATAGTCATGGGATTACCAAAGTAAATAGCATGTTCTTGGGGAAAGCAGACAACTTGATGTGGCTTGGGCCTGGGCTGGAGGGAGGTCCAAGTGGAGGCAGCAGATCAGTGGAGGCAGGGGGAGCTGGAAGGCAAGGGTCCTTTCCTGCATGCCAAAGATGTCAGCGAGAAGTCATCCGGGATGTTTGAACAAGACAGAGTAGCCTGATCAATTTTGGGTTTCAGGAAATAAAATGATGGGTAGAGCCTCTGGAATTAAGAGAAGAACTAGAGTAACTGGAACAAGTTAGCAGAGCATTTCCTGGCTTAGTTGGAACTCAGAGCAACTAATATTAGCTTCCTCTTAGTGGAATACAAAGGAAAACCAGAGTACAGATGTGTGGTTTTTTATTTTTTTAATTTATTTTTTTAAAGATTTTATTTATTTATTTGATGGAGAGAGAGAGCAGAGTGAGAGAGAGATCGCACGAGGTGAGGGAGGGGCAGAGGGAGAGGGAGAAGCAGGCTCCCCGCTGAACAGGGAGCCTGAGGTGGGGCTCGATCCCAGGACCCTGAGATCATGACCTGAGCTGAAGGCAGACGCTTAACCGACTGAGCCACCCAGGAGCCCTGATTTTTTATTATTTTGTTAATAATTTTTCCAATCTTTTTAAAAAAAGTTGACATAGAGTTGACGTACATTGTTATATTAGTTTCATGTCTACAACATAGCAATTAGACAGTTCTATACATTATGCAGTGCTCACCACAATGAATGTAGTTTCCATGTGTCACCATTCAAAGTTACTGAAGTATTGATATTCCCTATGCTGTACTTTTAAGTTTTTGATTTAGTTTTTTTGTTTACAGGAGGGAAGGCTGAAGGAAAGAAGACAGAGGCAGGGAGAGAGCATTCTAACTTTAAAAGATCTAGATACAAAGAGTGGGCTCTTCCTTTTCATTTCTTATTAAAATAAAGCCTAGTGGTTGCCAAATGCCCTGGGAAAACTTACCTTTCCTCCTGCATGTATCCTTCCTATTAGCTAGAGCTAATTAGACAAAGGAGAAACAAGGCCCTTAAATTCTTGTGCAAGATTCCTATTTCTACTCATCCTTTTTCTGGCACCCTCCTTCTTTGTCACAGGACAACATGTGAACTAGAAATTGCTTTTAATAGCTATTTGTGCTTTTCTAATGTGAAGCAGCCTTCACATTCCAAAAGTGATATTTAGCTGCTGCCATGGAATGTAGTTCCGGGATATCTGAAGTCACCATCCCAGCTCCACAGCGAATGTGGGAACCTGCTCAAGATGGAAACTATCATGGCTGCCATGACCGTGTAATTTTTGCACGTCTGCCTCCTCATCTATAAAATGGGGCCAGCTAAAAATTCATACCTTATTTAACAGTTGTTAGAAAGCATGTAAAACAGCACTTAATAGAGATCCTGGCTCATAGTGAGAGTCCAATAAATGTTAGTTGCAAAGCCATTGTATAAATAATGCCAGACACTAGGATTAAATACTTATCAGATCGACTAAGCAAAGGACATGCATGGATAATGGGACTTGACCAGTGAATGTTCTTTCCATATCTTTATTGACTCCTTTGATGATACCTTCCTGTTGAGGTGCCCACTGAGTTTGCTAGCACTGCCATAACGAAGTACCACAAACTGGGTTGCTTAAACAACAAATTCATTGTCTAACAGTTCTGGATGCTGGAAGTCTGGGACCAAGGTGTTGGCAAGGTTGGTTCCTTCTGAGGACTGTAAGGGAGGGGTCTGTTCAGGCCTCTCTCCTTGGCTTATTGATCGCCGAGTTCTCATCCCATCTGTCTACTTTTGGTTTTATTGCCTGAGCTTTTGGTGTCAAATCCAAGAAATCATTGCCAAGACCAACGTCAAGAAGCACCCCCCTTTGAGGAGTTTGACAGTTTCAGGTCTTATATTTAAGTCATTTTGAGTTCATTTTGTGAGTGGGTGTAAGACAGGGGTCCGATTCATTCTTTTTTTTTGTGGACGTCTAGTTTTCCCAGTGCCATTTGTTGAAGAGACTATCCTTTCTTCCTTGTGTCCTTGAAACCCTTGTAGAAGATCAGTTGACCATATGTGTGTGGGTTTAATTCTAGGCTCTCTAATCTGTTCCACATGTTTGTCTTTATGCCAGTACCATGCTGTTTTAATTACTTCAGCTTTGTTATTAATTAATTAATTAATAGAGTGTGCATGCATGTGTGAAAGTGGGGGCAGGGGGCGGGGCAGAGGGAGGGAGAGGGAGAGAGAGAATCTTGAGCAGACTCTATGGCCAGCACGGAGCCCCACTGCGGGGCTTGATCTCATGACCCTGAGATCATGACCTGAGCTAAAATCAAGAGTCAGATGCTTACCCGACTGAGCCACTCAGGCACCCCTGTAATTTATTTTTGAAATCATGAAATACGTTGCCTCCAGCTTTGTTTTTCTTTCTCAAGGTTATAAAGTCAACAATTCCTTATGGGTATGGTGAGAGAACAGTTTTCATGTCAGAGACTAGGTTTTACTCTAGTTTCCCTTCCTTCCCCATCCTGCTTATTTTAAAATGATAATCTTTGGGGCGCCTGGGTGGCTCAGTTGTTAGGCGTCTGCCTTCGTCTCGGGTCATGATCCCAGGGTCCTGGGATCGAGTCCCGTGTCGGGCTCCCTGCTCGGCAGGAAGCCTGCTTCTCCCTCTCCCACTCCCCCTGCTTGTGCTCCTGCTCTCGCTATCTCTCTCTCTGTCAAATAAATAAATAAAAATCTTAAAATGATAATCTTTGAAATTGCTATGCAGATAAAGGTTACAAGAAAACAATGCTCTGATCTAATAGCTCCATCTTTCCACATGCATGAGAATTTGTCTTTCAAACTTTGTTTCCTTTTCTGTTTCTTTAAAGGCTAAAAAGAAAGGAGTCAGCAATACAGTTACGGGTATGATCTTTGGATGTTACGCTTTGTTTGACTTGCTGGCATCTTTGGTATTCGGAAAATATGTAAGTATTAAAGTTCATATGAACATTTTAATTTTTATATATTGTGTAATGAGTTATTCTAATTTGTAAGTCTAGAATTTCCATTGATACAGAAATAGCCACCATTATATTTTATGAATTATGGTGTTGATGGTTCCATTCTTAGGATTGATTGATTTTTTTTTTAAAGTTTTTATTTGAATTCCAGTTAGTTAACATCAGTGTAATATTAGTTTCAGGTGCACAATATAGTGATTCAACACTTCCATGAAACACCTGGTGCTCATCACAAGTGCCCTCCTTAATCCCCATCACCTATTCCCCCCATCCCCCCCACCTCCCTTCTGGTAACCCATCAGTTTGTGCTCTATAGTTAAGAATCTGTTTCTTGGTTTGGGTCTCTGTGTCTTTCTTCTCCTTTGCTCGTTTGTTTTGTTTCTTAAATTCCACAAATGAATGAGATCATATGGTATTGGTCTTTCTCTGACTGACTTATTTCATTTACCATAATGGGTTGATTGATTTTTCACTTATTCCATGTTTGCAAGCAATGTATGTTGTCATTCCACTAAAGAATTATTATAATCTTATATTAATTGTATATGTATATTTCCTAAACCTTATATTTTCTGATGCAGTGGATTTGTTTATGTGGATGTGGACTTGTAACAGTCATCAATTTACCACTCTTCTCTGACATTTATTATAGCTTGTACAAATTGGAGCAAAATTTATGTTTGTAGCAGGAATGTTTGTCTCAGGAGGAGTTACAATTCTCTTTGGGTAAGTCATGTTCTGATATGTTTGGGAGCTTGAACAGATTTCATCATTTATCTTCAGTTTAAAATGTTAATGGATTCTTTAAATCAGTCAGTACCATTGATTGCCTGTTGAGGGCCCAGCATGTAGCTATTGGTGAAGGGAACTGGGTGTTTAGAGGATAGGGCAAATGAAGGAAAGGGTCTTCTAAGGACTTACCGTTAAGTGGCTTCTGAATCTGTTCATCAGGGCTCCTACTAGTGTGAGTGACAGAAACTTAACTCACTTTTCTGAGTCACGGATATATTGTGGCTCAAGCGCAACCTGCATTAAAGAATCAGCTGAAGCACCTCAGGAGACAGATGTTAAAATAACGTCATCGGAAATCTTTCTCAAGCTCCTGGTTTTGCTTTCCTCTTCTTGTGTTCTTGGACAGGCTGTCCCCTTGTGGTAGCAAGAGTTCCCCAGCAGCTCCCATAGGAAGAATTCCCCAGCAGCTTCCCACTTTTCCTGAGCTTCCAGTAGATTCACAGAACGGAGCCATTGGCCTGATCTTTGTTGGTGACCCATCCCTGCAACACGGGCAGTGGGGGGGGGGAGGTGGGCTCTCTTATTGGCCGGGTTTGAGTCATGTGCTCCCTTCGGAATGGTTCCCCCCAGTGCTGTTTCCCCGGAAAAGGGAAAATAAGTGCCAGAGGCAAAATAGCTGTAGAAGTTCATAAGCTTAGAGTCCTTGCACCAACAACAAAGTGGCAAATCATATGGAAGAGCCTGCACAACTTCTTGGGGAACATAGAGGAATGGAAAGAGTATGGTAAGATTATGATGAAGTAAGGTCAGGAAGCCTTCATATCCAACTAAGTGGTTTTTTTTGTTTGTTTTTTGTTTTTTCACTTTTTCTTTTTTTGCAGGGGAGGAGGGATGGCCTTCTATTTTCTTTATTCTTTTTTTTTTTTTTTCCCCCTTAAAGATTTGAGTTCTACCACTGAGGGGTACCTGAGACCAAGGAGTCTTTTTTTTGTGTATGTTCTTGTTGGAGTGATTCTACATACTTCAGAAAGCCGATTTAGGATTATCATGTAGAGGCCCAGTTATGTCAGCACAAAAGGGCAATGAAACTGTCACTATGACTCAGACTGTCACCCAAAAAAGAGATAATTCCCTTCTACTGAAAGTATAACAAAGCAACTGAAAAAAAAAAAATCATATTCTAAAGAGATTTATTGTGAGAGCTGTGGGTGAGATACTATTTTCAGTGAGTCGAGATACAATAGAAACCAGCCTGGCATCTGTGAATTGTCTTGTTCTTTTTTAGTGTATTGGATCAAGTTCCAGAAGGACCAATATTTATTGCTATGTGTTTTCTAGTGAGAGTGGCAGATGCAGTCAGCTTTGCGGCGGCAATAACTGCTTCTTTTTCCATTCTTGTAAAGGCTTTTCCAAATAATGTGGCTACGGTGTTGGTATGTATTTCGTACATGTTTCCTATGTTCCTCTTCATGTAGGCTAAAATATTTGCCCTTTCCAAGTTGACACTTTCTTTGAGATCTGCTTTTTCCTATTTTCGGTGTTTTGGTTACCTTTTACCCCAATTACTACTTCCAGCAGCAGGCTGTCAGCAAATGTACCATTAGTCTTATTTAGGTCTCTTCCTAGGCTTAGGATTCCCTCAGTGAGCAGTTTGACAGGTAAGTGTGGTTCACACTAAATATTCTTTTTACCATTAAAAACAAAACCGAACAAAACGAGCTCCCCAGTAGTATTTTGTTGTCTCTCTGTACCCAGACTGTGACTGAGCAACAGTGGACAATTCCCTGGTGGCCAGACACTTGATTCATGCTCGAATCCTTCCTCTACTTTTCCCACATTCATGGTAGGAATCTGAGAGAGCTTGAAGTCCTTGCGTGCTCTCTTACTTTCCCCCAAATGCAGAACTTGATTGACATGCATTCCCATATATTGCCTGGACATCTAATATTAGTGACATACCAGATTTCTGTCTCAGCTCTTGGCTACTCTCTCAGACCCCAAGCAGGCTCTCTTATGGCTCTCTCCTCTGGACCCATGCACTCCTGAAGGACCTGTGGTTTGCATATCAGACCAAATGCAGCCCTCAGAAGGAATAATTGTCCTTTAGACTTTAGGACCTCATCAGCTTAGTGCCAAGAATGCCCTTAATTATCCATATTAATACTGTAGTTTTGGCCATTAGTATTTTTGCTGTGTAGGTAATTATTTCTTCCCACTTTCTGTTAAATATCTGTATCTGTAGTTAGCTAGCTGGCTGCTCAGGCTCATTTGAGGTTCTGGGGCCGTGTGGCATGCAGTGGTGGCCACCGTAACAGGTGTGCTATTTACATTTCCCAGAAATACATTTCTCAGAAATGGTTCAGAAGAACACGAGGCCATTGACATGCTCTGTGAAACAAGGTTTTGTGGGTAAAATGTTTGGAGTGTACCTGCGGTCCTCCAACTTTCACGTGACTGTATTAAGGCTCTGAGAAATCCTGTAGTAAAGATATTTTATTTAATTTTCCACAACTCAATTTGACTATGGAACCACTTTTTGACTCTTCAAGAACTGCTGTTCTGTGGAACACTCTGGAAGGTGCTGCCCAAGAAATTCCTGTGATGATGGCAATAGTCCCTTCGATTTTCTGATCGATAGGGGAGATTCATGTTGCCATACCCCATTTCTGTATAAAAATTGCAGCCAAAAGCTGACACACCTAACATGGTAGTTGATCTGGATGGTTTCCTTGTGACTAAATGCAGAATTCCTATATTCTTTATGAAATTGAAAGTTACCAATGGACTACTTTTGTGTCCTCTGTGAGGTCTGAGGATGCTAGGTTGCCGGCCACAGTCTCTGCTTAGCACCCCTAAAGACTAGATTGGTTTAAAATGGCACAATTTCTATACGAGTTTTTAGTAGTACAATATCTTCCATAGCACTGTTTTGTTGATTTTAATTTTAACCAAAAAGAATTTTATACGGTACAAAATTCAAAAGTTGCCAAAGGAAATATAGAATGTAGTGAGTGTATTTTATATATTACTTTTTCTCACCTTCATGGGCACACCTGTTGTCCAGGCACGCAGTCCAGCATCGTTCTCGCAGGAGGCCACAGAGATTATAGTTTCCTTCTAGAGTGAGTCCATGTATGTATGAACAGGTGTGAACATGCTCACACACAGGACATGATTCCTTCCCCCTTTGCTCCCTTTACACTGGTGGTAGCATACTCTACACTCGTCAGAGCCTTGCTCTTATACTAACAGTGAAATCATCTTGGGAGTTCTTTCTCGCCTACATACGAAGAGTTTCTTACTCTTTCTTTCCCTTTAGTGGCACTTTATAGTTCTCCATTACATGGAGGTAACGTACAGCCATAGTTTACTCAAAGTGTTGATGAATATTTAGATTGTCTACATCTTTTGCTGCTGTGAGCAGTGCTGCAACACCTAAGCTTGTGTAGATACCACATCACATCTTTACGGCTGTGCCCACAAATTAAATTTCCAGAATGGCATTCTGCGTCAGAGAGTGTGTGCGTTTGTAATATTGATACATTTGCCAAATCGCCCTCCTGTGTTCATTCACTGGCACTGTATGTGTGGGTTGCTTTCCTCACTTTCTTGGCAGCAGAGCGTTTGATGGCTGATTGGTTAAAACTTGTATCTTGCGGTTTAACCGTTCGCTTCTTTTGAAAGTGAGGATGAGTTTTGTTTTACATGCGACACATAAAACAAAATCCAAATAGCTCTTAGGCATATACTAAGAGCTATTTGGATTTTGTTTTATGTGTCAATAGTCTACTTAGAGCATTTGCTCATTTTCCTATTGGGTTGTTCATTTTTCCCCCCCATTGATTAGTATTAGCTCTCTTGATATAATTGGGGAAATTAGTCCTTTGTCAGTATTTTTTCCCTGTTCTTCATTTGTCTTTTGATGTACTTAACCCATTCATTGTTTTTCATATTTTCATGTAATCAGATTTATGAATTTTTTTCTTCTGTGTCTTGTGAGTTTTATGTTGCAATTAGAAAAACTTCCCCACCATAAGTATTACCAAAAAAAAAAAAAAAAAAAAAGCCTGTCGGGTGCCTGGGTGGCTCAGTCGTTGGGCGTCTGCCTTCAGCTCAGGTCGTGATCCCAGGGTCCTGGGATCGAGCCCCGCATCGGGCTCCCTGCTCTGCGGGAGGCCTGCTTCTCCCTCTCCCACTCCCCCTGCTTGTGTTCCACCTCTCTCGCTGTGTCTCTCTCTGTCAAATAAATAAATAAAATCTTTAAAAAAAAAAACCCTGCCATATTTTATTTTTCTAGTATTTCTATGATTTCAATATGTATGTTTAAGTTTTTGGCTCATCTTGGGTTTGTGTGGGTTTGTGTGTATAAATTGTGAAGTGGATAGAATTTTTTCAGATAGTGTCCATTAAATCTTTATTTGTTAATTCTTCAAACAAACTATAATGACTCAATTTTCTTTCCCCCCCTCCCCCATTTTTAGGGAAGTCTTGAGATTTTTTCTGGACTGGGACTAGTGTTAGGGCCTCCTTTAGGTGGCTTCTTGTATCAATCCTTTGGCTATGAGGTGCCTTTTATTTTTCTGGGATGCATAGTTCTGCTGATGGTACCACTCAACGTGTACATTTTACCTAATTATGGTAAGACCACATTTATTACTCATTTTAAGAATCTGAAATTTAAGAATTTTTATGCCTTTATAGGAGACCAATTTAACAAATACTTTATTTTATATAATCGGTAATAGATTTATGGAACACCCTGAAAGAACTGATTCTCTTTTCAGAAATGTTGCTGTAGGCAGTTATATGAATTTCTATATATTGCAAATTCTTTCTAACCTTTAGAACTAACAAATATTTAATTTCTCATCATAAAACATCCCCCTGTGAAGTGCCCATCAGAGGTCTTCTTGGACTTAATTCAATATTCAGAATGACAAGTTATCAAAGGCCAGAAATGGCACTGCCTTCTTGGAAGGCCTGCAGGCAAGAGGGCGGGCTCAGACCTTCTCCCCAGTGGTCCTCCCAGCTGCCAGTGGGAGAACACAGAGCAGCATCGGGCAGTAATGGTGGTCACCCTGGCTTCAAACCTTCATGCCACATAAGAGTCAACCTATCCTGTAACAGCTGCACGGACATAGCTGCTAGGGTCGCCATGAGGGACACGCCCGAGTCAGCACACTCAGGGAGACACCAAGCATGGTGTTTCATTTCTAGTTCCTTCTCTACAGATGACATTTACCACAAAAAGGTTATTTTTATTACCAGCGAGATTGCCTAGTAACATCGTTGGCATTTGACCCTTATCAGGTGATGAAGGGAACAGAGCTGGAGAGTTAACTTGAAGGCTGGAGAGGAGAGAGCTAGAGAAAGTTTCTAGAGAAGCACTACCCCCCTGAAACGCAAGGTGGTGCTGTCAGTCTTTCTGCTTATAAGAGTGGTTTCTGTGGTCGAGCATCCTGGTTGCTTGGTTCACAGATGAACACTGGGCTGATAATCAAGAAACTGACACCAGGTCAGAGTCTCATGCAGTGGGGAAAAGAGTTCTGTCAACGCTTTACCACACTGTGTAGGGAAAAAAGACTTTGCTTATTAATTCATGGTAGGACAGGGTATTTAGAACTTCTGTGATGAGGCCCTGGACTGCCCCCTCATCTTTACCTCTAGAGTCTTGGCCTGCTCTCCTTATCTCCTTCCTCCCCCCACCATATGGTATCTTTTGCAGCCCCTCCTGACTGCCACCAGCCTAGTTACTTGGCACTTATTTCTCCTCATTTCTGTTACTCCTCAATTAAAACCTCCCAGCATTTTCATTGAACTTAACAAGGCCCAGTTAGCTATATTTTCATGAACAAAATGGTTTGGCAGAGTTGCTGTTCATCTATGGAAGGATCTTCTATTTAGATTGAATGGAAAAAACTGGCATTAAAAAAACTCTGAGATTGATAATGTAAGACTGTAAATACAGATTTAGGTGTTCCTGTGAAGGAGTACTTACTAAAATTAATGTTTTTGGAGAGCTTATGGATAGAAGCTAGAAAATGAAATTTTCTTTTATTTTGATGAGATTGGCAGAATTTTGTGTCCTACAAGTTCTACCCCACTCCTTTACCTCCTTCTAGACTCATAAGACAGCGTGGTTCTAGCTTTGGGGTTTTAAGAGTCAACTTTAGTCTCTCCCTCTCTCTCATCCTTTGTATCTGCTCACCAAGTCCCCTCTTCTGTACTGCTCTAATGAAGTATTTCTAAAATGGTCACGATGTGATGTGCCAGTCCTCTTATTAAAAATCCCTAAATCTGTGAAATGGGAACTTTGTCTTGAAAGCCATGAGGAACTGTTGTGAGATTTTAGTAGAGGAATCACATGATCTGAAATCTCTCCCCTTCCCATCTGCTCTGACCCCTTCTCATCCTTCAAAACTTACTTGGTGTTACCTCTTCTGGGAAGTCTTTCTGAACCTTCTCAATCATCCAACTAAATGCCGCGGTGGTCAGCATTTTTCCTGCCCCCTCACACCTAAGGGGTACCCCACTTCCCTCCCTGCTTCCCCACCTCTAACAATAGCTTCCTGTGGCAGCATTGTCAACCAGGGGTCCCATCCCCCTAAAAGAATAGGGCAGAATTGTGGGGAGCAGAGACAGTACCCGAGTAGCTTAGAAAAGCTCCCCAGGTGATTCAGCCATGTGTCTCTTGCAGCAGATATCTCATCCTAAGGGGTTTTCATTACTTGAGTTTCTTCCACAGTTTAATTAAACTCATGTATGTGTTTGCTGCTTTGGGCGTTCTTAGGTATTCTCATTGTGATTTCTCATTTTTCCCACTTTGGATTTAGAGAAGGTGACCATTTCCGCCATAATAGTTTATCTTATACCCTAAATCCATAATGCCTTTTATATGCAAATAAATATAACCGATTAAAATTGATCTTCTATAATTTATATCTCAAAGGTGACTAATGAACATCTTTAATAAACCATTCAAAATCCACACCAAATGAAGTTTCTCCCTGCTGGCCCTTTTGCACCAAGCCATATGGTGGTGTTTGTCCTCTTTCTAAGTCTAACTGCACACCTCCTGTAGTTGAGCATCCTGGACTGTGCTCACATTTGGTTCACCATTGACTATTTGGCTGATAAATAAGAAACTAACATCATGGTTTAACTTTATCCCTTGGATCCTGACCAAGTCTAAATGTAACACTCAAAATTCTTGAACCATTCTTTGTACTTTTTTTTTGTATTTTGCTCCATACTGGATCCTTATTCACCAAGAATTAAGTAATGAACCATGACAAGTGTTTTTGGAGAAATGAGAATCTACAAGTGCTGATCCTCGCCCTCGAAGAACTTCCATGTCCACACCTGGCCAGTATCATCTCTGGTCCAGCACTGGAGCAAGTCCTGACTGGTCCCCTTGTCTTCATTCTCCCCAAGGCCACAGAGAGGTCTTTTTAAACCACAGATCTGATTCCTACCCCCTTGTTTGGATTCCCTAGGGACTTCTCAGGCTTCTAAGCATGTTTTACAGAGTCTTGCATAAACATGCTTCTGCAGTATGATCTCTTTCCACGTTGCTGGTGACCCCTACGCCAATCTCCATCCTCCAGCTTTGCTTCTCTCCTTTCATTTCCTCAAACACAGAATAGTTTTCCTGACTTCTGAGTCTTGGAAGGTACCATTCCTGGAATAATGTGCCTGGCTTATTCTTTCCTCTTTCTTTGCTTGCTCATCTTAAGCTCATGCTTTGGGCATCAACTTAGATATCACTACTTTAGGGAAGCCTTCTTTATATGGCTTTCCCTGATTTTGTTTGTTTGTTTGGTTGGTTAAGGCAGTCCTCTCATATGCTCTGAAAGTTTCCCTCCTAGCTCTCTCCATTCCTTCCTGTAACTTCTTTGTGAGGACAGGGCCTGGGTCTGTCTTCTTTGCCTTTGTCTGCCTAGCGTTTTGCATGGTATCTGACTCAGCAAAGATTTTGCTCAGTAAATTAACGGGAAGATAGGAAAATCACCCAACAATAGTCAACAATGTAAAATGAAATGTAGTTTAGGTGCTGAAAGGTATGGTAGAGACCAGAAGTGAGGTAGGAAACAGAGGAAGGTAAAATTTGTGGGCCACAGCCAGACCTTACAGAGTGGATAGAATTTGAAAAAATAGCAGGAGGAAAAGAAAGGAGTCATGGCATGTGACTCGAGGCTTGGAAACAACCATTCCTATTGCTGGGAACAGTGAAGAAGCTGGGTTCCTGCAAGGGGAATGCTAGAAGTGAGGTCCGCGCAGTTGACCTTGAATGCCAGTGTAGTTTACGCATGATTCAGTAGCACCCCTCTCAATCTGGTGTTTTCTTTGCCATCAGAAAAAAAAAAAAATTTGTTTTGTGCTCTTTGATGAACTTAGATTCCTTCTCACTATACACACATTGTTCCTCGATAAAGCTTCTGGCTTTTCCCATGCACCAAATCTAAATTTACATATTCTCTGTCCCATCTGGGAAAGGCCTCACTTGCTTCTCGTTTATAACCTGTAACCTAAGACCTCTCTTCTCCTCACACTCTGCTTCCACTTGATTCTTTATGAATTTGAGAAATTGTTTTTAAGAAAACTCAATCGGGCTTCTAGGTTTGAATAATTTATATGCAAATATAGATAATAGGCAATTTTAGGCAAACTCAGAGGTGCAGTTATTTTGATTACCAAATAAAGATGGCCTTACCAATTTTACTTTTCAAAATAGTTCAAAATTTTAATTACTCTGTTTTGTTTTGTTTTTTTTCTTTTTTAAATTTTTACCCAAAGACTCTGATCCAGGCGAACACTCATTCTGGAAACTCATCACTTTACCCAAGGTCGCTCTCATAGCCTTCGTCATCAACTCGCTCAGCTCATGTTTTGGCTTCCTTGATCCTACTCTGTCTCTCTTTGTTCTGGAGAAGGTAGGTAACCTGATTGTCAAAGAGCTCTGCACTGTAGAAGGTAGGTATGATTGCTTGCTCTTGGGTCCTGCTTGTGGAAAGAGCTCTGGATAACTGTGAGAGGGAGACAGGGTGAGAATTGCACCCCAGTGTAGCCTGTACCTTCCCTCTGTGACATCCCTTTGACTAGGGGTCTGATTCAGGGTAAACGAAAGAAGCTTTTCACTAAGTGGCCTGAATACTTGTCTCCTTTTCAAGGTCTTGCTTGAGTCATCACAGGTCTGGCTGCTCGACAAGGACACTTTCCTCTACTTGTTTGAATTCCAGTGAGACATTTGGGGTACTCAGTAGCTCATTTAATGTTCTTCTCTAACAGATCCCCTCTGGGTTCACTTACTTTTTAGGCTATTACATACGACGAAATGGCTATGGAATATATTAATCTGGGATGGTAGAAAGGAATCAAGAGTCTCTCTCAATTTTTTTTTTTTTTTTGAGTGCTGGAAAATAAATGTTGAATTTAAAAGTTGGTTGTTGTAGAAATTTGCTCTTAGATATTTCTGAAAAAAAGATTAATAATGTGATAAAGTGCATTACTAAGTCTGATAGTTAATTATGCTGAAAGAATTAATATGTGTTTATAAAGGCAGAACTCTAACTGCAGCCCACACTGTATGTGAGGTATGGGAATTCAAAAAGCACAGTTACCAGAAACACGGCTCCTCGAAATCACTAGAGACGGTTTTGGGTGTGTGAGATACCCAAAAAGATTTGTGGAGACTGTGGAGACTGTGATTTTAGTGCCTGGCCCAACATTTAGAAAATAATATAATATCTTGCGTGAGCATCCATGAGGTAACAAGAAACATATTTTGTGTTTATGATGACACATGCCCTTCCCATCATCAACAATGTCATTTTTCTATCCTCTGAAGAATTTCTGCCTAACCAAGGAAAAAATATCATAACCAATCTTTGGTAAATGCAAGTTGCTCATAACTATTTTATCAGAAATCTTTACAAATATTATTTTCTAAATACATTTTCTAAATACACTTAGAGATGTAGCTTTGTATTTTCCTGTTTTTCTATCAAAAACCTGTTGCCATTCTTCTGACTTCTCACCAGTTGTTTGAATTGGCAGCTTACTGTCCCGTCATTTGTCACCTAGCCTTTTAGGGTAGGAGGGTTCCACCCTGTCTCCCCCAGTTATAAAATCAGAAGAAGACACCTCTGACTTTTTTTCTCCCTACTAGTATCTTTAAAGGACTAGTTTGTCATAAAAAATTTTAAAACACATATGGACTGATATATAAATTTCATGGGCTTACTTAAAAGAATTAGTTAAGGAAATTAAGGAAAATGAGAACAACTTAGTTAACCAAAGAAAGGTGGTAATAGTTACAATGTCAAAGTTGTGTGGTAGCTTACTGTTTTAAAAGCCTTTTGTAATGTATCCTACCATCTAATTCTTTAATTAGATATTAACATCCCTTTGAAATGGTTAGGATAGATATCATCCTCAGTGTTTTTTACACCAGTGCATTTCAGTCTATGAGCAGTCAGCATCACCTGGTTGCTTATTAGAAATGCATATTCTTGGGGTGCTTGGGTGACTCAGTAGGTTAGGTGTCCCACTCTTGATCTCAGCTAAGGTCTTGATCTCAGGGTCGTGAGTTCAAGCCCCATGTTGGGCTCCATGCTGGGCATGGAGCCTACTCAAAAAAAAAAAAAAAAAAAAAAAATGCAAATTCTCTGGTCCCATCCCATACCTTCTGAATCAGAAATCTTAGGGCTGAAGTCTAAGAACCTCTTTTTTTTTTTCATCCCTTGAACCAAGGCACGTTAGCACCTTGTTTCCAACTAAGAACGTCTTTGAAGCTCTCCGAGTAATTCTAATGCACACTAACGTTTATGAAACGCTGGTTTACATGTAAAAAATGCTATGAGTCATAGAAGCAAAATTATATGTTCAAAATCAAATGCTACAAAGCAAGACATCTAGGACTTTTGACCTCTGGTTAGGTTTTTCTTCCCCTCATAGAGAAAAAGGAATCCGTTTACAAAAGTAAGATCACAATTAGGAAGGATGCTGAGTGGTAGCAGTTCAAGGTGACAAGAACTGAAGAAGTGGCTAGAAAAGATTTATGTTTATTTTAAAAATGACTTAAAGACATAACTCTAATATAAAATTTCTTTTACAGTTTAATTTACCAACTGGATATGTGGGACTGGTATTCCTGGGTTTGGCACTATCCTATGCCATTTCTTCACCATTGTTTGGACTACTGAGTGATAAAATACCAGTACGTACACTGAATCTACATTTAAGAATCACTTTTGTTTATTTAGGCCAGTGGTTTTCCGACTGTACTTCTGGAACTCTAGAGGTCCACTAATTAGAATTGATATTCAATCTTTTAAAAAAAAATTCAGCTTATTAATATATAATTGAGAAATAAAATAGTAAGATATTTAAAGCATACACCATGGTGATTTGGGATCCAAATACAAGAGTGCCTTCCATCTAGTTAATTAACACATCCATCACCTCTATATCATCTTTTAATTTTTTTTTTTTGAGGGGCCAAGAACATTTAAATTCTATATTCAATTTTTGGAGTCGATGGAGAGGTTCCAGTGTCTTCCAACCTGCCATCACTCTGAGAAAATTCACTATTAATTGCTTCTTCTGGGGAAAAAGGAGTCTGTACTGAAGCTGTTGACAAACTATTGGATTTTCTAAAGGAAAAAAGTCCCCTGATGCAAAAGAACATTGGGATTGGCCTTAAAAATTAGGGCGGAGTCCCAGAAGTAGTTAGGACTTGGGCACATTGAGTGGAGATAATTTAGATTTTCTGTGGGCATGAAAGGATTGGCTACATAAATATACATTGGCTATCCTGTGGCCATCCTGATAGAAAATCCCTTCTATTCTCCTTTGCCTAGGTCTAAACCATTCAGTCCAGATGATTGGTATACAGTACTGATCACCAAATCTCCAGCTTCTGTGGCTTTAGTGGGTTTATTTATTTTGCGTTTCTCCTCTTCATTAAACTTACATAAGTATTTATCAAGACCTAAATTACATGGTGATTGCTTCGTAATCTGGGTGACAAAAAGCAAGTGTCTTAAACAGCATTTGGAGCTTGGTTTTATAAGACTGTCTTTTTTTTTTTTTTTTTTTTTGATCCCCACTTCTTTTTTTAAATTTTATTTTATTATGTTAATCACCATACATTACATCATTTGATGTAGTGTTCCATGATTCATTGTTTGCATATAACACCCAGTGCTCCATGCAGTACGTGCCCTCTTTAATACCCATCACCAGGCTAACCCATCCCCCTCCCCTCTAGAACCCTCAGTTTGTTTCTCAGAGTCCATAGTCTCTCATGGTTCGTCTCCCCCTCCGATTTCACCCCCTTCATTTTTCCCTTCCTACTATCTTCTCTCTCTCTTTTTTTTTTTTATTAACATATAATGTATTATTTGTTTCAGAGGTACAGGTCTGTGATTCATCAGTCTTACACAATTCACAGCACTCACCATAGCACATACTCTCCCCAGTGTCTGTCACCCAGCCACTCCATCTCTCCCACCCCCCACCACTCCAGCGACCCTCAGTTTGTTTCCTGAGATTAAGAATTCCTCATATTGGGCGCCTGGGTGGTTCAGTTGGTTAAGCGACTGCCTTTGGCTCAGGTCATGATCCTGGAGTCCTGGGATTGAGTCCCGCATCGGGCTCCCTGCTTGGCGGGGAGTCTGCTTCTCCCTCTCCCACTCCCCGTTTGTGTTCCCTCTCTCGCTGTGTCTTTCTCTGTCAAATAAATAAATAAAATCTTAAAAAAAAAAAAAAAGAATTCCTCATATTAGTGAGATCATATGATACATATTAAGACCATCTTCTATAACTGAGCAGATATTTTGCCCCAAGAATTTTCAGCCTGCACTCAAGTAGTTTAAAAGGAATAATTTTATTGGGTACTTTTTAAATAATGTGACTGTGGATTGCATCTACCAGGTAGTTCCTTGTGGTGCCTGCTTTTTAAATTGTTATTTTTGGAATTGTTCATCGTGTGCAAAATCTATAATACACTCCCTTCCCAAGGAATCCCTGTCCTTAGAAACTCCGTAGCTCGGGGTATATTGTCTTTGCTTTTCTGTTTACCATCTACCTATTTTCTCTTAAATGTAAAGTTTTGTTGTCTTCAATGTATTTGGATTTTTTTCATGTCCTGGCTTGTGTTCTTCAATGATTTTTTTTGCATATGCTTTGTTTATGGAGGAGCTTTACCTCTCAGGGTTTTTTTGGACTCTCCTTCTCTTTACCAGCATCTGAGGAAATGGTTTCTGGTTTGGGGAAACATAATTACGGCAGGATGCTACATGCTCTTAGGACCTATCCCAGTCTTGCACATTAAAAGGTAATGTTTTTCCTCTTTCTGCATTTTTGGCAGAATAGCGTTAAGAATTATTAAAGAAATTTTTGGTGGGACGAGGGCATGGCTTCATATTTTGAACCTTATTACTTCAATAATTACCTTGATTTAGGACTATAGTGAATTGTTTGTTAGACTGGCAGTATTTTACCTTATTCGGAGCTAACGGTAGTACAAGCCAATAGAAATAGAAATGCCTAAAATCTATCTCAAATGAGGAAAAATGCTTCTTTTCCCTTTGCATTTCAACTGCACGCTTGTTTGTACTTTATTTTAAAAATAGCATTTGTTGCTACCTACTTTTAGCTGATAGTTCTTACAGTATGTTTTTGTTTTTTCTGTTCTTTCTTGATCCTTGAGACTGGGATCAAATTTTCTTTTGTTTCTGTCTCATTCTTAGCATGTAGTAGCTGCTCATTGGAGCTTGTTAAATGTAATTTGTTTGCTGAAATAAAGGGAGCTTAGAGCTTTTCAGGTAATCCTGGGATAAAGTGTGACATGGAAGAGCAAGGATCTCAGGGTCCTTCAGATTTGGGTTTGCATCCTGCCCTTGCCACTTACTAGATATGGGAACTCCGGCAAATCATTTAGCTTTCAAGAGCCTCAGTTTTCTTATCTGATCATAGTGCTTACTTGGCAGGATATTGCTGCAAGGATTTAATGGGGAAATGGATATTAAGTAAATGGCACAGTGCAGGAAGTGGAACAAAATTAGTTTCCTGTCACTTCCTTTACCACTTCCCTTCTACACCATTTTTTTCAGTCAATTGAACTTCAAAGCTAAGTGACTGAAGTAGCAACATTAACATTTAGCCAGTTTTGAAAAGATTTTGTATGGTGATAACCTCTTATGTTGACTCCAGGCAACATGTGTGACCAAAGAAATTGAGATATCATGATGAATTGATTTCCCCCACCCCCCCCACCAAAATGTAAGGGTGCTATCACTGAATGAAGTGGGATCAGATGGGAATGAGGCAGACTAGTCATGTAATCTGTGAAACAAGATCTCTGGGATTCAGCCTGCCCTCCTTAATGTGAGGTTTTGTGTCTGTCAACATGCTAATGTTGTTTTGATTTGTTTCTTTCTCCAAAACTCTTTTGCAGTCAGCTCTGGCTGCTGGTGCTAATATTAGTCCTGAACGGTATCTCTGCAGGAATGAGTATAATCCCAACTATCCCGGAGATCCTCAGTTGTGCGTAGTAAGTTACTTCTGTGCTTGAGGAGCTGTGTTGTGAATAGCAGGGAGCATCACACACTTTCTTGAATTTCTCAGTTTTGTAGGATGTTGGAGTTTTTTTCACAAGACCAAATCTTCATGATTTTATGTCACACAATATTGTGATATAGATAGTATATGCAATAATACTATAGTATAGAGGACAATATATGGTAATATTAATACAGCGATAGGTAAAATGAGTTGTGGATCGAGGCTTGGCTTGGTTTATGTCTAGGAACACATATACTTTTGAAAAGCCAAAGCACAATGGGAAGGTCTCAGCATTGTTTCCTTCTCGTGGAGAAGGTCCACAACAAGGGCATACAATCACCAGGTAAAATGATTCTAGTACCATTTCCAGTGTGTTGGGGGGTTTAGGAAGTGGGGGTGGTTCCTACACCACCAAACAACTCTCCAGAACCAGCTAGGTGTCCTACAACGCAACTCAATTCTGACACTATCTACCTGGAGAGAACATCACATCCCGCAGGTGAAGGGCTCCGTCCCACAGACTGCCCTGTGCTGCAGGTGCTCATTGCAAGTCCAGGTTGTTACGTGTACTTGACTGACTGGCCTGTAAATCAGAGGTTCCCATGACAACGTCCTTAAGTTCAATTAATTTGCCAGAGTGATTCACAGAGCTCAGGAAACCAGTGTACTCATTGGATTTACTGGTTTATTACAAAAGAGATTAAAGGATATAAATCAACATGCAGATGAAAAGATCCACAGGGTGAAGTCCTGATAAAAGGAGCTTCTGTCCTTGTGGGGTTTGGGGCCCCGCACACTGGCATATGGAAGGGTTCTGCTTCACCAACCTGGAAGCTCTCTCATCCTGTCCTTTTGGTTTACTAGGGACACTTCATTACATACCCACGGTTGATTAAATCAGTGACCATTGGCCATGGATTCAACCTTCAGCCCCTGTCCCCTCCTCAGAGGTGGGGGGTTCCAGGAATGAACTGAAGGTTCTAACCCTCTAATCACATGCTTGGCTCTCCTGGCATCCAGCCCCTAAGACTCAACTCATTAACATGACCAAAGGCACTTGAAATTGCTTTCCCCAGGAAATTGCAAAGGTATTGGGGGCTCTATGCCAGAAACAGGAGGTCTTCCTGTTATATAGTAAGAAATATATATTTCTTATTATAAATCCCAGTATCACAGCAGGTATTTGTCACTTGGCCACCAGTCTTTTGTTTAGGAGGCATGATGACGAAGAACACCAAGGGATCTGGAGCAGGGAGAATAGCACGAGCTCTGCTGGCTCAAGTCAACAATTCTCCGAGCAATAAGGAGCTGCCTCTGGGTTTTCTAAAAGTTTCCCGTTATTCTCCTTGCATGTTCATCTCATTTTAAGATTTTTTTCGTTAATTATGTGTTTTTTATGAGATTTCATGCAAATGGGTCATGACTCAATGTCATGCTTTATGTATGCAATAAAATTATTTTTAGAAAACCACAGAGTCAACATAACTATGAAAATTCCTTCAAATTAGATTAGCTTTTCATCTTAGAAATGGAGTGTTCTGGCTGTTGGTTTTGTTCAGATCATTTCCGGTCTATTTTAACTTACCTGTCACACACTATTTGCTTTCATGTAGGTTTCCCTTTTCATAACATCTACTCTTGTGTGTCTGCAGCGAAAATGGCTTTGAAGAGGGATTAAGCACCTTGGGACTCGTGTCAGGTCTCTTCAGTGCAATGTGGTCAGTTGGGTGAGTAGCCATTTCATTCACACCCGCCAGATGGAAAATGCTGTCTTCATTTCCGTGAAGAAATTGACACCGAGAAGTCCAATGAATTGCCGAAAGGCACCTAATCTGTTTGGAGCAGAGCTGGAGTCCTAACCCACCCCCTCTGCCTCTAAGATCAGTGGTTATACCAGCAGCTTTAAAACCTCATCAAAATGGTCCCCTATGTTTTGTCATTTTTAAGTGATCTTTCTAAGTTCCTTTAATGGGCGTATCTCAAGTTTTAAAAATGTATTCATTTCTTCATTCATTTGTTCATTTTTTACTCTTTGCTATACCTGGGGGGTAACCATGTGCTGTCATTGTAGTATATCCCAATAAATATGTACCAAATTAAATTATTTTAAATACAAATACTGAGGGACGCCTGGGTGGCTCAGTTGGCTAAGCGTCTACCTTCGGCTCAGGTCATGATCCCAGGGTCCTGGGATCGAGCCCCACATCGGGCTCCCTGCTCAGCGGGGAGCCTGCTTCTCCCTCTGCTTGCCGCTCCCCCTGCTTGTGCTCTCTCTCTCTCTCTCTCACAAATAAATAAATAAAATCTTAAAAAAATAAATAAATACAAATACTGAGAGGAATAGAGAGAATAATATAAAGATTCTTTTGGGGGGCGTGTCACCTTTTTAAAACTTTTCTGTAAGGCACCAACTTTTCAGAAACAGTTATAATTTTAGAACTGTTTAAAAAATTCGAACATCGTCATTATCAAGTACAATTGTTTTCTCACACCCAGTGCTCTGTCCAGGAACTGGCTTTTGTCTTTAGTGCTTACAGTTCCAATTTAATGAAGATTTATGATCGAGGAATTGTGCAGCCTTTAGGAAGTAATTCTTTTTGTTGTTGTTAACATTATTTAAGACTCTTCTTTTTATTGTTAGTGCTTTTATAGGACCAACACTGGGTGGATTTCTGTATGAGAAAATTGGTTTTGAATGGGCAGCTGCTGTCCAAGGCCTTTGGGCTCTAACAAGTGTGAGTAATCAGTCTTTTGTTTTCATCGTCCTTACATTTGTGGAAAAATGTGACCTGAAGAATTGGCATTAACCAGTCCCTTTAATTGTTTTCAAGGGACTAACGATGGGCTTGTTTTATCTGTGGGAGCACTCACGGAGAAGAAGGTATGGTCAACTCTTGAGCTTTTTTCCCCTTTAAAAATCAACCTGTGGGAATGGAAAAGAAATAACCATTCTATATCTATTTTTCCAGTCAGCAGATTTCTGGGCACTCAAAGCCTCATTACTTGGTAGATGCATTTAGGGGGAAAGGTAGAGATGTGGGTACTAGGTTTTTTTTTAAGATGGGAAATATTGAGGTTCTCTTCTTTTTTTTCTTTCAATGCAGATCTAAACTCCAAAATATCCTGGGTACAGAGGAGGAACGGACTGCCCTCTTACCTGATGAAATCTAGCCTTAAGAATTCTGGATCCATACGCATTGGGAGAAGGATGCTCCTGGCCTTGAACATCAAAGTTAAAAGGGTGTTCTTAATATTATACACAAAACCCCATGGACTCTATACAAGTCTCAATGCATTTTTGGATTGTCCTGTGTTGGGCTGTCCTGAAAAGCTGGCCTGCTAAACCAGCCATATTTGCAACATTAAGTATGAGAAGAGCAGTTGAAAATCAGCAAAAGTTTGTGTTTTGAGGTGATCAGATTTGCCATTGAAGAGGTTATTGACTCTCGATCTCCTGTTTCCTCTGTTTACTTTTTAAGTGCACTAATTCTGTGAATGTACCTTTTCTTTATTAACAGGGAAATAAATGAATTAGTTTGATATGCTTAAAAGTAATATAAAGATTACTCAAAATGTATAGAGTAATTACTGTGAAATCAGTTTTTAAAAGGCATGCTTTCTCTGTGTCCTAAGATTTTTGTTCTTGTTCAAAAGGCAAAATTCCTGCCTCCCATGCAAAAACTCTATAAAATTCCCAGGCCCTCAGCTTTTCTAGAAGTATTGTTTTTGTGAGAGGTATAAGAATAACATGACTTCAGACTTCCCTTTTTGTAACATACTTTGAATTAGGATATGGATTTATAAACAATGCTTAGTGAACATTATCCATTTCCCTTATTGTCCCTATTTCAGTTCTACCACCTGTTGTTCTTGTTTTTTTTTTTAAACATATTTCTGGTAGATGTATCCCATTCCCAGAGCAAGTGAGCTCACAGGAATGCTTATTGTATTCTAGGGAATGGATTCATCTGATTTCAAGTGCAATCCATGCTGTTGCTTGATATGAGTGAATCCCTCTTGTGTCATTCTCATACCTCCTGATGTGTTTTCATGCAGTAGTAGCCACATTTACACTTTTTTTAAATAAAAGTAATGGTTTTATCTGTGTATTAATTCAAAAAGATTTATTGAGTGACTTCTCTGAACTGACACACTGCGAGATGCTAAGAATTTAGGTGTGATCAAAATAAACACAATCTCTGCTTTTACGGAACTTATATTCCGGTGGAATGGACAAACTATAAATAAATACCAGAATCTCCCATTATCCTCCAGAGTTGTCATGAAGGGAAAAACATGGTGATACGAAAGAGTAAGTGACTGAGGAATTCGGTGTGGGGTCCTAATTTAGATAAGGCCTCTCCACGGAGAGGAGACTTTTGAACTGAGACCTGAAGGATGAGAATGAGGCAGTCATCCTGAGGGAGAGTCTTCCCTAGTGTATGCAAAAAGTCTTGACATGGTCAGAGATGACACCAAGGCCCATATGGCTGAAATCTATTAAACAGAGGATGTTGCAGAGGTAGGGAGGAGCCAGCTTTTCAACAGGGAATGCCAGAATTTGATTTATGTTTCAGGAAGGTCATTGTCTCTGCTTGTGCACTTGAGTGGGGATGTAGATTAGCAGGGATGGAGGGAGATCTATGGGAGCTTTGAGAGAGAGAGTAGTTTGGACCATGAAGGTAGTGGTGGAGAGGAAGTGAAAAAGATGTGGTTGGAAGTGGAACCAACAGGACCTGCTCGTGTGACGGCAGGGGAGAGAGGAATTTAGGGTGACTGGAGGTTTTGGCTTGAGGGTGTGGGTGGGTTGATGGTTCCTCTTAGTGAGATGGGGAAGAATAGGAGTAAAACAAATCCTAAAGGGGCAAAATAACCCAAGATGGGATGCCCTTTCACACCACCAAAACGAAAAAAATTAAAAAGATGATGGAGATGGGGATGATGGATAGCAACACACCCGTTTTGGAAAACTGTTTGGCATTAATTACCAGAATTGAGCCTTCACAAATCCCATGAACTCTTCATTGCCCTCCTCTCTCCAAGTGCCTTTGTTGTGAGCACTCCAGAGGGTGGTCCAGCGCATGCGAGCAGGAGTGGCCGGTCACCCAGCCCCCTGCCCACCCACTTCCCAGGGCAGAATCGGGACTGAGTGTGACTCTGACCTGCTGCGCCCGTGCTCAGCCCAGTGGCCAAGTTTGCCGCTGGACACCTGCAGTTCCCTCCGCTGCCGCGTGGGGCCGCTATTAAAGCACGAAGGCGGTGGATCCCGCAGCATCCAGCTGGAGCGCAGAGGCAGGGCTCTCAGGGACACCACGCCGGTGTGGGCGGGCCCTGACCGTAGCTCAGGACCACCAGCGCTGTTGACTGTCGGAGTTCAAGGTCAACGCAGAGATTCCAAGCTCTCTAGTGAGAGGTTTCTGCCACCATTCCCAAACACGTTGCTTTTAATATATCCCGACAGGCACTTTGTATGAAACCAACTTTGCCCCTTCCTCATTTTATGATTTTGCAAATACTAAAATAGATGACAAAAAAGTTAAAAATATGAGTAAAGATAGAGGAACATTGAGCTGAAAAGGTAGGTCAAAACAATCAGGGGAAATCACTCTGTGTTTATATTTTTATATATTTGTATTCCTCTAAATGAAACAAAGATGCCCAGCTTTAAAGGAACCTTTTTTAAAAAAAAAATGAGACTGAATGTAGAATATAATAATAAAAGGTATCATATCTATGATATGCAAATTAATTCAAAAGGAAAATAAAAAGGGCAAGTAAAAATTCACAAATCATTTTTCTGAAACTTTTTTTCCCCCTGATAATTGCTGATTCACATGCAGTTGAAATAATACCGAGACCAAGTTTACTCTATACCGAGGTTCCCCCAATGGTAACATCTTGCAACGCTACAGTACAATGTCAAAACCAGGATAGAGTCAAGATACAGAACAGTCCCATCCTTCATCTTGCTTTTTTACAGCCATGCCACTCCCCTCTTACCCTCACTCCCTCCTTAATCCTAGGCAAGCACTCATCTGTTCCCCCATTGTATAATTTCATCCTTTCAAGAATGCTGTATAAATGGAATCCTATAGTATATTCCCTTTGGAGATTGTTTTTTCTCATTCGGCCTAATGCTCTTTAGATCCATGTTGCATATATTGATAGTTTCTTTTTTTAAGATTTTATTTATTTATTTGACAGAGAGAGACACAGCGGGAGAGGGAACATAAGCAGTGGGAGTGGGAGAGGGAGAAGCAGGCTTCCCGCCGATCAGGGAGCCCGATGTGGGACTCCATCCCAGGACCCTGGGATCATGACCTGAGCCAAAGGCAGACGCTCAACAGCTGAGCCACCCAGGCGCCCCTCGGTAGTTAATTTCTATATGTTGATGAGTAGTATTCCATGATATGGATATACAGCTTGTTTAACTATTCTTCATTTAAGGACATCTGGATTGTCTCCATTTTATGGTTATAACAAATAAAGCTGCTATGAACATTCATGTGGTTTTTTTGCAAACATAAATATTTCTCTGGGATAAATGCCCAGTAATACAACTGCTGGATTGTATGATACTTAGTTTTCCCCCCAAATAACCCACTTATTTTACATAGGACATTTGATTTAGACAATAAATATTAAATATCATACCTTAATGAAATATTCTATTTACTTTTTTATTAATTTATCAAGATTTAAATATGTTAAATATACCCTCTCAAATCTAGCTGGCAAAAGAAATGGACAATAATACTGCATAGCCAACTAATTTTCACTAAATATAATTAATAAATGAGAAATAAAGCAGGTACCTATATTTACATACAATCATATCAAAAGGGAATAATACAAAGACCACTCCTATGATCGTTATCTTTCCTTTGGTATCACTGTCATATGTCCTCAATTTATGAAATAAACTCACAGAAGAGTAAGGTTCAAAAACAATATATTTAGACTGAAAAAATATTTTTCTAAAGTATTCAAGGAAACTAAAGCCTGCTTATTTAGTCTTCATTAGGAAAAGTTGCAACTCTGAGGGTGCCTGGGTGGCCAGTTGGTTAAATGTCTGCCTCTGGCTCAGGTCATGATCTCAGGGTCCTGGGATCTAATAAAACAACTCAGAGCGTATTTCTTGTTGACAATGGCTCAACAATAATGTGACAAATACAAATACAAAAAAAATCATTTTTAAGTTTTTGTCATTCAAGGTAAATTTAATACCAAATTAGTTGTCACATTATTATATATTTCAAAAGTGACAGCCATAAAATCAGTTGTTGGATGAATTCAGATAGCGTTTTCTTTTTTCTTTTAAGAGAATTAAAACCAGCATAGATAAAGATATCATTTGAACATAATACTAATACCTTTTCTTTGTACACTTTCGGAACTTTGGTCTATATTCATTTCCTCGATTGCTTTCTGTTCTATCACTATTACCGATTTGCTTTTGCCTCTTTTGTTTACTTGTCTGATAAAAATCAGAGTCACTTGTTTGTTGGTGAGTCCACTCTTAAGAGCTGGGTCCAATCTCTGGATCTGGAATAAGACGGGGATGGGCTAGGGGAGTCTGTTAGGAAGCGGCACCGT
Source organism: Mirounga leonina (assembly GCF_011800145.1). Lineage (NCBI taxonomy): Eukaryota > Metazoa > Chordata > Mammalia > Carnivora > Phocidae > Mirounga > Mirounga leonina. The sequence goes on along the minus strand of NW_023270807.1, from coordinate 85,258,879 downwards.
CATTGGACAGTAAGGTAGCTTCAGCACTGGATTATGCATGCCACTGCAAAGTTTCTGGAAGAAAACATATTCTTGAGGTAAAGCAGTTTATTAATTGGAAAAAAACTGCATGGGACAGTTAAAGTCTGCCCACAACTTTCATTCCTGTAGCTAGTGAATTTATCTTAACACAGCTTTCAAGACTGTGGTTAGTTGATTCAGAAGAGCGTTAACTCCCAAATGGATATTGCATATTAATTGATCTTCCATATAAATGAATTCCATTTAGCAGAGCTATGGCCTCAGACCGGGGTTCTGCATGTTCAAGGCAGACAAACCCAAAACCTTAGCGTTTCTTCTCTGTCTTGGCATATAGTCACTTTAGTTACCGGTGCAGCCCATAAGAAATGGAAGAAACATCTTGTAAAGAGTTTCTCCCCACACTGGGGTCTCTAAATTCTCCACACTGTCCTATCTTCTCTTCCAGAGCAGGGAACAAGAAGATACAGGAGGCACAGTGACCCTGCCCCACATCCCCGATTTACTGTGCCATCCTGGAGTGGGCCAGGCTGTGGATAGTTTTGGTTTTTTTTGTTTTTTTTAAGAAACTGCCAAGCTGTTTTCCAGAGTGGCTGTACCATTTTCCATTCCCAATGGCAATGTATGAGTGATCCAGTTTGTTGGTAAGTTTTTTTTTGTATGAGTGTGAGGTTTAAAAAAATAGAATAATGCAAGAAATAAGGATAGAGGGCTATTGATCAGAGGGAGAATCTATGGTAGTGTTGGAAGGAAAACCATCCAGATTACCTAGTAGAAATGGACTTGAACAATTTCAGGAGAAACCATTCTGGTTAGGTTGACATAGAAGAGATGAAATAAGAAAAACTTTGTGGAAACAGACAGAAAAATGAGAAAATAGAGAATGTGGATTAATTGATGTGCTTTTAACCAGTTAGTAGTTAGGAACAGGTGGGCCTCTGACCAGCAAGAGTTAAAGATGTGGTTCAGAGATGCACTGGGCATTGCCTTCATAATGGGGACCCTGTCATGTGGGCCTGAGGCAATAATAATAATGCAAAAATGACTTAGCACACATTATCACCATTGTGCAGATGAGGAAAACCAGCACATAACCTGCTCACAGTCACACAGCTAGAAAGTGGTTCGAACCCAGGCATTCTGGCTTCAGGGTGTATGTCCTTAACCATAACCTGAAACCATCATGACTCATAACTGTAGTGAGAAAAACTCATGTCACCCAAGTTAACGGTAATTAGATGCGGGACCATACAGAATTTAGTTATCTCCACCTTGAGGAAAGTTCTAGGGTAGATCTGTGTAACAATAAAAGAACAGTGTGCTCAAGAGAATATGACATGAATTGAAGAGTCAATTTAGGCCTTGAGAAATAGAAAATGCCCAGCTTCTATTGCTCTCTTACTTCTGGCCATTTGGTCATCATTCAGTAGGAATCATGCAATCCCACCCCGCCAGTGTCAACCTGGTCTCTATGACTGCTTGAAAGAAAACCCCAGAAATCAGACTTGTCAGGCGAGGATAAAACAAAGACTCCCTTTGCTGGTGCTGGACTAAGGTGGCAGAAACCTCTGGCCAGCTGGGGCTCACCTGGAAAGTAAAACAAAACTGGAAGGTGGGGGTGATTGGAGGAGCCTCAGGCTTTGAGAAAAAAACAAGCAGATGGGATCCCAGGGGCTTGGAGGGCTTCATTTAGACAGAACCTGTAAGTAGTTATCTTAGGCCTCAGACATGTTTTCTATGTCCTTGCTCACTGAAATGAACAAGGTGAATTATGGCAAATTCTTGCGGCACCTTCATATTGCTCAACAAAACAAGAAATGCACCATAGCTTGACACTTTTCTATTTTTATTGGTCTTTTTCCTCTGTAAGTTTCTGAGATTTCAGTTTCATTTTTGTACCATTTCCTTCCAAAAACATGTTTCTTCAACAGCTTCATAAATGAAACAAGTGATTTTGATCCATTTCTCTTGGTGGCAGTTATCCTGACTTTGAATCTGGCTGTGTTGGTCAGTTCAGACTGCTGTAAGAGGATGCCGTGGACTGGGTGGCTTATAAGCAACAGAAATTCATTCCTCACAGTTCGGTTGGCAGGGAAGCCCAAGAACCAGGCCCCTGCAGGTTCCATGTCTGGTGAGGACCTGCTCCCTGGCTGCAAACTGCCAAGTTCTCAATGGGTCCTCACAGGGTCGAAGGGGCAGGGAAGCTCCCTGGGGTCTTTTATAAGAGCAGGCATCCCACTGGTGAGGACCTCGCCCTCATGACTTAACCTCCTCCCAAAGGCTCCACCTCCAAATATCATCACACTGGAAACCAGGATTCAACCTATGATGTGGGGGTGGGGTGGGGTGGGGTTTGCGGTGAAGGACACAGACTTTCAGTCTATAGCACCAACCAAGAGAATTTTTTAAAGTTCCTGTTGGTGAATGCAATGGACTTTTGGCAGAGTTGGATCAGAATGCAAGTTAACACTCTGGGGGCACCTGGGTGGCTCAGTCGTTAAGCGTCTGCCTTCGGCTCAGGTCATGATCCCAGGATCCTGGGATGGAGTCCCACATTGGGCTCCTTGCTCAGCGGGGAGCCTGCTTCTCCCTCTGCCTGCCCCTCCCTCTGCTTGTGCTCTCTCACTCTCTTTCTCTCAAATAAATAAATAAAATCTTTTTTAAAAAAAGAAAGTTAACAATCTGCAAATAAAATCAACAAGAGAGCCCGTTACTGCTTTTCTTTTGAGGAAGTGGGGGCCCTCAGTATGGGAGCATGCTACCTGCTCTCTGCAGCGCAGCATCCCACGGTCCTAAACTTCTGAGGGCAGAAAGCAGCGGGGCAGGTTGAACCACATGAAGTCGCCCTTGCTGTAGGTCAAAAACAGTTAGCTAGTGGCAACTTCCTGTGGCATAGCTCTGTCCATCCAGCAGGCATTCAAGGACCCCTGGACTATCATGCATCATTATTATCTGACCCTCTCTTGGCTTCGGTTGCATCAACTGTCTGAAGAGGTGAGTGCCCACACAAGTGAAGAGCCAGAGGAGGGCTGGTTAAAGTTCCCACTGGCTCTGCTCAAGTTCAGGCTGGTTCTGCTCAAGCTGCCATTTCCTTTCACAGAGGCTGATTCAAACCGTCTTGCAAAGGACACATGCGAGAATCCAGTGCAGGGGCAGGACAGCAACGTTGTTCTTTCTCACCATGTTCTTTTGGGGGTACAGTATCTTCTTCTTCTTCCTCTTCCTTTTTTTTTTTTTTTTTTTTGTGGCATACAGTATCAAGAGAAAGTAGTTTTAAGAGAAGGGTCTGATAGGGACGCCTGGGTGGCTCAGTCGGTTGAGCATCTGCCTTCGGCTCGGGTCGTGATCCCGGGGTCCTGGGATCGAGTCCCGCATTGGGCTCCTTGTTCCGCGGGGGGCCTGCTTCTCCCTCTGCCTCTGCCTCTCTCTATCTCTCATGAATAAATAAATAAAATCTTTAAAAAAAAAAAAGAGAAGGGCCTGATTTTTCTGTTTCTTGCTTTCTCTTTGTTGGGTCATCCTTGCTGTCTTTGAGGAAATGCTGTCAATAATTGTACGTGCTATTTCCAACACTTTCTTTCTTTCTTTCTTTCTTTTTTAAGATTTTATTTATTTTTCAAGAGAGAGAGAGACAGCGAGAGAGGGAACACAAGCAGGGGGAGTGGTAGAGGGAGAAGCAGGCTTCCTGCTGAGCAGGGAGCCCGATGCGGGCTCGATCCCAGGACCCTGGGATCATGACCCGAGCTGAAGGCAGGCGCTTAACGACTGAGCCACCCAGATGCCCCAACACTTTATTTCTTAACTCACTGATTATCATTTCCTATCCGGGAGAGAGCTCAGACCCGGAGGTCCCGTAGCTTGTGTAAGAGCCTGGAGCTGCTCCTTGCCCTCCCGTGGCTGAGTTCCGTGGCTCCTTTCCTGGGCAGCCACCACCCCGCGGATGTGCACCTGCCTTGCGGGGCGGGGCGGGGCGTGCTTTCCGGCCCGTTCCCTCCCCAGCAGTTCCCCAGCAAGTACCCCAAGTAGACTAGATTCGTTTAACTGAACAACAGTAGTTTTGCAAACTTAATGAATAATAGTAAGCAGTCAGGATCATTACATGACTCAATTGTCGCTCCTTTTTGTTAATTATTGTGATCCCATCATAATCTTACAGAGGACTTTGATGTGTCTTTGCCTCTCAGAGTAACCTTGTGAAGGTGATAGAGCAGGTGTGATTACTTCAACTCTTAGGTGAGTGATAGAGGTTCAAAGAAGGCGAGTGCAAAGCAGAAACCACATCTATTCTTCTACCTTACTACCCAAGTAAAACCTACCCCAGTTGAACACTGTTCTAAGAGACAATCGGATGCACAATTAGAAACAAATATTTGAGCTATGACCCTTTTTATAGTGATTCTTTGACCAAATAATTTTGAATCAGTTGTGACTTTTCACCCTTGTAACTAAATCCATTAATCACAAAATGGTAAATTATCAAGTAGGCACTAGTCATGGTAAATTATGATTCATCAATGCTCCCTGTGACAAGGTAACATTTTATAACTGAGCTAAACTGAAGAAGTTAAGCCTTACTTAATCGATCACTTTTATGAACATGAAAATTTAAACTCTGCAAGTTCTAAGTTTTTTTGTTTGTTAGTTGTTTGGTTTAGTGCAAAAAGGTAAGTTTTTATTAAAGCCCTGGGACAGGACCCCTGGCAGGAAGAGCTGCCTGAAAGTTCTATGTCTTGAATTGAATTCTAAAGACTTAGAACAGTATCAACTGCCTCTGTAGCAAATGGTTGTAAAGATGATCCCCCTTTTCTTTATATCGTAAGGATCTTTCTATATTTAAATTGCTGTTTTCCATGCCTTTACTTCTGTTACTCACATCTCAATTTCAATGAAACAATTTTGAAATGCTGCAGAGAAAAAAGGGAACTTGGTCACCATCTTGACTTCACATCAGAAGCCATTGGCCCTTTCTCCCTCCAGCCAGAAACCCTATTTAACACCATCTCTCTCTTTTAGAGCCACAAAGGAAGAAAATCATCCAGGAAACTTGGGGACGCTAAGACAGGAAAGACAGATATGGCTGTTTCTGCTCCTACCCTCAAAAAGAAAAGACTGTGGATCTTCTTCACCAGCTTACCTGACTGCTTCCAAGCAAAAGAGATAATGAAGTATCATTAATTGGTGAGTTAAGTCACATGAAAGTAGGTCATGATCTAAATAATTCTTGGAGAGATGGAAAAGCTTGAGAGTCCTGAAGGTGGTCATTTTACTTTGTTTTTTAAAAAGATTTATTTATTTATTTTAGTGTGGGGGAAGGAGGGGCAGATGGAGAGGGAAAGAGAGAATCTCAAGCAGACTCCCCACTGAGCGTGGACGACACGGGGCTCCATCTTACAACCCAGAGATCATGACCTGGCTGAAATCAAGAGTTCAACACTTAACCGATTGAGCCACCCAGGTGCTCCAAGGTGGTCACTTTAAATTGGGTTCTTTAAAAGGCTCCGATGTTCAGGCACTTGGATGCAGACATTAAATCAGAGTACAGACACATGCATGATATCTTAGATATAAGGGGAAGATTCTGGAATCAAGAGTGAGAATTTGCACACCCTTCTCTAAGTTACTCTGCTTCTCTGTGCCTCAGATTCCTGTCTTATAAAGTGTGAGCATTTTGTTTATATGCTCTCTAAAAGCACTCACAATCTCTAGGAATAGGTTATATTATACCAATGACCTATATTAATATAATAACTATATACAAACTATATATATATGGTATAATCACTTACTAATAATTGATTGTACAATCTGCTACAAATTCATAAAAATATCTATCCCCTCACATTTTCCACTAAAGGGCTTGACTCTTTTCTCAAGTTCTCTATGATACAGGTAAGAAGTCATTCTTAAATAGAAAATACTATTCAAAGCAGAAAATATGAGCAGACATGTTTATAGCTCTTAGAACTTTCCTTCACCCAGAACTTTATCTCAGTATGAAGGAAAACACAGAATAATTTTATTTGCTTGTTGCTACTCTACTGTCTCAAAGTATTTGAATGACTTTTACTAAAAGGCCCAAATTAACAACAACAACAACAAACCTAAAAAAACAACTAGAAAAATCTCTTGTATGTAGGATTGGGATCAGGGAAGGGAGAACATGGATGTCCTAGGAAGGCATCAGAGGTCACATAATGTATGTGTATTCTTAAAACTCTTTTATATGATTAATTTGTCTTTAGCAAAGTGAAAGTTATATCTTATCGGGGTTATAATAGAGATTATCTTTATGATCACCAGCCTGAGATACTTCTTCCTTGTATCTACTTCTGAAGGAAGGAGGGAAGGGAAGAAGGAAGGAGGGAAGGAGAGAAGGAAGGAAGGGAGGGAGGGAGGAAGGGAGGAAGGAAGGAAAGAAGGGAGGAAGGAAGGGAGGAAGGAAGGAAGGAAGGAAGGAAGGGAGAGAGGGAGGGAGGGAGGAAGGAAGGAAGGAAGGAATGGGAGGGAGGGAGAAGTAAGCTTAGTTCCCTGAGGGCTGGGGCTGGCTAAGCAATGGCCTTGATTTCTTCGCTGGCCTGACAGCAGAGAGCAGCACCTCACAATCAGTGCTTTGGGCACTAAGGATTCAGCAGTGAATAAACTAGGCACAAAATCATGCTTTTATGGAGCACACGTTCTTAGTCTTTAATGGGTAAGTCAGTATCAATTTGGGTGAACTTCGTTCCTGATATTATACTGTAGTACATTTTCCTAGCAGCAAATATTTTAAAATCATCCTCCTCTTCTAAAAATAGACATGATGTAAATCATGTAACAGAACAGAAAAAAATCGTTAGTTTTTGTAATTTAATAAATGAAATGTTTATTGTATTATGATGTTCCTCATGAGAGTTAGTTATTTTCTTTCTATCAGTAAAAGGGTACAATTGTATTATATTTGAATTTTTTTTTTGAATTTGATATCAAATCTTACCAATAGTAAATGTTTACAATCCTTGTAATCCTTTCTGGTTGTATTCATTGAACTGCAATATTTTTTTCCACAAAAGTGGTCAGGCATAATATTCATAAGATTATAAAATAAGACCCCGCTAGCTGGCAGTAAGTTTTATGTTATATAAATGCTTCCTTCTCTATAAATACTAAATTAATGGTACTTTCACTTTTAGAACTCACTAGACCTTGGCCACGATCACTTTCTCTCTTCAAATCTCTGTGTCAATTTTTGCCCTAGTCACTCTGCACGTCAGTGCTCTGGGTACTTTTATAGCTGCAGTATATGAACATGCTGTTATATTGCCAAATAAAACAGAAACACTTGTGGGACGCCTGGTGGCTCAGCCAGTTAAATGTCTGACTCTTGATTTTGGCTCAGGTCCTGAGAGTGAGCCCTCTGTTGGGCTCTGTGCTCAGTGGGGAGTCTGCTTGAGATTCTCTCTCTCCCTCTGCCCCTCCCACCCCCTGACAAATAAATAAATAAATAGATAAATAAATAAATAAAGTCTGAAAACAACAACAACACAGAAACACTTGTTCTTCAGGACAACGTCCTACTCCTTATGAACAAGAGTATAGATTTCTAGAGGGAGTGATTAATCAGGCAGCTGGGCAGGTATTCTTTTTATTTCTGCTAATCATAATTTATGGGATGGGAAGGAGCGCTAGTAGAAGACTGGAGCGTTGAATTGTCCATGTTACGTATGAAGAAATAACTTTGATTTCACTTGTTTCAAACAGAATGCTCAAATTATTGTGACTCCAGAAGATGTACTTTATGGATGGAAATTTACCAGGGAAACCATTTTTCCTTATCTGGAGGATATTCCAGGACCCCAGGTGAATTGGATTCCATGCTGAGACCCCCAACAGATATTTTAACTATACTCATTGTTTGTGCAAAAATGCTGTAATTCTCTAAAATGTGCATGTTCACCACAGCAAAAATGATAAATCCTGAACTATCACATATGTGGCATATGATATTGTTATATCTACCTTGACATTTGTTTAAAAAAATTGTGCTTAGATGCCATTTAACAATCATTTATGATTGAATAGCTTTATTAAATTTGGAGAAAATATGTGAACAAGATATTTATGGCTAGGATTAGAAGCTAAGTGGAAGAGAATCTCATGAAGTCAAATAATAAATTAATTTCTGAAGTGGACAGTGGGCTGTGTTTGGGAAATATTCCAAGGTCTCCACTGAAGGTACCATACTTCAATCTCAGGGAGACTTTCTGTTCCAGAATCTAATTCCTAGAAAGAAAGACCTCACTATGTCTATTTTTGTGAATCATAAGACCTTATGCTTTAAAACTTTGTGTTTTCCTTGGCTCATAAAGCTAATTTTCCTGAGGAAAAATAATCTAGAAACTTTCTATATAAAATATTTGGTACATGTAAGTGCATATTGGCACACACTCTCTCTCTCCTGTCAAATCCTCTCTTACTCTCTCATACTTTCATGCTTTTGTCATTTTTTGTTTGTTTGTTTTCATGGAGGATTATGAATACCATACTTTTTAAAGCATATCTGATTATTCTGACATTTATATAAGGGTTATTAGGAAACAGCTTTTCTTAGCTCTAGAGAGACTCAAAGAAGAAAATATTGGGTGATGTGATGGTAGACAGCTAATTTTCCCATCCTTCTTGTCCTGAGTTGATGCTCTCTATGGCGTTTGTAAATTTTCTTTTGTGCCAGAAAAGAGGTCAATAGCTGGATGGTCTTCCTGTATAGAAGTTTTGAGAATTGGGACAACTCATTTATTTCACAGCTCATGGTAGGACTGAGTTCTGGATTTCTGGTTAAAAACAACATATGTTGTAAATTTATGGACTAGTCAAAGATCACAGCAGCTATGGAAACTAGTGAAGGTTGGGGGAAAGGTTTTTACATATGGTTAGTAAAGAGCTCTGTCACAGCCCACAGTAGAAAGAATGAATTTTTACAGAAAATGGGGCTTGCATCATCACCCAAGATAGTCCACATTTAATTCACTTACCTTTTCATTCATTCAGTCATTATTTATTGAACACCTATGACGTGCCAGATACTATTGCAGAAATAGGAGATGTAGCACTTAATAAAATGAAGTTTATGCCCCGCCCCCCACCATGGCTTATGAATATTTAGTGAGAGAAGGTAGAGGTAAATAAACTCACTTATTATATAGAATTTTGTATGGTGATCCGAATGGATATGTTTTAGATGTCAAGGTGACAGGGTTTGTTGCCAGACTGTGGGAGGATGAGAGAAAGACAAGCATCAGGAGAGACTCCCGTTTTTGGCTTGAGCAACTGGAGACATGGACTTGCCATTTACAGATATAGACAGCACTGAAGGAACAGTGCATCTGGGATGCAAATTAGGAAACCAACTTTGTGCATCTTAAGTGAGAGCTGCCCTTTAGACGTCCAAGTGGAGGTGTCAACCTGGCAATTACATATACAAGTCTGGCATGAAAGGACAAAGTCAGGACTGGAGATAGAAACCTGAGTTTGAGCACAAAGATGATTTTTTAGCACCATAAAGGTTGACCTATGGAGTAAGTTACAGAAGAGAAGAGATCTAAGGCTTGAATTCTAGGAAATTCCAATGTTTAGACTCAGGAGAGGTGAGGAGCATGAGAAGAGCAGCCAGTGAGAAGGGGAATGTGAGAGAGTGGGGTCCAATAAGCAAGGTGAAGTGTTTCCAGGAAAGGGTGTAATTAACTGTGTCAAGTACTACAGATAAGAATGATCAAGTAAGATGTGGAGCTCATCGTTGGCATTATTAGTAAGAGCTGTCAGGTGGGAAGCTGGTTGGAGAGCTTCAAGAGAGAATGAGAGAGGACAAACTGGAAACAGCAAGATGGACAACCCCTTCCAGAAGTTTTGCTGTAAGAGGGAGGTGAGAAAATATTTAGAGGGGTCTGTGGGTTCAAGAGAGGTTTTTAATTTATTTTTTTTTAAAGATTTTATTTATTTATTCATGAGAGACAGAGAGAGAGAGGCAGAGGGAGAAGCAGGCTCCCAAGGAGCAGGGAGCCCGATGTGGGACTCGATCCCAGGACCCTGAGATCATGACCTGAGCTGAAGGCAGACGCTTAACCATCTGAGCCACCCAGGTGCCCTTTAATTTATTTTTTTAAAGATGGGAAGTACTAGAGCATATTTATGTGTCGACAGAAAGATCCAGTGGAGAGGAGACAATCAACGATGCAGGGGAGTGAATAAGGAATTGCCAGAGCAGGGACCCCTGGGTGACTCAGTCAGTTAAACGTCTGCCTTCGGCTCAGGTCATGATCCCAGAGTCCTGGGATCGAGCCCCGCATCAGGCTCCCAGCTTGGTGGGAAGCCTGCTTCTCCCTCTCCCACTCCCTCTGCTTGCCTCTCCACCTCCTTGTGCTCTGTCAAATAAATAAAATCTTTAAAAAAATTAAAAAAAAAAAAAAAGGAATTGCCAGAGCAATAGCTATGATGTGGAAAAAATTCATCAAGTTTAATTTGTGGCTTTTAATTATGTTCTTTTTCATGAATAGTTTTTATATTGTAAATTGACTTACACTTAGATTCTGGCTATTGTTTGTTTCTGAATGAAGTGGATAAAATGCATTTTTAGGTGAAGATGTCTCCTTAAGAATTGAGATATAATTGACATGAAACGTTGTATAAGTTTAAGGCGTACAGTGTGTTGATTTGATACTATATATTGCAATACGAGGACCACCGTAGTGTTAGCTAACACTGATGTCACTTCACATAATTACTATTTCTTTTTTGGGGTGAGAACAATTAAGATCTAGTCTCTTAGCAACTTTGAAGTTCATCCTAGAGTATTGTTAACTGTAATCACTATGCTGTACATCAGATCTTCGGGACGTATTTGTTTGCTAGTTGCAAGGTTGTACCTTTAAACAGTATCCCCAATTCCTCCTTCTCCTGAGCCCCTGGTAATCACTATTCTATTCTTTTTTTTTTATGAGTTCAGCTTTTCTATATTCCACATATAAATGATTATCACCCAGTATTTCTCTGTCTCTGCCTTTTTTTTTTTTTTTTGAAGATTTTTATTTATTTATTTGACAGAGAGAGAGAGAGACGGCGAGAGAGGGAACACAAGCAGGGGGAGTGGGAGAGGGAGAAGCAGGCTTCCCGCCAAGCAGGGAGCCCGACATGGGGCTCGATCCCAGGACCCTGGGATCATGACCTGAGCCGAAGGCAGACGCTTAACCGTCTCTGTCTCTGTCTAACTTAACTGAAATGCCTTAATTAAAATTTCATTTGTCTGGGTGGCTCAGTTGGTTAAGCGTCTGCCTTCGGCTCAGGTCACGATCCCAGGGTCCCAGGATTGAGTCCTGGGATTGAGTCCTGCATCAGGCTCCGTGCTCGGCAGGGAGTCTGTTTGTCCTTTCCCCCCTGCTTGTGCTCTCTCTCTCTCTCAAATAAATAAATACAATCTTTGAAAAAAGAAAAAAATTTCTTTTAGATTTGGTCACACACCAGTACAAGCAAGACTCAGCTACCTGGTCAAGAACAACACTATGTCTTGGCAAATACTGCTGACAAAAAGCCATGTAGTTCCTAGGACTCCACATATCCTCCTAATGGCTGTCATCAATACAATACTACTGTGGTGTATAATACAGGGGGAATACTGGTGGCACATTGCCATAGGTAAGAGGGAGGGAGCATATAAAACAGAAGCTGTTATGAGAGTGGGCAATGCTGTATTGAAGAGTTTGATTTTCATTCCCTAAATACGATGTTACTAGAGATTTTTTTTAAGTGAGCAATTAAAAAAATGGCATTTTAGCAAAAAAAAAATGATCTGGAAAAAATGTAGGTGTTGTAATAGTGCAGGATTGAGGTTTTTTTGTATATAAAAAAACAGGTAGTTTTAACATCGATACAAAAGATTATAGGTGATTGTTATCTGGGTACCGCTTATATAAAAAAGATACAGAGATGTTTCCAAACTGTATGAATCAGTTTCATAGAAGGTAAATTCCCTATTATTTATTAAATCACAAAAATCATCTTTCTCTTTATTTTCTACACCAGTTAATTTAATTACCCTCTTAAAGGTTTAAGGTTCAATCATAACATTTTTACTTTAAAGTCTGAGTTGAAAGACTAAAATAACCTTATGCCAATGAACTATTGAGACTTCATCAAGATAAAAAACTTTTGCATAGCAAAGGAAACAGTCAACAAAACCAAGACAACCAACAGAATGGGAGAAGATATTTGCAAATGACATATCAGATAAAGGGCTAGTATCCAAAATCTATAAAGAACTTATCAAACTCAACAAACACCCAAAGAACAAAGAATCCAATCAAGAAATGGGCAGAAGACATGAACAGACATTTTTCCAAAGAAGACATCCAAATGACCAACAGACACATGAAAAAGTGCTCAACATCACTCGGCATCAGTTAAATCCAAATTAAAACCTCAATGAGATACCATCTCACACCAGTCAGAATGGCTAAAATTAGTCATTTCAATTTTAGCCATTAGTCAATGGCTAAAAAAGTCAGGAAATGACGATGTTGGCGAGGATGTGGAAAAATGGGAACCCTCCTACACTGTTGGTGGGAATGCAAGCTGGTGCAGGCACTCTGGAAAACAGTAGGGAGGTTCCTCAAAAAGTTGAAAATAGAGCTACCCTATGACCCAGCAATTGCACTACTGAGTATTTACCCCAAAGATACAAATGTAGCGATCCGAAGGGGTACATGCATCCCAATGTTTATAGCAGCAATGTCCACAATAGCTAAACTATGGAAAAAGCTAAGATGTCCATCAACAGATGAATGGATAAAGACAATGTGGTATGTATATATACAATGGAATATTATGCAGCCATCAAAAAATCCCAAAATCTTGCCATTTGCAACAACATGGATGGAACTAGAGGGTATTATGCTAAATGAAATAAGTCAAGTATCATATGGTCTCATTGATATGAGGAATTCTTTTTTTTTTTTTAAGATTTTATTTATTTATTTGACAGAGAGAGAGACAGCGAGAGAGGGAACACAAGTAGGGGAAGTGGGAGAGGGAGAAGCAGGCTTCCCACGGAGCAGGGAGCCCGATGTGGGGCTCGATCCCAGGACCCTGGGATCATGACCCGAGCTGAAGGCAGATGCTTAACAACTGAGCCACCCAGGAGCCCTGATATGAGGAATTCTTAATCTCAGCAAACAAAATGGTGGTTGCTGGAGTGGTGGGGGGGGGGTGGGAGGGATGGGGTGGTTGAGTGATGGACATTGGGGAGGGTATGTGCTATAGTGAGTGCTGTGAATTGTGTAAGACTGATGAATCACAGACCGTACCTCTGAAACAAATAATACATTATATGTTTAAAAAAAAAAAAAAGATAGTAGGAAGGGAAAAATGAAGGGGGGGAATCAGATGGGGAGATGAACCATGAGAGACTATGGACTCTGAGAAACAAACTGAGGGTTTTAGAGGGGAGGGGGGTGGGGGGATGGGTTAGCCCAGTGATGGGTATTAAGGAGGACACGTATTGAATGGAGCACTGGGTGTTATACAAAAACAATGAATCATGGAACACTATATCAAAAACTAATGATATAATGTATGGTGACTAACATAACATAATAAAATAAAATAAAATAAATAAAACAACCTTATGCCATAATTTTACACTAAGTGGGGTAGGGAGAGAGCCTAGCCTTTTAAATATTTTTTTTTTTTTTAAGATTTTATTTATTTGCGTGAGAGAGAATGAGAGACAGAGAGCATGAGAGGGAGGAGGGTCAGAGGGAGAAGCAGACTCCCTGCCGAGCAGGGAGCCCGATGCGGGACTCGATCCCGGGACTCCAGGATCATGACCCGAGCCGAAGGCAGTCGCCCAACCAACTGAGCCACCCAGGCGCCCCCAGCCTAGCCTTTTAAATGGAGATGTGATGTGCGTGTCAGTGGGCATGATCCTCTTCCTCCCCCATATTTTTCTTAAGCATCTTAAATTGTAGCCTCAGAATCTTCTGAGTGGAGAAATTATCTCTGGGAAGTTCCAGTTAAAATATAAATATCAGTCAAGAGGAGTGATATTAAGGCAATGATTTTCAAATGTTTTGATCCCTATTAGAAAAAAAATTTTAACATGAGTCCTCGATATATATATATATATATTTTATTTATAAGTATTTATAAGTAAAACACATGGCTTTCAAAAAGTTTTCTCTATAGTTTTGTGGGTTTTGACTATTTCTTTTCATATATAATTAAACTTTCATGTTCTCCTCAAAAATGTGTCTCAGACTAGGAATAGAAATGTTAGCTCTTCAATTTTCTTGTTTTTGAGATTATATTTGTATTATTAGTATCATTTTAAATGCACTTTCTTCGCAAGAATCATTTTAAGCTATTCTTCTATTCTGTAAGTGTTAATTAATTATCCAGTAGCCTAGTTGGTCAGTCCACTGAGCCAGGCCCAAGTAAATTGCAGGATGGCACAGTGCACTGAATGTGGGCGAACTAGTGAGGAATCTGTTGTCATCCTGTGCAAACTGAGGGGATCTTACTCTCCCCTCAGGGTACCTTGGAGACCATTTGTGACCCATGACCTTTGACATATGGACCTAATAAGCATACCTTTGGGGGCACCCGGGTGGCTCTGTCGGTAAAGCGTTTGCCTTCGGCTCAGGTCATGATCCCAGAGTGCTGGGATGGAGCCCCACGTCAGGCTTCCTGCTCAGCAGGGAGCCTGCTTCTCCCTCTCCCACTCCCCCTTCTTGTGTTCCCTCTCTCGCTGTCTCTCTCTGTCAAATAAATAAATAAATTCTTTACCGAAAAAGGAGTATCTTTGTCAATCAATTCTTTAAAATGCTAGTAGATTTCAATTTCTTTTTAAATTTTTTATATGGAAAATAAATGTTGAGAGAAATTTTAATAGTCTTATTCCCAAGCTTTGGCATTTCCTATTTTGCAGACCATTTTATTAAACTGTTGACCCTGATTATTATGTTAGACTAAGTTAGTTTTTCAAGTTTACCTAAAAGAAATCAAGGAGAACTGAAAAAAAAAACATTCATTTTCAACAGCGACTTTGAAAGTTAGGTAAGAGTCTAAAATTTCTTTGGATGGAACATGGTAAAGAGGGAAGTGGCATCCCTCATCTGGTTAACAGATGCTTATTGTGCAGAGTAACATGCACTATTCTTTGAATCCCTGATACCTAGAAACAAAAAAGCTTCTTCATCTTTCAAGAAGCTCATAGTCTTTGGGATTTATGGGAAGGTATTTGGCTCCTAATTGGGGGGAGGGAGTAGGGATAAAGACACACACACACACACACACACACACACAGGAGTGAGGGGGGCCGGGGTGGGGGAGATAGGACAGAAACAGAGACAGAAAGAAACTGCATTTGTCCATGTTTTCCTTGGAAATTTACTTCCAATCACCAGATTCATACACTTCCCGTAGAGTTCCTGCTGTTGAATACAGCCAGATCACACATTCTCTCTCTGTCTCAAAAAAATTTATGAAAATGTTTCAGACACACAGAAATTATAAAGGATTGCATAACAATCACCTATGTACCCACTGCCCAGTTTATGCAGTGAAGCAGGCTGCCCCTTGTGTTCCCTTCCAGTCACATTCTCCTCTTTTCCCTGGTCCCTTCTCTGGATGAAATCGCTATCCTAAGATTTTTCTAGATCGTTCCCATGACCTCCTGGTAGTTTATTACATATGTACATATTCCTGCTTAGTACCATTTTGCATTTTTTTGAACTATGTATATATGCATATTTATTGCATAGAAATACATTGCATTTCTTATTTCTATATAAGAAATTGTGAGCTTAATCCATGTAAATAAGCATCACTCTAATTTCACGCATTTTCACTGCTGTATGGTGTGCAGTTATATGAATGTGCTAGTTATTAAGCTGTTGTCACTCAGCTCCAAACCCTCGCTTCTCCATTCTTCGTGATGGTGCGGTAGGGCTAGGCAAACCTGTTTCTCCTTTGCCTCCTGGCTCCCTATTACACTCTGCCGATAGGGGGCACTAGAGGAATACGGAAGGTTGGAAGAGAGGCGACGCGACTCTGTTTGCTCATCTATCACAATTGTCCCATCCACCCAGGGGCTGTAGTTCGTTCGGGTAGCAGATGCCTCTAATTTTCAGTTTGTTCCCATTCTGACAGAACCAGTGTCATTGCCTTTCTTCAAAACTACCAGCACCAGCCATTGCCTTCTCCAGAGATTAGAGTCCTAGCTCCCTGGGGATCTGCCTCTCAGGATCTGGCTCTCAGCTCCACAGGCTCCTCTGGAAAGCTTCCAACCCTTCACAGCCTCTCTTCCCTCTGGTCACAAACGCAGGAGTGGTAGCTGCTTTCTGTAGTTCTCTTTGCTACCCAAGGGTTCCTTTCATGTCCTTCATTCATCAAATACCTCTTTAACCAAATCCCTATGTTAAATTCTCTTAAAATAATTGGTGTAGATTCTGTTTTCCTGGTTGCATCTTGTCTGGTACATTGGTGAAAACAATATTCAAGTGTCCTTTCTCCTACAGATGAATATGGTGAGCATAATTGCCCTGAAATCTTGGGTAAACTCCATGATGTAGTAACAAACAATGTGTGTGTGTGGGGGGGGGCAGTGGTGGTTTCAGGCATCCTGTCAGGGCCTCTCCTCCAGCCAATGGTAAAAAAGCAAAAGGCCCATCGTCTGACTTCCTCTGACCTGCCATATTCTTCACATCACAAGGACTGTGGGGACCATGAGCTTTGGATGCACATCTGTGAGAACACAGGCTTTGTGGCCACATGCAAGCAGGTGTTTATATGATTTCTTAGGAACGAGCTGAACCAAGAAGCAACATTAGCTGATTCTGAATCATTGTTTTCAACGGTCTTTGTCCTTGGACCTTTTTCTGTGGTTTAGCCTATTCAACAGATGCTTAGGTTTTCTAATTTTTGGTTATTTATTTATTACAATTATTATTACTATTAATTCCTATTATAAATAAAGTTTCTCTGAACATCCTGTATATGTCTCTTTGATCTTAAGTCAAAGAACTTCTTGGATGCCTACTATATGTCAGGGGGCCTCGTGCTGGATGGTGATAATGAATAGCACAAAAGTTCTGTTTCTTCAGGATCACAGTCTAGAAGACAGAGCATCACTATCAGTGCCATCATTCATTACCATAGTAATCCAAATTTGAACACTTAGAAAATGCCTCACACTGTGCTAAGCATTTTCAAGCATCTCATTTAACACTGTAATAAAAGTCATAGAATGATAATGCTGTGATCAATATAAGGGCCAGGAATGGGTCCATTTTACCTCGGAAGACAAAGATGTGAAGGGCCAGCTGGGTAAATCAGTCAGGGCATTCTAGGTAGACTTCGTCATGCGTACAAAGACATGGAAGAATAGCATGCTATAAAAAGAGTACAACATATTGGAGGGGGTGTGGGGAGGAGAAGAGTAAAGGAGGAAGAGGAAGGAGAAACAATAAAAATAGGAGGCAAGGGCCAGATCATTGAAGCACAAAGGAAGTCTAGACGTTATCCTGAAACTAACAAAAAGATGCATTGAAGGATTTTAGAGGATAATATGATGAATCAAAGAGTTTTAAAAAACAACTTTGATAGTTGTTTGGAAGATAGAGTAGATGGGAGTAGAAAGGGAAATTCTAAATGCAGGTTGGCCAGATAGGAGACAATTTTCCTCAGGATACTGATGGCAGAATAGCCCCTGGGGATATGCTTGAAGAACACTAAGGAAACCAACACAACTGGAGCCACATGAACGTGGGGGAAATTACTAGGAGTTGATGTTAGAAGTAACAGGAGGCTGGATCATAGTGAGGCTTCTAGGCGTTGCAAGAACTTGGCTTTTTACTCTGAGTGAAGTGGGATGCCATTGAAAGATTTTGAGCAGAGTAGTGACACAGTTTGATATTTTAATAGGATCATTCTGATTCCTGTTGAGCAAAAGCAGAAGTAGTGGTACCAAAACCAGGTAGGAGGGTATTGGAATAATCCAGGCCAGAGATGATGGTGGCTTGGACCAGGATTGTGGTAGCAAAAGGTCTCCCGATTGAACATGTGTGGAGGGAGAGACAAAGAGAAAAGTAAGTATAACTCCAAGGGCTTTGGCCTGAAAAATTAGAGAACTAAAAGCCATTAACTGAGATCTGAAATCCAGGTTGTAGAAGAACTTAAACAATGTCAGCTTTTCCCAAAAAGCAGTCAAGTCCGATGCTGCAACGTAGGAGCTCTACTATGTGAGTCAGTCTCGCCCAGGATTTTCACCTTTGAAAAAATATTCTCTGAGTGTTGCATGGTCTGTGTTTACAGTAACCACACAACTATAATCCAATGTTTACTTGATTATGGGTTTTTTTTCCAGAGCAGGAAGGACTCATTATTTGCAATGATTCAAGAGGCTGACACTAAAATTCACACTGTTTGCCTGGGCTGATAAAGCTGATGTTCCTAGGGGAAAGATGTCCCAAAGCCTGATAATTAATCTCAGATGAATTATTTTAAGTTGGGAAGGTAGGTGACCAATGAAACTTTAACTTATTCGAGTCTTGCAGACATTTATTCAAATGGTAAGCTTTCAGCTCTGAGTTATAAGAGAAGAAATCCAATATTTAATATAATGGTAATATTTGTTAAAAAAAAAAGCCACCATTTCTTCCCTACTAATATTTATCTCTAAGGGAGATAATAGAGGGCCACATGGCCATCCCTGTGTATTTAAATACTATCATTTAGAATACTGACACGTCTGAGCTTTACCCATGAGGAACTAACAGAAGATATTAAAATACTTAATTATTTATCAAAAAGAAAGAAAGAAAGGAAGGAGGGAAGGAAGGAAGGAGGGAAGGAAGGAAGAAGGAAGAAGGAAAAAGAAAAAGACAAAGAAAAGAAAATATGTGATAGTTTTATTGAAGGTCTTAATGAATAGCAATGTTAACAATATTGCCCTGTTTTTCCTGAGGGGGAAGGAAAAAGAAATGCTTTGCAGCAATAGTCATAAATCTGTCCTTTCTATTCAAAGATTAGCTCAACATCAACTGTAGAGGAGCTGTCCAATTTTCCCAACACCATTTGTTGAAGAGACTGTCTTTTTTCCATTGGACATTCTTTCCTGCTTTGTTGAAGATCAAGGTAATGGTGGCCTCATAAAATGAGTTTGGAAGTTTTCCTTCCATTTCTATTTTTTGGAACAGTTTCAGAAGAATAGGTATTAATTCTTCTTTAAATGTTTGGTAGAATTCCCCTGGGAAGCCATCTGGCCCTGGGCTTTTGTTTCTTGGGAGATTTTTGATGACTGCTTCAATTTCTTAGTGGTTATAGGTCCCTCTCCTTTCTATTTCTTTCTGGTTCAGTTTTGGTAGTTTATACACCTCTAGGAGTGCATCCATTTCTTCCAGATTATCTAATTTGCTGGCATAGAGTTGCTCATAATATGTTCTTATTTGGTGTTGGTTGTGATCTCTCCTCTTTCATTCATGACTTTATTTGTTTGGGTCCTTTCTCTTCTTTTTGATAAGTCTGGCCATGGGTTTATCAATCTTACTAATTCTTTCAAAGAACCAGCTCCTAGTTTCATTGATCTGTTCTACTCTTCTTTTGGTTTCTATTTCATTGATCTCTGCTCTGATCTTTATTATTTCTCTTCTCCTGCTGGGTTTAGGCTTTATTTGCTGTTCTTTCTCCAGCTCCTTTATGTGTAGGGTTAGGTTGTGTGTTTGAGACCTTTCTTGTTTCTTGAGAAAGGCTTGTATTGCTATATACTTTCCTCATAGGACTGCCTTTGCTGCATCCCAAAGATTTTGAACAGTTGTGTTTTCTTGTTCATTTGTTTCCATGAGTTTTTTAAATTCTTCTTTAATTTCCTGGTTGACCCATTCATTCTTTATGCTCTTTAGCCTCCATGTATTTGGGTTCTTTCCGACTTTCCTCTTGTGATTGAGTTCTAGTTTCAAAGCATTGTGGTCTGAAAATATGCACGGAATGATCCCAATCTTTTGGTACTGGTTGAGACCTGATTTGTGACCTAGGATGTGATCTATTCTGGAGAATGTTTTCCATGGGCACTAGAGAAGAATGTGTATTCTGTTGCTTTGGGATGGAATGTTCTGAATATATCTGTGAAGTCCATTTGGTCCAGTGTGTCATTTAAAGTCCTTATTTCCTTGTTGATCTTTTGCTTAGACGATCTGTCCATTTCAGTGAGGGGGGTGTTAAAGTCCCCCACTATTATTGTATTGTTGTCGATGTGTTTCTTTGCTTTTGTTATTAACTGGCTTATATAATTGGCTGTTCCCATGTTAGGGGCATAGATATTTACAATTGTTAGATTTCTTGTTGGATAGACCCTTTAAATATGAAATAGTGTCCTTCCTCATCTCTTATTATAGTCTTTGGTTTAAAATCTAATTTGTCTGATATAAGGATTGCCACCCCAGCTTTCTTTTGGTGTCCATTAGCATGATAAATGGTTTTTCACCCCCTCACTTTCAATCTGGGAGTGTCTTTGGGTCTAAAATGAGTCTTTTGCAGACAGCATATCGATAGGTCTTGGTTCTTTATCCAATCTGATACCCTGTGTCTTTTGATTGGGGCATTTAGCCCATTTACATTCAGGGTAACTATTGAAAGATATGAATTTAAGATTATGAATTTCTCATGAGCACCCTCTAAGGCAGGAAGGAAGCTATTATGTTGTACTGACAGATGAGGAAACTGAGCCAGCATAGTGAAGCCCTTTTCTCCCTCTCTTTTACCTCCCTCCCTCTCTCCCCCCCCCTCCATTCCTTCCTTCCTGAAATATTTCAAGTACATAATGTCACCTTTGTTCTCTATAGAAGATGATTGACATAGAACCAACTATTTATTGCTTCCTAGTAAGACTATGGCTTGAATTATAGAAAGGTCCTCCTCATTAGAAGAGTGTGTTGGGTGCCTGGGTGGTTCAGTCAGTTGAGCATCTGTCTCTTGGTTTCCACTCAGGTCATCATCTTGGGGTTGTGGGATTGAGCCCTGAGTTGGGCTCTGTGCTCAGCGGGGAGTCTGCTGGAGATTCTCTCTCTCCCTCTCCTTCTGCCCCTCCCCCTGCTCTCTCTCTCTCTCTCTCAAATAAATAAATAAAATCTTAAAAAAAAAGAAGAAGAAGAACGTGTTATATTTCAAGTCCTTCATTTAATTGCCTGGAAGCACTTTATGAGAGAAAGCTTTGCTTCTCTTCTTTCTCCTCTTCCTCCACCTTCTTTTCTGTGCTTCAGTCTCACACTGCAGTTGAGAATCTGGCACATTAAAATAGATTAGCTTTCAGGGGAGTTGGGGGGCTGGGCAAATTGGGTGAAGGAGAGCGGGAGGTACAGCCTTCCAGTTATGGAATGAATAAGTCATGGAATAAAAGGCACAGCATAAGGAATATAGTTAATGGTATTGTGATAGAGTTGTATGGTGACAGATGTAACTGCCCTTGTGGTGAGCACAGCATAATGTATAGAGTCCAATCATTATGTTATTTTTTTACACCTAAAACTGCTGTAATATTGTGTGTCAGTTATACTTCAATAAAAAATAAACAAAATAAAAGATTAGTTTTCATAAAGATGAAGATTATATTGCTTGTGAAATTTTAGGTCTTCTCTGATTTGATTCTTAACCTAGAGCTTGTGTTCTAACTAACGGGCAAATTAAGTATCATTTTGGAAGATTAGGCATCACTGAAGTATAGTAAGTTTAAGGCAATATCTATTAAATTAGGTTTGGCTACACCCTGGTGCAAGAAAGCCTCAGCTGCCTGACCAAGGACAATTCTATCTCCATTGTGGCAAATATTGGGGACAAGAAGTCATGCAATGCCAGTGACCCTCAGTGTCCGCCTGATGGTCGTTACCAGTACAACACCGATGTGGTGTTTGATTCTCAGGGAAAAGTGGTGGCACGCTATCATAAGGTGAGAATTTCTTTTGTTTGTCTGTGGTATGCGTGTAGACTCATCTGTTGAATGTGGGTGAGACAATCGCAATGAATGCATTTCTTAATTATTATGTTTTAGTTGAACAGGGGCTTTCATTTACTTTGGTCTCATATAAGGGTCCTGAGTTTGAATTAATCATAAAATAGAATATGGCAGAATATTGAAACAGTGGTATAATAGTCTCACAAGGATTTTAATAGTCTCTGAGAAAGAGGGTGACATGCTGTTTCATCCATGATTTAATACCAGGATTAGTTTTCTGGCTCAATTTGTTAACATTTTATACGAAGCTTTGGTCAGTCATTCATTCCGTTAGGACTTGTTTCTTTTCTTTTCTTTTTTAATTCAAGTAAGCTCTATGCCCAACGTGGGGCTTGACCTCATGATGCAGAGATCAAGAGCCGTATGCTCTACCAACTGAGCCAGCCACGTACCCCTATTAGGACAGTTTTGATTGCAACAATAGAAAACCCCACATGAAATTTACTTGAAAACACCCCATGGAATTTCCTTATGTATCTGAAAAACTATAAATCATAGGAAATAGTTTCAGATGTGGTCTATCCCTCAGAGGCTTTAAAGATGTCAGCCATTCTTCTAGCTCTCTTAGCCCTTGCTCCAGCTTTTACTCAGGCTGTCCTTTTAGAGGCCACATAGTGCCCAACACAAACCTTATATCCTATAGCGTTCTATAGCAGCAAAATCCAGAGGAAGAGTGTATGTCTTACTCCTAGAACATCTGCAAAAGCCTCATCATGCTTTGACTCCAGTTAGGCTGCATGCCTTCCTTAAGCTGATCACTGCAGGAGGAAGGATAAGCTACCACCTGAGTGGAGGGGGGAGGAGTCAGTAATCCTCACTGAAGGGGAAAGAGTATGTCCAGAACACATATATGTACACACCGAGCCTAATCTAAACCTGAGCAAGTACTCCTGAACCCAGGCAAAGTGGAGTTTGGGAGAATAATCAAGCTGGAAAAATCATGAATGGCTTACTGATTAATAAGGTTTAGCTATTACATTGTCAAAATTCACTTTAAATGTACTTCAGTTATATAAACCCACCAGTATTGTAGGGAGATATGGCAAAGTTAATTTTATTAGACGTCACACTGGCAGTGCTGTTGGTATTTAAAGAACAAAAGTGATAAAAAGCCTGAAATTTATAAGGTTCAAAATTTCAACCTGTGATATTAAGACAGAAATATGCACTTTCTGAAAATCATTTGTAGGTATGATTTCATTCGTTAGTTGCGGAAAACTGAAGTTTTTTGATTAACGTCATGGTAATAAAACTCATAGTGGGTGTGATTTATACAAATTTATGTGTAATTGTTTTAAATATGCACATCAGCATGGAGGGGAAAAATTTTATGGATATGGGGCACCTCTATTTGGCAGTTTTCTTACTTATTTTCCCCTTCTTTGCTTTTTGTTGACAGTACAATCTTTTTGCACCCGAAATTCAATTTGATTTCCCCAAGGATCCAGAATTTGTGACTTTTGACACTCCCTTTGGGAAGTTTGGCATTTTCACTTGCTTTGACATTTTTTTCTCATGACCCGGCCATCGTGGTGGTGGATGATCTTCATGTTGACAGCGTTCTCTACCCCGTGGCGTGGTACAACACACTGCCCCTTCTCTTGGCTGTTCCCTTCCACTCCGCATGGGCCAGAGCCATGAGAGTCAACCTGCTTGCTGCGAATACCCACAACACTGGCACGCACATGACAGGTAACTCACACCTGTCCTGCACCAACTGGCCATGACAGTCTCAGGAAGTCTTCATTGCTTTTCAAGCCACATTTTTCTTTAATAATTCTTTTATTAACTCTAATGTCACAAAATTAATGATAGCGTGGCTTTCTGTACCAACATTATTTAAGGAACATTATCCCTATGAGTACAGAAGGAGGTAAACATTATTATCTCAATTTCATATGAGGGAAAATTGGAGTTAAAGGAAAGTCAAGTCACATAAACAAAACAAAACAAAACAACACAAAAAAACCAAGGCCAGCTCTAAAGAACTTTTCAGCCAGCATCCATTAGTCGTATTGAAATAAATCTTGTTGAGGTGATAAAATCAATTTAAACTTAAGCAGGTCTTTAGAATTTATCCTTCGTAGCATCCATGTTCAAGGTAATGCAGGCTCCCCTCTTAACTGCTTGGTTATTCATTGATCCAGATGAAGAAACTTAAACACAAATAAATTAGATAGGGGAATTATCTAGTTGTTGTTAAGTTGGCTTAAAAGGGGGTAGTTTACATAAAAAAGAGAAGCCGCCCAAGTCAATTGATAATTTCAGATAATTATGGAGGACACGGAGTCAGATTGGAACTATGTCAGTGCAACAAGCTATCTCCTTGATTATCCTGAAAGTGCTTATGCTTTGATAAAGTTGTATCTAGTTTCTCATGGGAATGATTCCGTTGGTTTGAGACCATGCAAAATTTGGAACCAATATTTGTGTGACTTTGTGTCCACTTCTGTAGGGAGTGGATTCTACACACCGGAAGCTGTCCAAGGGTATCACTATGACATGGAAACAGAGAGTGGCCAACTGATGCTCTCAGAATTGAAGTCCCGGCCCCATAGTGAACCCAGCTACCCTGTAGCTGTTGACTGGAGTGCTCATGCCAGAAGCATCAAGCCATTCTTGTCTGAGCAGTCAAATTTTCTGGGAATGATTTATTTTAATGAGCGCACCTTCATTGAGCTTAAGAGAAACACGGGAAATTACACAGTTTGCCAGAAAGACCTGTGTTGTCACTTAACTTACAAGATGTCTGAGAAGCAAACAGATGAGATGTATGCACTAGGTGGTTTTGATGGACTGCACACAGTAGAAGGTCAATATTACTTACAGGTAAAAATTGCTTCCGTGTGTTAGAATGGATTTTTTGGTTAGTTTTTTTTTTTTTTTTTTAATTTTACTAGACCATCACTGCATTTCTTTAAAAATTGTGCTGGATTCAATTAATTGGTATAGTGCTAACATTGATTACTAAAGTTTCCCCCACAGAATGCTTTATTTGTTTAGTTTTAGCAAGAACAGAATTACTTCTCTTGGCGGCAAAGTAAAACATAAAGCAGATTGATTCGTTCTCGGCCAGCCAGATTCAAGTTTAAAAAGCTGCAACTTCCTTGCATTCTCGTTTTATGTCAGGTGGCTTTAGAGCTGTGTGTTCCAGACTGCCTTCAACTGGCATCCAGAATAAGAACATCATTTCCCATCACAATGCAGTGCAGTCAAGATGTGTGACTGAATTATAATAGATTTGCTTTAAACAAATATTTTGTTAATCAATTCAAATTAGAATTAGAAATGTTACAGGATTTTTTTCCATCGGTGCCCGGGGTTCTTGGTCATGCTGCTTTGAAGAATGAAGAAGAGGTAGACCAGACAGAGTGATGGGCAGCAAAGCAAGGTTTATTGAGGGATAGCAAAGTGATTGTACAAAGCTCCAGAGGAGGGAGGGGACCCGAAAGGGTTGCCACCGGTGTTTCTAAGTCTAGGCGTTTTTATAGGATTGTTGGTGGGCTGTTTTAATCTGATTAACCCTCCCTGCACCTGTCATGCAATCAGGTTTTTGTCACATGAGAAAGGGTGGAGGGCTCCTTCCAGTGTAAAATCCTCTTAAGTGTGGTTTCCTCTTAGGGTGGGGCCCTTCTCCCTGCCTGCCTTCCTTCCAACTATCCTTCATCAGAAATAACTCTAGGGATGCCCGGGTGGCTCAGTCGGTTAAGCGTCTGCTCAGGTCATGATCCCAGGGTCCTGGGATGGAGCCCCGCATCGGGCTCCCTGCTCAGTGGAGAGTCTGCTTCTCCCTCTGCCTGCTGCTCCCCCTGCTTTGTGCTCTCTCTCTCTCTGGCATAAATAAATAAAGTCTTTAAAAAGTAATAAAATAAAAAAAAGAAATAGCTCTAATTATGAGCAATGGCACTCTGACTTTTAAAACCTAGTTTATTGCTTTTCACTTTATTAAAAAAAAAAAAAGACTTAATCTTGACCCTTGAATTGATTTTAGGATTCACTAATGACCTGTAGTTTGAAAAGACTCTGCTTCAGTGGTGTAGGGAACAAGGGCAGGCCACCCCAAGATGAGCCACTTTGGCATGAAGATTATTGTGAGATAAAAAGCAATCAAAAGCTAGCAAATTCAGAAAAACCTCCTTACTTCCCGCACAACTGCCTAAAAAGAATTGAGATAGAGGATCTGCTCCAGGAGGAGATCTATCACCATAGAAAACTATGTCATGACATGAAGTGGGAGTGGCAGACAGGGAGGAACCCCACAAGGCCTATTTGAACAAAGTTGTCTATGTCTTTTGTTTCTGAGTGGCTCAGCAAACATTTGTTTACCAAATGTTTTATTCTTTTCCATCTTCCTGTGAATCGCATTCTTTCTCTTTCAAGTCCCAGACCCCTAAGCCTTTCTCCTTACTTCAGAATGACATATGTACCTCATTTGGCCTGACTGCCTTTGGAATTTCCGTGTCTGTGTGGATTCCCCGTAAGCACAAAATTAAATTTGACTTTCTCCTGTTAATCTGTCTCATGTCAACTCAGTTCTTAGTCTGGATAGAAGGACCATGAAGGGGACAGGAAATTCTTTCTCCCTGACAGATACAACCTAACAAATTTTCCTCTATTCCTTGAGATTGTGTCTCTTGTGGAGAAAATATTTCCAAGATTTCTGACCACCTCTGTCTCTCCTTTGCCTCCATAGATATGCACATTACTGAAGTGTCAAACCACTGACCTGAGAACTTGTGGGGAGCCTGTGGGGTCAGCTTTTACCAGGTTTGAAGAATTTTCCCTTAGTGGCACATTTGCAACACATTATGTTTTCCCACAGATCATTCTCAGTGGAAGTCAACTTGCTCCTGAGAGACATTATGAGGTAGGAGGAATTCAGGATGATAAGTTTCTTTGAGCAGATGGGGTAGACTGGCATCATGAATGATAAATTTCTTTGAGCAGATAGGGTAGACTGGCATCATTAAATCTTTGAAATTATGACAAAGGATTGCAATGTTGTGGCTCACATTATATGGCAAAACTTTAAAGACAAGGGGAACCTATAATATGGAAGGGAGTTGTGGTTTTAGACATCTTTAGGCTGTGATGGGAAATTTGGGGTTCATTTTTCTACATAAATGTGATGTTGCGATCCAAGGCAACAGGAGGGTTATGGAGAACTAAAAAAAGAAGTATTGATTGTGGATGATGGCAACAAATATTCTCTTTATTTGCATGGTGTAGAAGGCCCAAGTTAAATACATTAAATAATGCATCTACAACTTGTTTCATGGGTATGTTATTTTAAGAAGTTGTTATAATGAGAGCAATAATGATACTATTATCATGAGTTAAAAGATTTTTTTTTATACATCATCTTTTTTAACCGCCTCTGCCATAGTTTACTTATGCCCTTTCACCTAAATCTCT
This sequence comes from Mirounga leonina, assembly GCF_011800145.1. NCBI lineage: Eukaryota > Metazoa > Chordata > Mammalia > Carnivora > Phocidae > Mirounga > Mirounga leonina. Next base: position 85,231,419 of record NW_023270807.1, on the reverse strand, counting down.
CTCCTATTCGAACTTTAGATCTGACACATGGGTCTTCTGACACCAAATCCTGTGTGCCTGTTACTACTTTAGAGTAAGGTTGTCAGAGAAGGGCCTCTGGGCTGGAAACCGAAGCTCTGCATTGGAGTTCAGCCTTTGCTTTCTTTGATCAGATTTCAAGAGATAGACGTCTGAGGAGCCGGAGCGGAGCCTCTCTGCCTGTCTTAGTTATGGCCCTGCATGGAAGAGTGTTTGAGAAGGACCCTCCATGCCACTTAGGGCAAGGACCTAGGAGATGACCATGATCTCCTTCCATGGGCACACTTTCAGGATTGCCCTGGCAAAGAAAGGGAGAAAAAAAAATGCTTCATGTCTGTTTAAAAGAGATGTCACAGGGGGAGAGGAAAGATGGAGGAGGAGTAGGGGACCCTATTTCAACTGGTCCCCGGAATTGAGCTGGATATCTACCAGACCACTCTGAGCACCCACAAAACCAGCCTGAGATGTAAGAAGATCTGGATCTCTACAAATAGAATATCGCAGGTGGCTGGTTTCGAGGTACAAAGCGGGGAGCCGTGATTCCGCGGGCAGATATCAGAGGATAAATGGCAGCGGGAGGGTGCCTGGACGTGGGGATCCTACACCGCCGGTGAGCGACAGCCTCGTGCGCTGCGGACGGGCACAGACTCGCAGACCGGTAGCGGCGGGGAAAGGACTTTAGGGCAGTCCCCGGGGCGGGAACCCAGAGCGGTGGGGTCACGCCTCCGAACTGCAGCCCCTGGGTTGGAAACCCAGAGCGGCAGGGTCATGCGCGTGAACTGGGAGTGGCTGGTGGTTTTAGAAGCACAAACGGCAGAGAGGTGCCCCGACCTGGAGGCAGGACTGGGAGTGCTTTGGAGGGGTGCACAACCCAGGACGCTGCAGTTTATAGCAGCACGGACAGAAACGGAGACAGTGTGGCCTGGAGAGCCCACTGAAGAACAGACTGAGGTCTCTCTGCTCTGAGGCAGAGGGTTGGAAATGGTCTCTTCTGCCCTGACTCACAGAAGAGACATGGAAAGCCGCCAGGGAAAGGCGCCAGAGAACAAAAGCCCCCAAAACTGATTCCCGCTGAGCCCATTACCCACCACAGGGGTGCAGGGCAACTCCGCCCAAACAGGGTTGCCTGAGTAACAGCGCAGCAGGCCCCTCCCACAGAAGACAGGCTGGGAAAACAAGAGGCCAGCAACCCTAAGGTCCCAAGAAAACAGGTGCATCTTGCTTGGGTTCTGGTCAATAATTTGGACTCTATACATTCCCTCAAACACCCATCAACAGAATGACTAGGAGGAGGAGCCTCCAAAATAGGAAAGATTCAGAGATTATGACTTATGCTGCAGATTTACAAATGGATGCAGATATAACCAAGATGTCGGAGATGGAATTCAGGCTAGCAATTGTGAAGACAATGGCTAGAATGGAGGAATCAATTAATGGCAACATAGAGTCTGTAGGGGCAGAAATAAAAGTTGAATTTGCAGAACTTAAAAATGCTATCAATGAGATCCAATCCAATCTATATAATCTAACAGCTAGGGTAACTGAGGCAGAAGAACAAATAAGTGACCTGGAAGACAATATAATAGATAAAAAGGGAAAAGAGGAGGCCAGGGAAAAACAACTCAGAATCCATGAAAATAGAATCAGAGAAATAAGTGACACCATGAAGCATTCCAATGTCAGAATAATTGGAATCCCAGAGGGAGTGGAGAGAGAGAGAGGACTAGAAGATGTATTTGAGCAAATCGTAGCTGAGAACTTCCCTAATCTGGGGAATGAAACAAATATTCACATCCTACAGGCAGAGAGGACCCCTCCCAAGATCAAGGAAAACAGGCCAACACCCGAGCATGTAATAGTAAAACTTGCAAATCTTAGGACCAAGGAAACCATCTTAAGGGCAGTTAGGGGGAAGAGATTCCTTACGTACAGAAGGAGGAACATCAGAATAACGTCAGACCTATCCACAGAGACCTGGCAAGCCAGAAGGGCCTGGCAAGACATATTGAGGGTACTAAATGAGAAGAACATGCAACCAAGAATACTTTATCCAGCAAGGCTTTCCTTTAGAATGGATGGAGAGATGCAGACCTTCCACAACCGGCAGAAACTGAAAGAATATGTGACCACTAAGCCGGCCCTGCAAGAAATATTGAGGGGGGTTCTATAAAAGGAGAAAGACCCCAAGAGTGATATACAACAGCAATTTACAGGGACAATCTATAAAAACAACGTCTTCACAGGCAACATGATGACAATTAATTCATATCTTTCAATAATCACTCTCAACGTGAATGGCCTAAATGCTCCCATAAAACGGCACAGGGTTGCAGATTGGATAAAAAGACAGGACCCATCCATATGCTGCCTACGAGAGACTCATTTTGAACCTAAAGATACATCCAGACTGAAAGTGAAGGGATGGAGATCCATCTTCCATGCCAGTGGACCTCAAAAGAAAGCTGGGGTAGCAATTCTTATATCAGACAAATTAGATTTTAAACTAAAGTCTGTAATTAGAGACACAGAAGGACACTATATCCTTCTTAAAGGGTTTATCCAACAAGAAGATCTAACAGTTGTAAATATCTATGCCCCCAACATGGGAGCAGCCATCTACAGAAGCCAACTGTTAACCAAAATAAAGAGTCATATTGATAACAATACGTTAATTGTAGGAGACCTCAATACTCCACTCTCAGCAGTGGACAGATCATCTATGCAGAAAATCAACAAGGAAACAAGAGCTTTGAATGATACATTGGACCAGATGGACCTCATAGATATTTACAGAACATTCCACCCTAAAACAACAGAATACTCATTCTTCTCGAGTGCACATGGAACTTTCTCCAGAATAGACCACAGACTGGGTCACAAATCAGGTCTCAACGGATACCAAAAGATTGAGATTATTCCCTGCATATTCTCAGACCACAGTGCTTTAAAACTGGAACTCAATCACAAGAAAAAACTTGGCAGAAATTCAAACACTTGGAAGCTAAAGACCACTCTGCTCAAGAATGTTTGGGTCAACCAGGAAATCAGAGAAGAACTTAAACAATTCATGGAAATCAATGAGAACGAAAACACATCGGTCCAAAACCTATGGGATACTGCAAAGGCGGTCCTAAGGGGGAAATACATAGCCAGCCAAGCCTCACTCAAAAAAACAGAAAAATCCCGAATTCACCAACTAACTCTACACCTTAAAGAACTAGAGAAAAAGCAACAAATGATGCCTAAGCCATGCATTAGAAGAGAAATAATTAAAATTAAAGCAGAGATCAATGAATTAGAAACCAGAAACACAGTAGATCAGATCAACGAAACTAGAAGTTGGTTCTTTGAAAGAATTAATAAGATTGATAAACCACTGGCCAGACTTATCCAAAAGAAAAGAGAAAGGACCCAAATTAATAAAATTATGAAAGGGGAGAGATCATGACTAACACCAAGGAAATAGAAACAATTATTAGAAATTATTATCAACAACTATATGCCAATAAACTGAGCAATCTGGATGAAATGGAGGCCTTCCTGGGAAACCTATAAGCTGCCAAGACTGAAACAGGAAGAAATTGACAACCTGAATAGGCCAATAACCAGTAACGAGATTGAAGCAGTGATCAAAAACCTCCCAAAAAACAAGAGTCCAGGACCTGATGGATTCCCTGGGGAATTCTATCAAACATTCAAAGAAGAAATAATACCTATTCTACTGAAATTGTTTCAAAAAATAGAAACAGAAGGAAAACTTCCAAACTCATTCTATGAGGCCAGCATTACCTTAATCCCCAAACCAGGCAAAGACCCCATCAAAAAGGAGAATTTCAGACCAATATCCCTGATGAATATGGATTCCAAAATCCTCAACAAAATCCTAGCTAATAGGATCCAACAATACATTAAAAGGATCATCCACCACGACCAAGTGGGATTTACCCCTGGGATGCAAGGGTGGTTCAACATTCACAGATCAATCACTATGATAGAACACATTAATAAGAGGAGGGAGAAGAACCATATGGTCCTCTCAATTGATGCAGAAAAAGCATTTGACAAAATACAACATCCTTTCCTGATTAAAACTCTTCAGAGTATAGGGATAGAGGGAACATTCCTCAAGTTCATAAAATCCATCTATGAAAAACCCACAGCGAATATCATCCTCAATGGGGAAAAGCTGAGAGCCTTTCCCTGAAGATCAGGAACACGTCAAGGATGCCCACTCTTGCCACTATTGTTCAACATAGTACTAGAAGTCCTAGCAACAGCAATCAGACAGCAAAAAGAAATAAAAGGTATTCAAATTGGCAAAGAAGAAGTCAAACTCTCTTTTCACAGACGACATGATACTTCATGTGGAAAACCCAAAAGACTCCACCCCCAAATTACTAGAACTCACACAGCAATTCAGTAATGTGGCAGGATACAAAATCAATGCACAGAAATCAGTTGCTTTCTTATACACTAACAACGCAACTGTAGAAAGAGAAATTAGAGAAACGATTCCATTTACAATAGCACCAAAAACCATAAGGTACCTCGGAATAAACCTAACCAAAGAGGTAAAGGATCTATTCTCTAGGAAGTACAGAACACTCATGAAAGAAATTGAAGAAGACACAAAAAGATGGAAAAATATTCCATGCTCATGGATCAGAAGAATAAACATCGTTAAAATGTCTATGCTACCCAGAGCAATCTATACTTTCAATGCCATCCCGATTAAAATTCCAATGACATTTTTCAAAGTGCTGGAACAAACAATCCTAAAATTTGTAAGGCATCAGAAAAGACCCCGAATTGCCAAGGAAATGTTGAAAAAGAAAAACAAAGCTGGGGGCATCACGTTGCCCGATTTCAAGCTATATTACAAAGCTGTGATCACCAAGACAACATGGTACTGGCACAAAAACAGACATATAGACCAATGGAACAGAATAGAGAACCCAGATATGGACCCTCAGCTCTATGGTTAACTAATCTTCGACAAAGCAGGAAAGGATATCCAATGGGAAAAGGACAGTCTCTTCAACAAATGGTATTGGGAAAATTGGACAGCCACATGCAGAAGAATGAAACTGGACCACTTTCTTAGACCATACACAAAAATAAATTCAAAATGGATGAAAGACCTCAATGTGAGACAGGAATCCATCAAAATCCTTGAGGAGAACATAGGCAGTAACCTCTTTGACATCAGCCACAGCAACTTCTTTCAAGATACATCTCCAAAAGCTAGTGAAACAAAAGCACAAATGAACTTTTGGGACTTCATCAAGATAAAAAGCTTCTACACAGCAAAGGAAACAGTCAACAAAACAAAGAGGCAACCCACAGAATGGGAGAAGATATTTGCAAATGACACTACAGATAAAGGGCTGGTATCCAAGATCTGTAAAGAACTTCTCAAACTCAACACCCAAGAAACAAATAATCAAGTCAAAAAGTGGGCAGAAGATATGAAAAGACACTTCTCTGAAGAAGACATACGAATGGCTAACAGACACATGAAAAAATGTTCATCATCATTAGCCATCAGGGAAATTCAAATCAAAACCACATTGAGATACCACCTTACACCAGTTAGAATGGCAAAAATGGACAGGGAAAGAAACGACAAATGTTGGAGAGGGTGTGGAGAAAGGGGAACCCTCTTACACTGTTGGTGGGAAAGCAAGTTGGTACAGCCACTTTGGAAAACAGTGTGGAGGTTCCTCAAAAATTTAAAAATAGAGCTACCCTATGACTCAGTAATTGCACTACTGGGTATTTACCCCAAAGACACAGATGTAGTGGAAAGACGGGCCATATGCACCCCAATGTTCATAGCAGCAATGTCCGCAATAGCCAAACCGTGGAAAGAGCCGAGATGCACTTCAACAGATGAATGGATAAAGAAGATGTGGTCCATATATACAGTGGAATATTACTCAGCCATCAGAAAGGATGAATACCCAACTTTTACATCAACATGGATGGGACTGGAGGAGATTATGCTAAGTGAAATAAGTCAAGCAGAGAAAGTCAATTATATGGTTTCACTTATTTGTGGAACATATGGAATAGCATGGACGACACTAGGAGAAGGAAGGGAAAAATGAGGGGGTGGGGAATTGGAGGGAGAGATGAACCACGAGAGACTATGGACTCCGAGAAACAAACTGAGTGTTTTAGAGGGGAGGGGGGAGGGGGGATTGGTTAGCCTGGTGATGGGTATTAAAGAGGACACGTACTGCATGGAGCACTGGGTGTTATATAAAAACAATGAATCGTGGATCACCACATCAAAAACTACTGATGTATTGTATGGTGACTAACATAACATAATAAAATTAAAAACAAAACAAAACTTTGACTTTAAAATAAAAAAATAGATGTCACAAATTGGCTGAAACAACAAACTTAAAATTTAAAAAGCGGGGGGAAATTAGAGGGGGAGATGAACCATGAAAGACTATGGACTCTGAGAAACAAACTGAGGGTTCTAGAGGGGAAGGAGGTGGGGGGATGGGTTAGCCTGGTGATGGGTATTGAGGAGGGCACGTATTGAATGGAGCACTGGATGTTATACGCAAACAATGAATCATGGAACACTATATCAAAAACTAATGATGAAATGTGTGGCGATTAACGTAACATAATAAAAAAAAAGCAGTGGATGTGTCTTGCGTGTTTTATATTTTATATCTTGGATTTAGCACAGACTCATTTGTGGGAGCTGCCTTTATCCTCCATGTAGGTGCGATGTAAGTATGTGTAAGTGTGGGTATGTATAGCTGAACATGTATTTAAATGGAGGGGGCCTTAGAAAACTCCTTTTGTGTTAACTACTCTAATGTACACAAATGTTTTTCTATCACTTATAAATACACAGGGTGAACACTGAATATGCAGAGGGTAGTTGATCCTAGTTGATTAACATACAGGAGGTTAAAAAACAAGGTCATCTTGTAAAGTAATTATGAATAACTTTTTTAAAAATTAGGAATAACTTTTTAACTAATTAAAATTGTTCCATTATCTCTTTATTCTACTCTTAAGTTCTGTTTGTATGGAAATTAGATACTTAGAATGGAAATAAAAATGAAAAAATTATCTCCTTCGGACCATACCCTGTTCCCTTCCGAAATTATTCTATTGTAAAAGTAAGCCCCCTGGATACTCAGATTTGTGGCAGTTTGTGCTGGACAGGGAGCTTCCTTAGAATGGGCCACCCTGTCACCTTTCCCCTAGTCACCATTGGTCCCTCAGCCCAGGTGCCCTGAGCTCTTTTTCTCTGTGTTGGTCACTGATTAACTCTGGGAAGAGATACACTGGAGAGCGGGGGAGCTCTCGGGTTCATGGGGGAGTGGCTGAGGATTGCTCTGAGTTAGAGACACCTTTTTCTCACCAAGGATGTGACAATCGCTCTCCTAGACTTTTCCCAGATGCCTGTTTCCATTCGGTTTAATTCAACACAGTTCCGGGAGGCTAGAGATATTCTGGGCAGCAGATAATGACCTTATCTCGGCTCCCATCAGGTCTGGATCGTCTCTCCGAGGGCTGTGATACTCAATCCTAATGGCCTCGTGCTGGTTCTTTCTAGGCTCCTTTCTTGTCTCCCCTAGATAGTTGTCTGGGGGCTGCATCAGTACCTGGTGGCCCCAGCCTCCTCACCACCCCACATCACCCCATGCATCTTACTTAAAAGACTTCTGCTCCCTCTCTCTAGCCCCTGGAACTGCAGAATCACCTGATCCCAGTGGTTTCTCAGCTCCTAATCACCATAACTAAACAACCAAGCTGCCTCTTTGGCAGTTGTTTTGATCCTTATCTTTTAACACTGCAAGCTTTTTTTTTATTTCTTTGACCTGTCTTATCTTATCTCCTGCCCCTCTCACCCACCCCTCTCATTTTATTTACCATGACTTATAAATGAGGAGCTCTGACCCACAACAATCCTCAGAGCAGTGTCTTCCTATGTTCTTTCTTTGGAGAGAGAAGTCATTCTGGCTTCAACTAGTATTTCTCAGGCAGCCAAATGTAATTCACAGGTGAGCAAAAACAACTTTTTTCTTTTTATGGGAGCCAGTTCAAGCCACAGAATAATGGTTAGATTAAAAAAAAGTTTCATTAAGTCCTACGGCATATATATATACACACACACACATACATATATTCTTATTCTTACACTGTAAAGGACTATATCAATTGGATTAATATCGTCCATAAGGAAGTCGAAAGCGTTCTAGTCATTAAATGTTACTAAGTAACAAGAATTCAACTGAGTAAATTTAAACATCGGATTGGCTTCATTTGATGATTCTTGAATCTGGCAGCATTTCATCTCTTAAAAAAGTCCCATTGAGTTTTAGAAAAGGGAAGGTTTTTGGAGGCAGAGAGGGAGTGAAAAAAGAAATTATTTATCGTACAATGCATTATTTTAGGCAAGGTGGCTCTCCTAAGGGGAGTTTAAGGATTAATTCCTAGTGCAGGCCCTGGGGAAATTCTAGGTTGGCTAATTAAAGTTCACATTTCGGGGAGAAGCTGAAGCTGCAATGAGGTTAGGTATTAAGTCTTGGTGGGGTTTAGAGTAAGTGACTCCATTTTGGGCCTGTTGTCTTCTTTTTAACAATATTAATATCTAGGCATATATATTTAGTAGCAACACAGAGGCAGATTTCTCATCTTTTATCATACAGAACACACTATAACGCTGACTCAGGTCCCACAGGTGAAGGGCTCAGTCCCCAAAACTGCCCTCTCCCACCTTGAGGTGCCAATTCTAAGCCCAGGTTCTCACCTGTGCTTCTGACTGCCTGGCTATGGAAAGGAGCATCCAAGGACCCCCACCTTCAGTTTGGTTAATTTGCTATAGGGGATCACAGACCTCAGAAACATTTTATTTTATTTTATTTTTAGATTTTATTTATTTGCGAGAGAGTGAGCGCGCTAGAGAGCATGAGCAGGGGGAGGAGCAGAGGAGGGGAGAGAAGCAGACTCCCCAGTGAGCAAGGAGCCTGATGCAGGGCTTGATCCCTGGACTTTAGGATCATGACCTGAGGCAAGGGCAGACACTTAACCAACTGAGCCACCCAGATGCCCCAGAAACATTTTACCTACTGGAATACCAGTGTTAAAAAACAAAAATCGACTGGGTAAATTTGAAGATCTGATTGGCTTTATTAAATGATTCATGAATCTGGCAAGCAGAGGGGTGCTCCCCTGAGCTCAAAAAGAGGTTTTTAAAGGCAGAGAAAGGGCATTAAAAAAAAAAAAAGGAAGAAGAAGAAAGGAATTTATTAGAAAGGAATGCATTGTTTAGGCAAGGTTGCCCTCTTTAGGGGAGTAGTAGGGGCCTATCAGCAAATGTTCTAGAACTGACCAAAAAATTCAATGTTGACTGGTGAAAGGTTATATCCGTTGGGGGTATTGCAACTGCAGTTAGGTTAGATATTAAGTCTTGGTTTACTGACTTGGGGCCTTAATCTAAGTGATGCCATTTTGGTCCTGTGGTTTTCCAACAATCCCCTCCTTTTGATCAGACTTTCAGCTTAACTGAGAGACGTGATCAAAATTTAAGGCATGAATTCCACTCTCAGCTACTGCTCTGATGTCCTTGAAACTTACACGCTGATCGATCCCTTGTGTAGCTTTCACTGGTCATGACTTTTTCCCTTTGTCTATGGATATTTACAGGTTATGAATTCAGGTTTATATTCTTTAAGTCAGTCATCCTTGGTTCCTTTTCTGATCTGATGCATTTAAAGCTTTTGAAAGAATATAATGCACCAGGGAGGTTATTCTGATTACTATAAGCAGAATAATTCCCAATGTTTGGAGTGCACTTTGAAGCTGCGGTCCCTGATGCAGGGGCGTTGAGCTCAGTAGTCAAAGAATTCCTGAGACATTTTCGCTACAAAAAGGTGCTTTTAGTAAAGCAAGGTAACAGGACCCATGGGCAGGAAGAGCTGTACTTTTGGTCATGACATGTGATTTTGATTATATATTTTGGAGTTGGGGGGGTGGTAGAGATAACAGAAGTCTCTAAAGGGATTTCTATATGTTATGTTAAAGAAGACTTAGAGGATCTGGAGGTCTGGCTGTTGTCAAGCTAAGGATGCTTTTAGTCTCTGGCAAAGCGTTAATATTAAGGCAGCTGTGAGTTTCTTGAGGAATGTCACACTCTGCATGTCTCAGGTATTTATCAATGGGCTGCAGGTTGTAAGGAAATTTAATTTTATCTACATTTCCCCTGCCTTTGTTCTCTTCATCAGTCCCCAAGACCCAATCTAATCAAAATCAAATAAAAAAGAAAGACCCCATGGAAGGAGTCACCTTTTTAGGCCAAATGGCTTATTTTGTGATCTTATGTAATTGAGTTTTAATCTTCCCCAGAAGTGTTAATCTGGGGACTGCAGTTGGGGCCAACAGATAATTGAGGGCTATTCTAATATCAAGAACAACTTTGGCCAGAGCGTCTAAGGATCTTGGTTGGGTAGCTATTGCTTTTGCAATGGATTCTGCAACAATTTCATGAATTAAGGAGAAGTTCCTGATCACAGCCTCATTTATATTTATCCCTTGCCCAGGAAGTAGGAACCTGCCAAAAGGAGTGAATCGTGAATCGTGAAAGCCTCCTGGTAGACCTTTTCTAACTTGATTATGCATATTCAGGGGAGTCTATGAGATGTAGGGGCTCAGATTTCAGCTTCCTAGGCTGAAATAAAAGGTGGCTCTAAATTCCAGAGGTTACCCATCTTAGCAGTGGCCTGGGAGATAAAGATGAGGATGTTGTCTTTCCAGGCCAATGCCAGAGTGAAGGAAGGGAAAAGAAGAAAGAGTTTCATGTTCAGTTAAAGTAGAAAGTCTTTTTTTTTTTTTAAGATTATTTATTTATTTATTTGACAGAGAGGGGCACAGGGAGACAGGGAACACAAGCAGGGGGAGGGGCAGAGGGAGAGGGAGAAGCAGGCCCCCCCGTCGAGCAGGGAGCCCAATATGAGGCTTGACCCCAGGACCCTGGGATCCTGACCTGAGCCGAAGGCAGACGCTTAATGACTGAGCCACCCAGGTGCCCCTAAAGTAGAAAGTCTTGATCTGGCCTCTTGGCGGAAGCAGTCTACCTCAATGTCAGCTACTTGTCTTCCCTGTCAGCTTGATTCAGAGGTCTCCAGTGTCTGCACAGGACCAGGTGTCAGGTGGAGTCTTCTTTATCTGTGTGATATGTACCCAAGGCTGAATACATTCTAGTTTTGCAGCAGTGTTAGTGGTCAGGAACACTTGGTAAGTTTCTTCCCAGTGGTGCTCGAGGTCTTCCTCTGATGATGTGTTCAGAGTACTTGGTCACCAGGCCCTAAACTGTGATGAACAAGATCCTTTGAATTGGGACCCAGGAAGGCTTCCTTCACCTGTTGATGACAGGCTTGAGCATAAGGCATTAGAGATTTACAGTAGTGATCATAGTAGCACAAGATAAGGCATCAGCAGGAGGTTATATATTGATAGAATTCCAAGTCCGGAAGGTTTTCATTAAGGCTCATATGATTCAGTGAAGTGGGTGCCTTGATCACTGGAGATTATAGAAGGTATACTTCAAGGGGGGATCACATTTTTTAGCAGGTCCCCTCCCACTGTGAGAGCATCAGTCTTGTGGTAGGGAAAGGCTTCAACCCATCTGGAAAACATGCATACAATAAAGGATGTATTGATAACCCACACTAAGTGGCAACTGAATGAAGTCTAGCTGCAGGTGTTCTACAGGAAGGAGGTTTGAGGACACTGGAGACAAAATCAGTTTTTCAGGATTACATGTCGGACGAGTTAGATGTTATTGGCAGACTATTTTTTTTTTTTTGCAATTTCATAGAAGTTTCTCCACTAATGTCTATAATTCAAGTTATCTCAAATGCATTACAGTGGGTGAAGGACTGCTAAAATCAGAAAATGGGGTTTGTCAAGGAGCTGGGAAAAACCAAGCAGCCATCTTGGGTTTCCCATAGTCCCAACTATTCATTTAACTTAGAGCCATTATTTACCCATCTCAATTTCTCTGATTCAGGAGCAGACTGTTGCCCTGTTATAGGGACATCAGGAAATGTCCAAGCCTGGCAATGAGGAGCCATTTTTGCAGAAGCAGAATGGACCTCATCCAGGTGTGTTACAATCATTATAGTTCTGTTGCCTCTGCCTTTGCATGGAAGCCAGCTGGATCACATATTCAAAGTTCTTTCCAAAGATTCCTTTTTCACAAAACTTCTACAACTTTCTTTTTTACACTCAGATTTTGTCCTGAGTTTTCCCTCTTTAAATAACTGGCCTCACTTTAGGACAAAATTACTTTGTTTTTCCTCAAAAATGTATCTCTATTCCTCATACTTTTTTCTTACCAAAAACATGCATCTTACTTTCTTTGCATATAAAGTTATTTTGCCTTATTCTTTCTAGTGGTCTAATAAATTGTTACATTTATTAAAATTTTTAAGTCTTAGGGGCGCCTGGGTGGCTCAGTTGGTTGGGCGACTGCCTTCGGCTCAGGTCATGATCCTGGAGTCCCGGGATCGAGTCCCACATCAGGCTCCCTGCTCAGCGGGGTGTCTGCTTCTCCCTCTGACCCTCTTCCCTCTTGTGCTGTCTCTCATTCTCTCTCTCAAATAAATAAATAAATAAAATCTTTAAAAAAAAATTTTTTTTAAGTCTTAGCAATCTCAATTTCTAGTGAAAATTAAGTAGTAAGTGAACTCTCTTTTACCACAATCCTTTAGATTTGCAAATTTATGAATGTATCTCATATTTAGAAGCATATGCGTTTTTAAATTTTCCAGTGTAGCATGAACAGTTCCAGATATCTTTTAGTTTCTTTGTAATTAGAAGCCAAAAATAGATAAACCTATGTTTAGTAATCAATGTTTTAGTATTTTGTTTTGTTACAGGATTTTTTTCTGTCAGTGCCTGTGGTTCTTAGTCACACCACTTCAAAGAATGAAGAGGTAGACCAGACAGAGTGGTGGGCAGCAAAGCAAGATTTATTGAGTGATAGCAAAGTGATAGCACAAAGCTCCCAAGGAGGGAGGGGACCCGAGAGGGTGGAGAGGGTCGCCAGCAGAGTTTCTAATCTAGGGGTTTTTATGGGTTTGTTGGTGGGCTGTTTTAATCTGATTAACCCTCCCTGCACCAATCAGGTTTTTGTCACATGGGAAAGGGTGGAGGGCTCCTTCTAGGGTGGTGTAAAGTCCTTTGAAGGGCGGTATCCTCTTAGGGCTGGCGGGGGGCGTGGGGGGGAATGCTTGTCCCTGCCTGCCTTCCAACTATCCTTCATCAGTTTCACCTGGAAGTGATCTAGATATTTAACAGATTTAACTTAACTCATTTAACCTAACTCAGCAAGACTTTAAGGTTTTAGGTTACCAATAAGATTTGGGAAAACAATTTAAAAGCTTACCTAAAATTTTTTATTTATGTCTATTTAATTTACTTGTTATTAACAGTTATGCTTAGATTACTCAAAAACTTGGTGAGACCTCAAAGTCAGTTGTTCTTCCAAGCCATTTTTCTTTTATATAGTCTGTAACAGAGATAACATTGACTTATGACTTTACGTAAACGCTGGTAGAATAAAAGTTTCAGTTTTATTGCTGATACCTCTAAAGACATGTCTATTTTAATTAAATGAACAATCTTAAACAAGCTTTCATATTAAATGTTTTTCCCAGATCACATGAACTTGAAAAAAACATTTGGGTTAGTTTCTTTTTGATAGGTTTAGAATGGTCAGTCCTTACTAGCATTTGTCTTTAACTAAATAGAGCTCTTTTGAAAATTAATTTTAGCAATACCATCCAGAGGTAAAATAATAACTCACATTTATAACATACCCACAAACACATGGATGCAAGGACTTTATCGTTACAAATATTTGGGAAGATTTTTAAGATTTGTACTTGTCCCTGGAATTAATCTTAAGAAAGCTGTGCTAGAGTCTGGGCACAAGAGCCCTTTAGCAGTTTATTTTTTAAGATTTTAAAATTTATTTGTCAGAGAGAGAGAGCACAAGCAGGGGGAGTGGCAGGCAGAGGGAGAAGCAGGCTCCATCCCAGGACCTTGGGATCATGACCTGAGCCGAAGGCAGTTGCTTAACCGACTGAGCCACCCAGGTGCCCCCTAAATAAGAGGCATTTTATGGAAACAAAAGAAAAACAATGGTTGATAGTGAGATCAAATTATAAACCAATTTCTTAGTTTTAAGGGTAGCGAGTTTGCTCCTGGGTGAGTCAGAACTGCGCCAGGTTAAGTCGTCACACAAAGAAAGGTTTATTTGCTGCAAATACGGAGATCACGGGATGGCTTCCAAATCAGTGACTCTCTGAGCAAAGGTGAATGGATTCTCTTTATTTAGGGTTAAGATGAATACTTATAGAGGGGCGCCTGGGTGGCTCAGTCTTTGGGCGTCTGCCTTCGGCTCAGGTCATGATCCCGTGAGTGGTTCTCGTGCATTGACCTCCTTTGGATCAGCGGGATCAACTGGATCACCTGGGTTAGCTGGAATGACTGAGGAGATAAAGTATCCAAAGTCCTATGGCAAGCTAGTGGCAGTCCTGGGGCAATTCCTTAAATGACATGTTAGGTCTTTTGTGTACCAGGCACTGTGCTAGGTGCTAGGGACATAGAGAAGTGTGAGAGGCAGTGCCTACCCCACTCAGTCTTTGTTCTCCCCTCCTTTCCCCTGTTTCTCATTTGTTCCACTTGGGCGGGGCACGATTTCCTGCTGAGTTCCTTTTGGGGCCTGCTACCTGGGGTGCTGTCAGTGAGTGGTCCGGATACTGTGGGTCTCCTTCCAACTCCAGGCAGTGGGATGTCACATTTTCTCTCTAAAGAGGCAATCCTCTCCATCCTTGCAGTCTGGTGGTATTAATCAAGGCTTCTCTCCACATAAAAGATTTGTTGGGGCCAAGGACAGGACACTCCAAAATGTGCCGCTTTGGCATACTGATTATTTTAAATTAAAGTTACTTAAGAAACAGCCAATGCAAAAAGAACACTGACTTTTCTGGGCACCTGGGTGGCTCTGTCTGTTAAGCATCTGCCTTTGGCTCAGGTCATGATCCCGGGGTCCTGGGATCGAGTCCCGCATCAGGCTCCCTGCTCAGCAGAGAGTCTGCTTCTCTCTCTCCCTCTGCCCCTCCTCTCTGCTCGTGTTCTCTCTCTCTCTCTCTTTCTCAAATAAAAATCTTAAGGGATGCCTGAGTGGCTTGGTTGGTTAAGCGTCTGCCTTTGGCTCAGGTCATGATCTCAGGGTTCTGGGATCGAGCCCACCTTGGGCTCCCTGCTCAGCAGGGAACCCACTGCTCCCTCTGCCTGCCACTCCCCCTGCTTGTGCTCTCTCTCTCTCTCTCTCACACTCTCACTCTATCTCAAATAAATAAAATCTTTAGAAAGATCTTAAAAAACAAGAACACTGACTTCTTATTGTTTATGTAAAACAATCTATCTATACCAGGAGGTAAAGAGATTCTTATCACCGGACATAGGAAATTTAGAGTCAAAAAGGCTATATAAACAACCCTTGTTACCTTTTATTAATTTACTACCCCAGCCCAAATTCTTTTTTTTTTTTTACATAGACGTAAGATTTTAATTATCCTCCTTTCTGACTACTTTAAACATGAGGAGGAGAGAAGTTACCTGAAGTTGATGAACAAATCCAGCATTAGGATTAATACAAAATCTTCTTTCTTGAACATAAGCAAATGCATCTCCGTACTTCATTCCAAATGTTTCCATAATGTATGCAATAACAGAGGCAGCACTCCTGGAGATTCCTGCATTTCCATGGACAAGAACTTTTCCTCCAGTTTGTAAGCTTCCATCAATAAATTCTTCAGTCATGGGAAAATAACGTATTATATTTTCAACTGGATTATCTGCAATATCCAAGACTAAATATCTAAATAATTGTTGAAAGTTTGGTTTAACAAAGTTTGCCTCAATATTTTGCCTTATGCATATTATATGGGTTATTCCATATTTCTGCAGTATAGGTAGCTTGCTTTTCGTAGCAGAAGAATATGGACCTGAAAACAATCCAGGTAAAATTTCCTGCATCTCTCGTCTCATAGGGTATGTCCATTCCTCGGCGTCGTCCTTGCACTGCGGGAGCGAGGGGAACTCCAGCTTCTCGTCCTCCATGGTCCCCCCCCGGGGCTGGTGGGTGGGGTGGGGTGGGAGTTACCCGGCCCGCCCGACCCTCGGGCTGCCAGTGGCAGAGAAAGGAAGGAGGGCGGGCAGCGGGCTTACAACTAAAACACGCCAGCCCAAATTCTGTTTAGAATTCCTTACTAATTGAAGCTGCCCAAGTTTTCTTTGTCCTTTCAACTCCTCACAGATTTATTGCCTCTTTGTCTAAAAAATACAACAACAGCCTGCCTTGGTCATTTCTTTAGGTCTCCGTGTCATTACGGGGCCTCTGTGTGCACGTAATGAAACTTTTTTACCCCCCCTCCTGTGACTCTGTCTCATGTCCCCTTAATTCTGAGGCCAGCTGGAAATCCTGAGAAAGCACAGGAGGTGGTTCTTCCCCTGCCATAGGTGTGGCCGCTGGGTTAACTTCCGCTGCATATTTGCCCCGGAGGATTCTGCAGCTTTAAGATCTCGGGGGATCTGACATACAGCCGGCAGAAGGTAAGATTTCTTACCATGTCGGCCTCCCGGAGTTTCTGTCTGTGAGGTCTGGTGGCGTGAGAGTAAGGACAGTCTTTTTCTCTTTCTCTCAAATCAAATTAGCAGGAGAAAATATTTGTGGAACCAGTTCCTTTGGCTTAGCGACTCTTGGTAAAAAATCTGGTAGGGTGCTGTTTGGCTAGTGATCTGTTTCCTTCCAGAGATGGTCTTTGATCTCCTTTGTCCGCGTCTTTAGGTAAGGGGATTACCAAAAAGCATAGAGTTCGCGGTTCTCATCAGACAGTGTCTATGTGGGCATACTTTGCTGTGGGTCCCCGGTGTAAAAACTAGATGAGGTTTTTCCTTTTATCTTGTTCTGTGTCCTAAGAGCTTGGCTTTGTGACCAGTGAGAACATTCTCTCTGGTCTCTGCCATCCGGAAGGTGCATTTACTGGGGTGTACTTAGGGGGCCAGTTGGATAGACTGGGGATTGGAGATACCCAGTTACAAGCAGCATTCTCTTTGCCCAGTTGTGCCAGCTCTCGGGGGAGTTTGTCTTAAGAGCTCCTAGACTGTAAGGGCCTTGGTCGTCTCAACCTTCATTGCTTGTTAGTGCTAGAAAAATCCATTCCAGTAGCACCTGTCAGCTGTCACAGATTGGCGGGTCTGTGTGGAAGCTTCGCACCTTTGTGGGGGCCTGAGACACCCTGATAACACCACATCATTCTTACCACCTGTCCCTGAAGGTCTTTGCTTTCTTAGACTATTTTTGGGAGTAGACTTGTGGGGCTTCACCAGCTATGCCCTCTCTAGGGACATCTCTTGTATCTTTGGCCAAACCATAAAAAGGCTTATTGGTTTGAGTGGCTATTAATTGATATTAAAAACAAGATCCTACTCATCAGTTGGCTGAATTAAGGAATGCCCGGGTGGTTCGGTTGGTTAAGTGTCTGCCTTTGGCTCAGGTCTTAATCCCGGGATCGAGTTCCGCATTGGGCTCCCTGCCCAGCAGGGAGCCTGCTTCTCCCTCTGCCTCTGCTGCTCCCCTCTGCTTGTGCTCTCTCTCACTCGCTCTCTGACAAATAAATAAAATCTTAAAAAAAAAAAATTTGGCTAAATTAAAAAAAACTCTTTATGGTGAGCTCTCAATTTTCTTATTAGCATAAGGCTATCCTTAAGGACTCCCTTGACAAGATAAAGAACGGAAATTAGACTTAAGACAAAAATTATTGTCTACATCCATTGTAAGTTTCCCTTCCTAAAATCTGACCCATCTAGTCCCTTTCCCTACAAGATTTTTTAGACAGTACTCCAGCTTAATCTCAAGTTCAAAGTATGCAGACTACTCTTACAAATGCTGGAAGCCAAACCGAAAGTTTAGCAGAAGTACCTGGGACAGGCAGTAGGGCTTACTTTGCTGTAATCAGGCTCTGCCAACTTTAGGCATTTCTCTGCAATGACCTTGGCAGATATATCTTTGAATGGCGCAGCCCTGCCCCAACGCGCCCCCAACACACAGGGAATTCACGTCCCTTGAACAACAGCAGATCTTTTAAATTATAAAGCCCCTTTTCCTCCACTTTCAAAAGATCCTACCAAATTTAGAGGAATTAAAAAGGTGGTTGGCTATTCACAACTTCACTCAAAGAGAACTTGACTGGCTGCTAAGGGAAGTTTCTTTCATACTATGATTATTAGGCAAGCCAAAAGGCCGCTTGAACCCAGCCCCCTTTGACAGAGGAGGCAGATGACCAAACTTTCTCCTAGGCCCTCCTGCAATTAATCAGTGGAAGGCTGATGGCAGGTCCTGATATAATAAAAGCCCAAGGTTAAATTATGTACTTAGAGAAAAAGCTTTTATTAAAACGCTTTATACAGAGTTTACCAAGGCATAAAGCTTTTGATTCCCATTTTAGTTAAACACGTCCCTGGTGTGTGTATGTATGTGTGTGTATATATATATACACACATAAAGTTTAGTTAAAAAAGCAGGTCCATCCCTTGATATTCAGGCTGAAATCCAAATCTTTGGGGGAATTAAAGACAACTGTCTGTCTTAAAAATCGCTACAAAACCAGAAATCAACTCTAAAAACAAGTCAAAGCCCACCTATTTTTACCAATCTCAAAACCTTGCCTATTCCTCTCAATGCTTTATAGATACTATAAAAGATCAGAATATTGGAACAAAATTGTCCTGTACCTAAGAAAATAAATAATTTTTTAAATAGCATTTATCTCAGATTTCTTTAAAACAAACAAACCAACTTGCATTCTTTCTCTGTTCCTTAGAGTTATAATTTTATCATGTCTTTGAAATGAAAACACAATCCACAATTGTCTGAGGCTGAAGAAAAAAGGCAGGGAGGGGAAGAGGGCTTTTAAAAATACAGATTGCTAAGGGGGCAACTGGATGGCTCAGTGCCTTCGGACTCTTGATCTCCCCTCAGGTCTGGATCTCAGGGTCATGAGTTCAAGCCCTGTGATAGGCTTCACGCTGGGTGTGGAGTGGAGCTTACTTAAAAAATAAAAATACAGATTGCTAAAAGGGCTCTTGTGCCCAGTCGCTAGCATCTCTATAAGTGGACAATATGTCCCCAAAAGTCCACCTTGGAGAAAACTTGGGTACTTTCTTTGTGCCTCTGTGGTATAAATTTTCTAGCCCCCTCTTCTCTAGGACCTAAGAGCCATTCTTTGAAATAATAAACTTCAAAAAAAGGTTTCTCACCAGAAGGAAAAAAAGAGAGCGAGAAAAGGTATATAAAAATCAGGCCTATAATGTTCTCTCCACAAAACAAAAACTGTAAGATCTTTGTTTACATCTGTATGTATGTTTGTATGTATGTCCATATTGTTAAATAAGAAAAATCCATCAAAGTAAATCTTAAAGATCTAATTGGCTTTATTAATCAATTCATGAATCGGGCAGCATCCCATCCAACAATTAGAAAGGAACTCCAAACTGCTACAGAAAAGGAACTGTTTTTAAAGGTAGAGATGGGGCGGAAAAAGACAGTTATTAGCAAAGAATCCACTGTTGTAGGCAATTTGCCCTCCTAAGGGAAATGGAAGGGGTCTCTCAATAAACTTCTTGTGTTGACCAGGAAATTCCATGTTGTCTGGTTAAAGGTTACATTCCTGGGGAGTTGAAACTGCAGTTAGTTTAGGTATTAAGTCTTGGTTTACTGACTTGGAGCTTTAACCTAAGTAATGCCATATTGGGCCTGTGGTTTTCTTTTTAACAATGTATATGTTGTAAGTGTGAGATTTTTCTACATCTGGATGGTATTACTAAAATTAGTTTGTAAAAGAGCCCTGTTTAGTTAGTTTGAAGGCAAGCGCTTATTTTCAAGTTCACATGATTTGGGAGAATATTTGGTGTTAAAGCTAATTTAAGGTTGTCGGTTTAATTAAAATAGACATGTCTTTAAAATTATCAACATTAAAACTAAAACGTTTATTCTGCCTCGGTTTACTTAGAGTCAAATAGGCTGATACTATCTCTGTTTTTAAAAAATAATTAGCTTGGAAGGGTAACTGACTTTGATGTCTCCTATAGTTTTTATGGGTAATGTAAGCATCATTGTTAAGAACAAGTAAATTGAATAGATATAAATTTTAAAAGGTTTTTAGGTAAACTTTTAAGATAGTTTCCCCAAATCTTTCTGGCAACTTGAAACCTTGAAGTTTTGCTAAGTGATGAGTTAGGTTGAATTCACTGAATAGCTAGGTCATTTCTAAATAAGATAAAATAATAAACATTGAATACTGAACATAAGTTTATCTACTTGTGGTTTCCTTATTACTCCAGAGAAACTAAAAATTTGGGTCTGCTGGTAAACATGTTGTATTCTTTATTAAAAGATTGTACTTGAAGAAGCACATGTTTCTAGAAATTATGAAATATATTCATAAATTTTTTTTTAAGATTTTTGTTTTGTTTTGTTTTTGTTAGAGAGTGGGTGAGAGAGAGTGAGCAAGGGTACAAGCAGGGGGGAGCGGCAGAGGGAGAGGGAGAAGCAGGCTCCCTGCTGAGCAAGGAGCCCCATGCGGGACTCGATCCCAGGGCACCGGGATCATGACCTGGGCCGAAGGCAGACGCTCAACCGACTGAGCCACCCAGGCGTCCCGAAATATATTCATAAATTTGCCGATCTAAAAAATGCTAGAGAAACAATTTACAGTTGTTTACTACTTCACTAGAAATTAATGTTTCTAAGTATTAAGAATTATAATTACCATGTGACTAAAGCTGCTAAAAATTATAAGGGAAACAACTCTGTAAGATGTATTTTTTTTGTAAGAAAAAGTATGAGGAATGGCAATACATTTTTATTGAGGGCAAAAATAATTTTTCCTAAAGTGAGCCTAGTTATTTAAAAAGGGAAAACTTAAAATCTGTGTGTAAAAAAAAAATAATAATAATTAATAAAAATAAAAGTTGTAGAAGATTTATGAAAAAAAAACCCTTTGAAAAATTTTATATATAGCTAAGATTAGAATAAGTATATTTAAGAGTGAGTTTTGATATCAAAAGAACACTGATAGAAAATTAGAATTTGGTTTTTCTCTCTGTTAGAAAAACTTTCTTAGATGATTGGTTTGCTTTTTATGAGAAATTACAAACAAAATTTTCTTTACCTTTTGTGTAATCTGCCTAGAAAAATATTTTGTTTTGTTTTTATCAAATCTTTGATCATTCGAGAAGACAGTCTTCTTAATATTAAAAGAGCTAAGACTTGTTTACAACTATGTAATCCTCTGTATTTGCCTTTAAAATCTCTTATTGTCACATTGGTTAAATCATTTAACAGTTTTATAATGATCTGTGATTCTTCTTTAATTAAATGCTTGAAACTTTTGATATTTTTTGATAAACTTCCAAAGATCAAAATTTTTTTAAAGGTCTTACATATTTAAAGGTCTTATATATGTATTAGGGAAAGAGGGAGATTACTTAAGGTAAGTAATCTCTACACCCAACATGGGGCTTGAACTCATCACCCTGAGGTCAGGAGTCACATACTCTTTCAACTGAGCCAGCCAGGCACCCCCTAAAATCAAATTCTAAAATAAAGTCTTTTGACTACAATCTAATTGAAATGTTCCAGAGGGCCCTTGGAACATTTCAGTGATTTTGTTTCTCATCATTAAAGAGAGAAATTAATGCTTGTTTGGTATGTTAAGTTACATGGGAAGTATTGTCAAACAAGTAATACTAAACTGTCTTATATTTATGTAGATACATGCTACTTAAGTAACTATTCTGGAAATTGTATGAAACTTCTAGAAATATGATATGTCCTGGTATGTTATTATCTTAAAATGTAATCCAAAAATAACCGAATTTCCTTGTCAATCACATTGTAATGAATTCTAATTGGATCTTTAATCATGGACATTTTTTAAGTCCTTTGTCATTTGTAGACTCAGATGCTTTTTACAAAAGCTTCCTGCAACTGCGTTTTATCTTCAATGAGACTTATGGAAAGAAGCCTGAGTATAGGTTTCTGATAACCTTAAGATCATAAAACTAAACATGTTAAGAATTTCTGGAACTAGTAGGAAAACTGGATTGAAGCAGAACAAAAATTAATAACATGAGACTAAATGAACTGAGGATGATTATAATTTTTTAAAAGATTTATTTGAGAGAGAGGGAGGAAAAGAGGGAGATAGAGAGGGAAAGAGAACGGGGTTGGGGAGGAACAGAGGGAGAGGGAGAAGCGGGGCTCTCCAATGTGGGGGCTCAATCCCAGGACCTCGAGATCATGACCTGAGCCCAAGGCAGATGCTTAACTGACTGAGCCACCCAGGAGCCCTAGGACAATTATAATTTTTATGACTTTTTTGTTTGAAACATTGTTGATCTTTTAAGGTTTTGTTTTTCCAGATTTAAGGAGACTTTCTCTTAAGCTAACTATGACCTCCAGCAATTTGATAAAATAAAACTTTTCAACAGATTAAAACATTTACCTTTTTCTTTCTATCTGATACCTCCAGAATTTTCAGTGAATGTTCTTATATTTTCATGGCAATGTATTCATTTGCATAAATTCAATAATAATCTGTTCTCCTTGTATCAGAACATAATTGGAAACATTGATTATATTACTGAGGCTTTGACTGGAATGTCATATTTGGGGGAGACTTGCTAAAAACTTAGGTATGACCAGACAGCTTTAAGGAAATAACGTTGATTATATGGAGCCAATAAGGCCCCTTGGGAAAACAGCCCAATACCTTGCTTATGGGGTTGCTAGCAACCTTACAGGTAAAGAACGTCACTTCTTGGCAGGTACAGGAACCTCAGGATATTTTGCAGACCTCAAAAGAGAGGAATTAATGCAAATCTTTAAGTATTACAGGCAAGGTCTGATGGCAAGTATTTGGCTTGGCTTCTGGCCTTGGGAGGCTGTTAAAAGTTCAATCTAGAGATTCCCTGTAAAAAGTTGCAGCAAAGCAGATTTAAAAGACTCTATATAATCAATTGCTATTCTTGCTGAACTTACATATATAATCAGGCCAAGGTTCATTCCCCCCCCCCTCGGTTTATTTTATAAACAAATCAGTCTTAATTTGGCTATCTTTGGTAAAGGGAGAGTGATTATAAAGAGGAAAATCATGTTTAAGTAACACACCTTTATGGATATTAGATTCTAAAAACAGTTCTTTAGAAACAAGACTAGATCCTAATTTTTTCTAGTTTCCTTCCATGTCTGGCCACAACTCCTAGTTAACATCTCCAATTTTTCCCCATAATTTTGACTTGGAATCATTTCATAAATAAAACTTCCCCTTTCCTTGAAGCCCTGCACACTGAATATAAACTGCTTTATGTCACCTTGAGTGAAATCACAACAACTCATGTGTAGACCATCTTCATGCCTGTTGCTCTGTGGGTGACTCAGAAAGGTCACCAGAGACACTTGACCTACAAACCAAGAGTCTACCAGGTTGCCATTGCCTGCCCTCACCCTATTTGAAGATGCTTTTAGCCTGACATCTAGAAATCTTCTCAACTGGCTACTCTCAGAACTCAGAAACCAGTTTTATAATTTATCTAATCTTAACTGTTGTTTTTGTTTTCATAAAAGTGCCTCTTATTATTACATGATTAATTGAACCATAGGCATAACTTTGAAAATACATAACCATCACAGCCTTCTGAAGTGAGTTTAAATCTTTTTTTTTAAAGATTTTTATTTATTTATTTTTTTGTGAGAGAGAATGAGAGAGAGAGAGAGAGCATGAGATGGGGGAGGGTCAGAGGGAGAAGCAGACTCCCCGCTGAGCGGGGAGCCCGATGCGGGACTCGATCCAGGGACTCCAGGATCATGACCTGAGCCGAAAGCAGTCGCTTAACCAACTGAGCCACCCAGGCGCCCCCTGAAGTGAGTTTAATTCAACTAACCTATTGTCAGTACTAAAAGACTGTTCAGTGAGATAAAACAATCTGCCAGCTCAACTTCTATAGAAGTTTCAGAGGAGGGAACTATAGGAACCAAGAGCAGGCCACCCCAAGATGTGACACTTTGGCATATTGATTATTTTAAATTAGTTACTTAAGAAACAAACAATGCAAAAAGAATATTCTGACACGCCCCCCATCTTTGTCTCCAGAAAACAAGTTTGTGATGACAAACCTAGAAAACGAAAGCATACATTTCCTTATTAGATCCTCACAAATCCCCGCAATAAGAGTCTTTTTTTTTTTTTTAAGATTTTATTTATTTATTTGACAGAGAGAGACAGTGAGAGAGGGAACACAAGCAGGGGGAGTGGGAGAGGGAGAAGCAGGCTTCCCGCCGAGCAGGGAGCCCGATGCGGGGCTCAGTCCCAGGACCCTGGGATCATGACCTGAGCTGAAGGCAGACGCTTAACGACTGAGTCACCCAGGCGCCCTGAGTCTTTTGTTATATAAGGTTTGTTTATATCTATGTCTACAATGCAATACCATAAGGCTTGCTTAGAGTAGATTTTGTAATCTACTTGTAAGGTAGTAAGTCCTGGGGACCACATGATTAATTGTGTTTTCTCTCTATACATGTGAGGACTTGCTCTGTTTATCGGCAATCGTCAGACTTCAGCATGGTCACCTCTCCGCTGCTGGCTTTTGTGGCAGTTTCAGTTTTCTGTGTCTTAAAAGTCAGCTCCCGGGATACATTTATTGCAGCTGTTTATGAACACGCAGTGATATTGCCTAATGCTAGCCTGATACCAGTGTCCCGTGAAGAGGCATTGGCATTAATGAACCGAAATCTGGATCTTCTGGAGGCAGCAATCACTTCAGCAGCAAACCAGGTACCCCCTCTCAAGCGGGCTGGCCTCCACCAAGAGGAAGGGTGGGGTCTTAGGAGCCAGGGTCCCCGTCCGGTGCAGTTATACTTTTGGAAGACATATGTGTCAGGGTAGCCAACAACCTTGTTGTACAATCAGACTCCTACCTCCTTCTCAAAATTATGACTGCAAGGTCATACAGACCCCGTCTTGGATTGTTGCTTAACTGAGAAATACTTTAATATTTTTAACAGGGTGCACGTATTATTGTGACTCCAGAAGATGGTATTTATGGCTGGAACTTTACCAGGGAAACTATCTACCCATACCTGGAGGATATCCCAGACCCTGGAGTGAACTGGATCCCTTGTAATAATCCCAAAAGGTAATAATCCCAAACAGGTGGTGGACCATCCAATCATGAATATGAACTTACTTTACCTGGGAGGGTTTTGTAGTAGATCACTGCATAGGATCCACTATCAACTCTAAGTTCAAGATAGTTTTATTATTTTTCATCTTCTGAGGATACATGTATTAGGAAAGTGATTATGAATTGTGAAATCACAGAAATCAGTGCTGGAAGGTAACATAGAAGTCATCAAATTCAATGTGAATATATTTCCACTGAGGGAAGGAATCTGGAGAGACGGTAGCATAACTTGCTTAGGGTTACAGGGGTAGTTGGTTAGCGGGAGAACCAGAATCAAACTCTAGTCTTCTGACTTCTTACCAGTGATGAGAAAATTGTTGCCCCATGTGGGCCTGTAATTTGAAAACTGCATAAGAAAATGGCAAAATAGAGTCGTGTTAGTTTAGAATTAAAAATTTTCCTTTTACGTCAATAAGATGGCTAAATGAGCTCCATGTGTATGAAATCCCAAGAGCTTAAGGTGATTGTCGATGTAGCAGAACAGTGTAAGTGGTTTAAGTCAGGCCCAGACTAAAGAAATAGGATGTGTGAGGAAAGTAGCACTATTTTTTTTTTTAAAGATTTTATTTATTTATTTGACAGAGAGAGACACAGCGAGAGAGGGAACACAAGCAGGGGCAGTGGGAGAGGGAGAAGCAGGCTTCCCGCGGAGCAGGGAGCCCGATGCGGGGCTCGATCCCAGGACCCTGGGATCACGACCTGAGCCGAAGGCAGACGCTTAACGACTGAGCCACCCAGGCGCCCCTAGCACTGTTGTTTTTAATGTAGACCAAGAAATACCTTATATATCTAAGAGAATCCTCTCAGTTACCTCACTTCTTTCTATAGGTACTATTGCTAACATCGTAGGAACTCCCTCTTTGGAATTGCTCTTCAAACCACACAAACTACTATAAATCCTTATAGAGACACCTTGATTTTGACAAGTTTAGTATTATTTATCTTAATCATCTACTTTGTTCATATTTCATTATATCATAATTGTTTTTTATTTGACCACCTTTCATGCCAGATTTTCAGTTTCTAAAGGGCAAGCACTCTGTGTGCCCTTCCATCATGTGTTGACTTCACTTGTATCTGAATGACCTTTTCCTAGAATCAAATTTTTCCAAGGGCCTCCTGAAAATCCCCACGTGGCTGTTCCATGCATTCCATTTCAAGGAGTCTGGTTGCCTTTCCTATTTTCTATCAGCTAATAGCATCTCCATTCCTTGCCTCCATTCATTTATTTAACAATTTTTTGTGTGTGTACCTATTACGTACAGGTACTATTCTGGACAGTAGGGTGGACAAAACAGATTAAAAATCTACCTTCCTGGAGCTTATATTCTAGTGTAGGGAGATAGTCAATGAAGAAACAAAGATAATATCTATATAGTTATCTATTATCTATCTACTTATCTATGATATGTAGTAAAGGTAAATGTTATCAAGAAAAACAAAGCAGGACAGGTGAATCTGGTGGCAAGCACGGGGTTTAAATTTTTGGTCATCAGTTGGCTTCACGGTGACATCTAAGTAAAGACTTGGAAGAAGTGAGGGAGTAGGTCATATGGGTGTGTGTTCTAACAAAGCATTTTGTAATCTTTCCTGGGTATAGCAAACAGTCTGAAAAATGTAGTTTAAATGTAAATATATTTGAATATATGATGCACTTTCAAGATTAATAGAGACAGGAGGGAAATATGTAATCAGGACTGTTTAAGAAATTCCTAACACCAGATTTCTATTTCATGTACCAGTATATTCTGCCAATTGTGGAAATCTGAAAAGACTTGGGCTAAATATGTTTCAAGTGGTTTGATGTGTTTACATCTGTCTTTCAGACATTAATTGAAGCAAAAGAGGGAGAAAAACTATCAAATAGTCATTCTTTATATATAATGCATTAGAATAATTTTTTT
Source organism: Mirounga leonina (assembly GCF_011800145.1). Taxonomy (NCBI): domain Eukaryota; kingdom Metazoa; phylum Chordata; class Mammalia; order Carnivora; family Phocidae; genus Mirounga; species Mirounga leonina. Next base: position 85,204,141 of record NW_023270807.1, on the reverse strand, counting down.
AGATGTGTTTTCTCATCCTTCTTGGTCTTTTTCAAGGGCATGTTTTTATAGGAAATTGCTATGGTTTTGCTTATATTAATTGTACCAATTTGTAGTTCTAATGGTCTAGATTTGATACTCGAAGAAAGCTTTTACTACTATTGCCAGCAGATGGCACTAAATTTCCATTCATTCAACAGTTACTTTACCCTTCTCAGCTATTCTTCAATAACCTACCTACTATTAACCATTTATTATTTAAAGACTGTGCCAATAGAGAATAAATATGGCTATATGTTACATGTAGTGGGTCTCACTTTTGAAAATTGCATTTAATTGCTTTATTGGGACAACTACTGGTAACATGATAAAGGATAAAGAAATCAGAGGCACCTGGGTGGCTCAGATAGGTTAAGCACCTGCTTTTGGCTCAGGTCATGATCTCTGGGTCGGGTCCTGGGATTGAGCCTCGTGTTGGGCTCCCTGCTCAGCGGGGAGTCTGCTTCTCCCTCTCCCTCTGCCTATTCCCCCTGCTCATGTTCGTCCTCTCTCCATCTCTTTCTCTCTCTCTCAAATGAATAAATAAAATCTTAAAAAAAAAGAATTAAAGAAATCAAGCATTAACAAGTGTTCCAGTATTTCCATTTTTCCATACTGTCTGGCACTGCCCTAGCCCAATCCTTGTTGCCTTTAATCTGAGCTATTGCAAAAACTTCCTAATGATTCCCTACATTTAGTCTCTTATTCTAGTATATTCTATACCCTAATGGCCTATTATCTTACAGAAAATTCAGGTCATGGTACTTCTGTCCTCAGAATCTTTTTGTCTATTAAATTTGAAAGAAGTTTTTAACTTCTTGTGCTGAGCTCTATCTTTTATGACCCCAGATGCATCTTTTTAAATTCCCTTTTCTTCCCTAACAATGTCTCTGCTCCAGCCAGATTGACTAGTTCCCTGAACAAGATTTCCCTTTTCTTAACCTCCAACGGTCTTTTTTTCTAATTTTTTTTTTTGTGGTGAAATACACATAAAGTTTACCATCTTAATCATTTTTAAATGCACAGTCAGTGGTATTAAGTATATTCATATTGTTAACTCAACCATCACCATCACTCATCTCCAGAACACTTTTTATCTGGCAAAACTCAAACTCTACACTCATTGAATGATAATTCTGCTTGTGCTCATTTGGGCAGCACATATACTAAAATTGGAGCAATACAGAAGATTAGCATGGCTCTTGCACAAGGGTGACATGCAAATTCCTGAAGCAGTCCATATTTTTAGAAGTGAAAAGAGGAGACATTACAAGTGATACCACAGAAATACAAAAAATCATAAGAGACTACTCTGAATAATTATGTGACAACAAATCAGACAACTTAAAATAAATCCATGGATTTCTAGAAATAGGCAACCTACCAAGACCGAATCATGAAGAAATAGAAAATCTGAACATACCATACAATCTCAAAAAGCTATCTGCACCCCTATGTTTATTGCAGCATTATTTATAGTAGCCAACACATGGAAATAACCTGCATGACCATCAACAGGTGAATGGATAAAGAATGTGGTATATACAGGGGCTCCTGGGTGGCTCAGTCATTAAGCCTCTGCCTTTGGCTCAGGTCATGATCCCAGGGTCCTGAGATCAAGCCCTGCATCGGGCTCCCTGCTCGGCAGGAGGCCTGCTTCTCCCTCTCCCACTCCCCCTGCTTGTGTTCCTTCTCTTGCTGTCTCTCTCTGTCAAATAAATAAATAAAATATTTTTTTAAAAAAAGAATGTGGTATATACATATATTCAGTGGAACATTATTCAGCCATGAGAAAGAAATACTGCCATTTGCAACAACATAGATGAACATTGAGAACATTATGCTAAGTGAAATAAGCCAGGCAGAGAAAGACAAAAACTGTATGATCTCACTTATATGTAGAATCTAAAAATGCTGAACTTATAGAAGCAGAGAGAACAGTAGTTTCCAGGGGCTGGTGGTGGGGGAAATGAGGCAAAATCGGGCAAAGGGTACAAACTTCTAGTTATAAGAGGAATAAATTCCAGAGATATAATGTATAGCATGATGACTGTAGTTAACAGTATTGTATTGTTTACTTGAAAGTTGCAATGGGAGTAGATTTTAAATGTTCTCACAGTAAGAATAATAAAATGGTAATTATACTAATTAAAAAATGTGCTAACCTAATTGTAAACATTTATTAATATATACATATATAAAATCCTCACATTTTACATTTTGAACTGACACAATGTTATATATCAACTATATTTCAGTAAAGCTGGGGAAAGAACACAATATTTCCCCATCTATTTCCCCAGTGTTTCCCTATTTCCCCATCTCTGCAGCCACTGGCAGTCATCATATTACTTTCTGTATCTATGATTTTGGCTACTCTAACTACTCTAGCTACCTTTTAAGTGGAATTGTATGGTTTTTACCTTTTTGTGATTGATTTATTTCACTTGGCATAATGTCTTCAAAGTTCATTCATGTTATAGCATGTGTCAGAATTTCCTTCCTTTTTAAGCTGAATAATAATCTACTGTGTATACATACCACATTTTGCTATCTTTCATCCATTGATGGACACTTGAGTTGCTTCCACCTTTTAGCTATTGTGAATAATGCTGCTATGAACATGAGTATACAAACGTATCTTCAAGTTGCTGCTTTCAGTTTTTTGGAAATATATCCAGCAATGTAATTGCTGAATCATGTGATGGTTCTTTTTTTAATTTTTTGAGGAACTGCCAAACTGGTTTCCTGGCAGTTCTTTTCCTAACCACATCCTTTTTTTATTTCCACCAATAATGTCTTTGTGTTCCAATTTCTCCACATCCTCATCAACACTCGTTATTTTCTGTTTTTGTTGTTGTTGTTGTTGTTTTGTTTTTTTAATAGTAGGCATTCTAATGGGTATGAGGTGGTATTTCATTGTGGTTTTGATTTGCATTTCCCTAGTGATTAGTGAGGTTGAGCATCTTTTCATATGCTTATTGGTCCTTTGTATGGCTATTTTTTTGGAGAAAAGTCTATTCAAAAGTCTTTTGCCCATTTTTAAATTAGGTTGTTGTTACTGTTACTGTTTAATTTTAAGAGTTCTCTTGTATTTTGAATATGAATATGTAATATCCTTCCTTATCTCTTGTAATCTTTTAATTTAGAGTCTATTTGATATTAGCATAGAGTGTCTTAATTTGTCCCTCACATTTGAACAGTGTTGCTGGATACCAGATTCTTAGTTGACAGTTTTTTTCTTTCAGCACTTTAAATATATTGGCCCCCTGTTTTCTGGTCTCTAGTATCTGATTAAAAACTGCTGATAGGGATTCCTGGGTGGCTCAGTCGGTTAAGTGTCTGCCTTCGGCTCAGGTCATAATCCCAGGGCCCTGGGATCGAGTCCCACGTCAGGCTCCCTGCTCAGCGGGAAGCCTGCTTTCCCTCTGTCTGCTGCTCCCCCTGCTGTGCTCTCTCTCTGAAAAATAAATAAAATCTTAAAAAAAAAACAAAACTGATAATCTTATTGGGGATTATTTGTATGTTATGAATCACTTACCTCTTTGGCTTGCAACATTTTTATTTTGTCTTTGACTTTTGACAGTTTGATTACAACGTGTCTTGGTATGGTGTCTTTGAGTTCATCTTTCTTGGAGATCATTGAACTTCTTGGATCTTTATATATTCATGTTTTTAATCAAATCTGGGAAGTTTTTGGACATGATTTCTTCATATAATTAGGGTTAGGGTCAGGGTTAGCTTTAAATTTATTGATTCTTTCAGCTCAAATCCATCTTTGAATTCCACTAGTAAATTTTTCATTTTAGTCATTGTAGTTTTCAGCTCCAGAATTTCATTTTGGTTTCTCTTAGGTTTTCCATCTCCTTATTGATATTTCCATTTTGTTCATATATTATTTTCTTGACTTTTTCCACATTTGCCTTTAGTTCTTTGAGCATCTTTAAGACAGTTGTTTTAGTCTTTGTCTAGTAGGTTTGCCATCTGGTCTTTCTCCAGGATGGTTTCTGTAGGTTTATTCTTTTTTTTTTTTCCCTTTTGAATGGGCCATGCTTTACTGTTTATTTGTATGTCTTAATGATTTTTTTGTTAAGTTGATATTTGAATCTGAAAATGTGATCATTCTGAAAATCAAATTCTTCTCTTTCCCCAGGGTTTAGTACTAGCCTTTTGCTTATTTGGTTTTTTTTTTTTTTTTTTTTTTTTTGATTCCTATAGGCTGTTTCTGCACTAGGCATAAGCTTGATGTGTAAACTTAAGATCTTTTTTTTTTTTTTAAAGATTTTATCCATTCATTTGACAGAGAGAGAGACAGCTAGAGAGGGAACACAAGCAGGGGGAGTGGGAGAGGGAGAAGCAGGCTTCCCACCGAGCAGGGAGCCCGATGCGGGGCTTGATCCCAGGACCCTGGAATCATAACCTGAGCCGAAGGCAGGCGCTCAACGACTGAGCCACCCAGGCGCCCCAAGATCTTTTGAGGCATTGTCTTAGCCTGTGTCTTTCCTGGAGCACATGTGATGACTTTCTAAATTCTCCTATATATATGATTGCTTTTGTATTTCCTAATCCTTAAATGTCTGATTTCAAAAAAAGAGAAAAAAGGAAAAATTAAGGAAGAGGAAGAGAAGACAACTCTGGCTCTTTAAATCCTCTAGAAATTACTTCAGCCAGTAGGGGAAGGACTTGCAACAATATAGTGGTGGTGGTGGTGGTGGGGTAAAACAATGGCTGCCTGCCCCTGTGTTTGCACCTCCATGATCAGAAGCAGTTATCAGTGATCAGAACACAGACCCCTGATATTTGGAAGATAGGGGTTTTAGTGTCCAACCTGGTTCTGTAAGCCGCCTGCATGGTGCTCCAGCATGACTATCTGTCATGGGCCTGGGTGTGGGGTAAAGCATGGGTAGCCACTGCTGAGCTAAGAGGTGAAATTGACTGAAATTGACTGCAATTTGCCTTACAAGCCTTGAAATAGACTCCCAAATGTCAAAATAGCTCTATCAGTCAGATTCTGCCAGTACAAATATCATCTAGGTGGAGGGATGTATTTCTGGTGCTTCCTACTCTGCCATCTTCCCAGAATTCTAATTCCAAGTTGTCGTTCTTTCACTTGAAGTATTTTTTTTAATTCCTCTTTTCTTCCAGGGTCAGTGAACAGAAGATGTGTATCATTGTCCGAAAATATCTATGAGATGTGCCACACATAAGATAAACACATAATGAACACATGGTTATAAATGATGATAAATGCTATGATGAAAAAAATACATGGCCTAGAATCTTATCCTAGAATAGTTTCCTACAACCAAATTCCCACAAGCATGTACTTCCTCTGAAATCTATTCTTATTTTAATCTTTCCCTTCTCTGATGTTATTCAGAATTTATTTTTGTGTGTATCACATAATAGGTTCAAGGAATATAATTCTGAATTTTATTAAAAGATAAACTTCATTTTTGTTTTTCTTTTCTAATGAGCATATAGGTTTGGCTACACCCCAGTGCAAGAAAGACTCAGCTGCCTGGCCAAGGACAACTCTATCTACGTTGTGGCAAATATTGGGGACAAGAAGCCATGCAATGCCAGTGACCCTCAGTGTCCCCCCGATGGTCGTTACCAGTACAACACCAATGTGGTGTTTGATTCTCAGGGAAAACTGGTGGCACGCTATCATAAGGTAAAGTTAATTTGCAAACAGTTCAGTTACTGAGTGTTTAACAAAATAAAGTGGACAAGAGGGAAAAATCATTAGTGCAGATAATAAGCATACTTTAGAAGCAGAATGGAGACAAAGCATAGAAAGTAATGATTAGGTATGGTAAGCTCCTATAAAGAGGCTCAAGAGGTTTCCTATGCATTTAGAAATGTAGGAATGTGTCTGTGGAAGTGTATGAGAATCAGCAGGAGGTACCTCTATTGACATATAAGGTTACCTTTTAGACTTTGTCCTTTTGAAGACATGCCCTGGCATTGGGTCAAGACTAGAAGGAGAAACTACCTACCAGATAGACTTGATTTTGAAGAGAAAGGAGCAAAGAAAGTTCTTTGTCCACAGAAAATAGTTAAGTGTTCTTGGCAAATAGAAGTCATCTATTTCACTTCTATGTCTTGTAAGATTCAAGAGGGTCTTAATAAATAAGGAATCCTGCCTACATATCTATAAAATGTGGAGGTTGAACCAATTCCCATCAGCTATAGTAATCTCTATTCTCTTACAGTTTTTCCCTGTGAAGACAGTGGTCATGGATTAAATTGGCACTGACTAAGAGTTGTTGGCTTGTACTTTTTTCAGACACAGTAAACCCAGGCCAACTTCTGAAAAGAGACTTTTTTCCCCTTCATCTTTTGTTTTTGTTTTTGTTTTTTTTAAAGATTTATTTATTTATTTGACAGAGAGAAGAGAGAGAGAGAGAGAGAGACAGCGAGAGAGGGAACACAAGCAGGGGAAGTGGGAGAGGGAGAAGCAGGCTTCCCGCTGAGCAGGGAGCCTGACGTAGGGCTTGATCCCAGGAACCTGGGATCATGACCTGAGCAGAAAGGCAGATGTTTAATGACTGAGCCACCCAGGTGCCCCTCATCTTCTGTTTATTACAGCACAACCTTTTCATGGGTGAAAATCAATTCAATGTACCCAAGAAGCCTGAGGTTGTGACTTTTGACACCATCTTTGGAAGATTTGGCATTTTCACGTGCTTCGATATACTCTTCTATGATCCTGCTGTTACTCTGGTGAAAGATTTCCATGTCGATACCATAGTCTTCCCAACAGCATGGATGAATGTTTTGCCACATTTGTCAGCTATTCAGTTCCACTCAGCTTGGGCAATGGGCATGGGGGTCAACTTCCTTGCATCCAATATACATCACCCCTCAAAGAGAATGACAGGTAATGTGTAAGCTCTAAGATTTACAAACTTTATGTAATCAAAAAAGTAAAAGAAAAAATAATTTTTCCTAGCTAGCATGTACTCCTTAATATAGTGTTTTCCAACTCTTTAATTTTTGCATATCTAGCTGGTGAAATACTGTAGAACCATCTCAATCTAAATTGTTTTATAGATTTATTTAGTTTTATTCAACTTATATGCCCATTTCTTTTTTTTTCCCCTTAAAAATTCACCACTTCTTACATGAAAGTTTCACTTACTGGCTTTTTGATATCATACTCTGTTGGATCTCCTCTCACTTGTCCTTCTCAGTATATTTTACTGAAATTAATGACGTATATAGCTCAGAGAATGTGAGTTTAAAATAACAATAACAACTGTGCAATCCTTTTTCACTTTTCTATTTCAAATGCCATTTCCAACATCACTTTCAGGAAGTGGCATCTATGCACCTGATTCTCCAAGAGCATTTCATTATGATATGAAGACAAAGGAGGGAAAACTCCTTCTCTCACAACTGGATTCTCACTCACACAGCCCTGTAGTGAATTGGGCTTCTTATGCCAGTAGTATAAAGGCATTCTCAACAGGAAATCAGGAATTTAAGGGTACTGTCTTTTTTGATGAATTCACCTTCTTGGAGCTCACAAGAGTCACAGGAAATTACACAGTTTGTCAGAAAAAACTCTGCTGTCATCTAAGCTACAAGATGTCTGAAAAGAGAAGAGATGAAATTTACGCCCTGGGGGCATTTGATGGACTCCATATTGTCGAAGGGACGTATTATTTACAGGTAATGATTGTTTTGGTGTCAGGGGAGTTAACCAGATAAAATACAGGACCCCTAGTTGAATTTGAATTTCAGATAAACAATGGATTGTTTTTGTTATAAGTGTCTCACTTTTGAGGATACCTGTACACTAAAAATTTTGTTTTATTTGAAATTCGAATTTAGCTGGGCATCCTGAATTTTTGTTTGCTTAAACTTGAAATCCTAGATGTCAGTCCGGTTTTAAAATGGCTGGAAAAAAGGCAGGAGATTTATTTACAATACCTGTATTTAAAATGATATGATAATCAAATTACAGATTATTTTAATGGATGATTAACCTCTGATATTTCCTGCCTGAAGAAATTTATCCATTTTCTTTATATGTTCACTAAAGCTTATCTTGTTTCATTAAGAGCTTGACACTAAGCATGTCCTGGAGACATATAGGGTCAGCCTCTGAGATACGTAGTAGAGTAGTTTACTACTGCAAAGATTTGGGTATCTCACAGCCCCCAACACTAAAGGAGGAACTATTATAGGCTGGTAAGGTGTGACCCCTAAGAACAAACAACTTTCATGTTCCTCTCGTTTTGCTCTCCTCTTCCCTGATCTGTCTCCCATTCTATTTCAGGGCTTCCAGTTGAGTTTCAGCTCCATCCAATCTATTTCCTACACTCTGATTATAAAAATTACTAAAAGCCATTTGTGATTATTTCACTCTCTTTCTTAAAATTCCTCACTGTCTTCTAGTTGGCAAATCAAATTCCTTAACAAAACATGCTCATAAATTTTTGACATGTGCCTTTTCCTACTCTCTATTCTCTTCTCTCACTTCCACCCACATGTGCTCTGGGCTTCTCTCATATTGAGACATTTCCTCCTCTGCAGTGTGGGGGCATCTGCAGACCCTCTGGATGTGTGCACGGGTTGTTTCCTTTATCTATGATGGCCCCACCTACTCACCATTCACAGTGCATTTCAGGTGTCGTCTTCACCAAGAAGGCTGCCCTGACACTTTCCGTGGCACCACTCCCACCTCCCCACCTGGGCTAGGTACTTCATACATCCTATGCTTAGTTTTATCAAGGACGTATTATGTGAAATTATGCACATAGTTGTCTGAGACTGAAAACCCTTTGAGTGCTGGAACTCTGCCCACTGTGCAACATTCTCTTTGCTGCATGATAAGCACTTTACCAGTGCTTGCTCATTTGGACACTTATTGAGTGCCTACTGCATAGTAGGTATATATTCAGAGCTGATGATATGAAGATGAATAAGTAAAGGCCCTCCTCTTGAAGAATTTAGTAGTGGGGAAAGACATATGAATAGATAATGTCAGTACAGGTTGGCATGTGCTAGAACATAGAATGCACATTTTGTTGTAGGAATACTAACAAGCTGTACCTAGCCTAATTCGGGGATTCAGGGAAGTTTCTGGAGACATGATGTTAAGAGCTTATGCTATTATCCAGATGAAAAGAGTGGGAGGAAATTCTAGGTGGAGTGGAATATGAGCAGGAGTGTGGATGTGTCAAGAAGTAGATCAGTGCATGTAGATCAGTGTTACTAAGGTATAATGTAAGAAGCAAGGATTGGTGGAAGATGACCCTAGAGGCAGGATCACATGTGACAGCATCTTACCTGTCATTCCTAAAGTTTGGACTTTATTTTCTGGGTGATAGTCTTCTGTTGGAAGGTGTTCAGCAAGGGCATGATGTGATCAGATCTGCCATTGAGTAGATCAATGTGGCAGCACTGTGGATGATGAAACTAGGGCAAAAAGACTAGTTAGATTATTAAAATAGTCCTACTAGGGCCTGTACCAAGAGTATGTTAGTAGGAATAAGAGCAGGGTATGGAGTCAAGCAATATGCAGAAAACTTAACTTATAGCTAAGTTGATATAGAAAAGCAGATTGAGAGGACTAGAATGTACCAGGTTTCTGGCAAGAGTGCCTGGGTGAATGCTGTGCTCTGACAGATCAGGATGCTAGAGGGGGAGCAGATTGAGTGGTAGTGGGGAGATGCTCAGTTCACTTAGAATGTTCTGTTTTTTTTTTTTTTTTTTTTTTTAAAGATTTTATTTATTTATTTGACAGAGAGAGATACAGTGAGAGAGGGAACACAAGCAGGGGGAGTGCGAGAGGGAGAAGCAGGCTTCCCGCGGAGCAGGGAGCCCGATGCGGGGCTCGATCCCAGGACCCTGGGATCATGACCTGAGCTGAAGGCAGACGCTTAACTGACTAAGCCACCCAGGCGCCCCTAGAATGTTCTGGTTTTGAAGTATTTATGGGACATTCAACTGGAGCCGTGACCAGCAGAATCTGAGGGCAGCACCCCAAATCAAACATGTTAATATGTCTGCTGGAAAACATGGGACTACTCATCCTAAATAGCTTAAATAAAAATATAGTTATGTTAGTCAAGTTAGGTCTCAATGTCAAATGTGCTACAAAAGCCTTTATTTTTACAGAAGGTTGGTCTTGGAATTGAGGACGAGGGATTTTGGTATTATATTCATAATCTTTCATAGTCTAACTGTGATGATAATTAATGCTAGAAAAATCTCTATAACACCAAAATCTATTTCTTAACTAAGGAGAGAAGGGAAAGAAAAGGAGATAAGGGTACAATAACTCAGCATCTTGCCACAGAGATTTTCCGAGTGTTCTAGAGTGAATTTTAAGGACATGGGGAAAGAAGGTGCTTATAGCATTTTCTAGAGTAGAAGATAGTAAAAGATTGGGTACAGATTTATAGCAGTTGTTATAGGAGAATGGGAGAAGGAGCAGTTTACATATTTTAAAGAATCATTGAGTAAATTGATGAATAAAGAAGGAATAAACTAAATGAAAGAAGTTCATTCCCTTTACCCAATATACTTAGGAGACTTTCCTCTTTAGATTATTTCTCTACCCTTTGTCCTCTCCATTTCCTCCCACCAAGGTTAGAGTCATCCAAACACTGGCCTATCAGTCTTCTAGAATGTAAAGCTATTTCCCAACAGGGTAAGAAATTAGGGATAACAACTCTGCCAAAAACCAAAGATTAAATTCAGGGGCTTAACACAACGTGGTGCGAACAAAGATTCTGGAGTCAGAAATTCTGGGTAAATTCCTTTTTTACTGGGTAATGGCCACCTGCCTTGAGCCAGTCTTTTAGCCTCTTTAAACATGTGGTTCATCATCTATAACATATGGATTCATTTTCATTCACTAAATATTTATGTAATGCCTTCAGTGTTCAAGTATTTGATAGAGCCTGAGGATATGAAGGTGAGCAAGACAAATATAGTCACTGTCTTCATAGAACTTAATACTAGTGGGAAGACAGGATTGAACAGAAAACTAAGAAAATCACTATTTAATTTTAGTTGTGACAAATGCCATAAAAGGAAAGTACCATGGACAATTAAAGCATACAACTGAAAGACCTAACCTAGTCCTAAGAGGGGAATAAGGATAAAAATAATAATAAATTCTTTTTTTTTCTTAAGATTATTTATTTATTTATTTGACAGAGAGAGACACAGTGAAAGCAGGAACACAAGCAGGGGGAGTGGGAGAGGGAGAAGCAGGCTTCCCGCGGAGCAGGGAGCCCAATGCGGGGCTCGATCCCAGGACCCTGGGATCATGACCTGAGCTGAAGGCAGACGCTTGACGACTGAGCCACCCAGACGCCCCAAATTTAACCTTTTTTAAAAAAAGTAGAACACTTGATTATTAAAAGCATTGCTAGCTTGAGAACAATGAAGGTATAGTTAGTTCATGGCTATTGATTGACCAAGGGTCTGATTGTTTCTTTAAGAGATTTAATCTGGGGCGCCTGGGTGGCTCAGATGGTTAAGCGTCTGCCTTCGGCTCAGGTCATGATCTCAGGGTCCTGGGATCGAGTCCCGCATTGGGCTCCCTGCTCCTTGGGAGCCTGCTTCTCCCTCTGCCTTTCTCTCTTGCTCGGTCTCTCATGAATAAAAAAAAAAAAGAGAGATTTAATCTGTTTGACCATGAATTGGAGACAGCAATAGGGCCTGAAGTCCTTTACTTTTCTGAATTAGTTGAATTAGTTGTTGAATTAGCTATCAATGAGCTGGATTAATCTAATGAAAATGTAATATTTTATCAAACAAAGGGGCATAGGCTTTGCATAGGCCTTATTTCTAGCCCAGGAGGGTGTATCAGTTCTGGCTTTCTTAGGACTTACTGGTTTGCATTTTTTCTCCTAGATTTGTACCCTGCTGAAATGTAAAACAACAGACTTAAACACTTGTGGTGGTGCAGTTGAAACAGCTTCTACCAGGTTTGAAATGTTTTCCCTCAGTGGCACTTTTGGAACTCAGAATGTCTTCCCTGAGGTGTTGCTAAGTGAAAGCCAGCTTGCACCTGGAGAATTTCAGGTAAGAACCTTTGCTTAATATTGACATTTCATGTAAGAGGAAGCACTTTTTTTTTTTTTTAAAGATTTTATTTATTTATTTGAGAGAGAGAGAATGAGAGACAGAGAGCATGAGAGGGGTGAGGGTCAGAGGGAGAAGCAGACTCCCTGCCGAGCAGGGAGCCCGATGCGGGACTCGATCCCGGGACTCCAGGATCATGACCTGAGCCGAAGGCAGTCGCTTAACCGACTGAGCCACCCAGGCGCCCGGAAGCACTTTTTGAGTACAAAACCTACTGAAGTGTTTACAGATATCAAAAGTATCTCCATTTGGAAAGAATAAAATTGTTCTTGGGGAATCATGAAGGACACTGAGAAGGTTGAATTTCTTGTCCGGAAATTCTTAGTGTATCCTTAAGAATAAATAAATATATTACTGTGGAGACTATTGGGAGGAGGCTGGACTGTTTTGGGTCTGTTGAGTAGGAAGAAGACTCGAGAAGGATTTCAGGACTGGTCCCACCAGAGGGAACCCCTTCACATGGGCAGTGATAGCCTAGAAAAGTTGAAGGGAATTCCTCTCACTGTGTGGATCTATTTCACCAGTGGCTGAAATAGGCAAGAAAGCAAGCACTTTTTTTTTTAAAGTCCAGAAATATTTCCTTACTGCATAAATTCTGCCCAGCCATATTCTTCCCCTGACTTACCTGTGGGTTTTGTTCTTATTCCCCCTTCCTTGTAGGAACAGCTACTGTGGGGCACTAGGGCCAGTGAGCAGGTTGGGAGGCTGGGGTGAGTGAGTGACAGGGATGAAAGAGGCTCAGCTCAAAACCCCTCAGTCAATCCCTTGTGTCCACTTGGAGGAGCCTATTATGTCTGAGAGGACTAGATTTCTCTTAGATACTCCCAAACCTATTGCCTTATGCTTACTGACTCATGGAATACTTCCTCAAATAAGTAAATTATAAGATGCTGATTATAGCCATTTCAATAATAAATGAATCAGTGCCAATTCCATAGCTCCAATTTTTCTTATACCCTGTACCATTTCAAAATTTCTTAAGAAGTTAGCCATTATTTTTATTGTTTCTTCATCCAGTTGTACTGAATTTTAGAAGGTGTTACGAGGTTGTATAAGTTAGAGGGAGACCCAGTCAACTTCTTTATGTTTTAATTAGGTGTCGAGTGATGGACGCTTGTTCAGCGTGAAGCCGCCATCTGGACCTCTCTTGACCGTGACTCTATTTGGGAGAATGTATGAGAAGGACCAGACATTAAAGGCTTCATCAGACCCCCAGGCACAAACACTGGGAATAATGCTCTTAGTCATAATGCCAGTTGTGTGCTCATTCAGTTGGTAGAATATTTCCATTTGCTCTCTTTTATTTTGTGTAATTAAAAAAATGATGGATGAGAAAAGAAGGATGAAGATCATAACAGTGATCATGGTCTCTTGTACAAATGATTAGAAATATATATACATATATAGTTCACTATTTTTACATACACACACACACACACACACACACCCAGATAACAGAAGCCAGATAAACAGTGACACAATTTTGAAAGGTAAAATCTATAAAATGAGGGTAACAGTTTTACCCACATTTTAGGTTTTTTTTTTTTTTTTTTTTTTTGGTGAAAATTAAATAATTGAATGCATTTAAAGTCCTTAGACAAGTTTCTGGATCATGGAAAGTACTGTATATGTGCTAGCTATTAACAATGTGTATGACTATCACAATAAAACCATGTGTGATATACTTATTGCTAAAATTACATCACCTCTGATTGTCTAAAGTGTAAACATCTTCCCCTGGCTCAGCCACCCTGCATATTTCAGTTAGAAACTCAGTGAACTCAACATCAGTTAATTGGTTTTGGCTCGATACCGAACAATGATTATCCCAGAAGGCAGCTGGACTTAACACTTAGGAACTTATTAGAGCGCCTCCACTTTTTTGAGTGTTTTTCAGTGCCTCTTCAGTGTTTTACCTATCTTATCAGCCTATAAGCATATTAATAGGGTGGTTCTAAACCAAACATTTTCCAAATCTGGACTGTGATCTGTTTTTGCATGGCCTGTGAGCTAAGAAAGGTTTTTATGTTTCTAAAGTGTTGAAAAGCAAAGAAGAATCAAAAGAAGGAGAATATTGTGTGACACATGAATGTGATCTGAAATTCAAATTTCAGTCTCCATATCTAAAGTTTTATTGAACACAGCCACATTTATTTAAGTATTGTTGATGGCTGTTTTTATTTTATGCTGTGGTGGTGAAGTTGGGTAATTAACCAGACCCTATGGCCAGAAAAGCTGCAAATATTTACTGCCTGACCCTCTACAGAAAAAGTTTGTTGACTCCTGCACTGAAGTAAAATAACAATGGATTTTAGTATTGAAAACCTTTAAAACAACTTAGTGGGCAAATTGCCTTTAAGTGTCTTTCTTGTAATTCTTTCACAAAAGGAGAAATAAAATATCTTTATTTGCTTTGTATGATACACCATCACACACACAAGATTACCCTGATTAACTTAAACCAAATGTGCTAAGTAAACAAATAGCCCAAATAAGTGAAGCTAATATTTATGAACATTATTGATATTTATTCACTATAAGATACACACCACAAAGTGTTTTTTTGTTTTGTTTTGTTTTGTTTTGCATTTGGTATGTTCTAAAATTCCTGAGAGAAAGCATATTAGTTTTTATTTTCAAATTTTTCCTGGAAATCAACTAAGAACTACTCATCTGAACATACTCTCTCATATTTTCCCCTGTGACAAGCTTACTAGCTTGTCTTAGCATGATATTTCTTAATTTTAAACATTACAAGTAGTGAATTTACTTTTTAGAAATGGTATTTACTCTGTCCATACCCAGCTCTGGTTACTTTTTCACTCTGGATTTCTTTAACACATACGTATTTTATGATAGCTTTGATATGCTTTTTAACTGTGATTTTTATTTCCTCTGCATAAAACATTTGCGATGCTCTTTTAATACAAACAACCCAATTCCAAAAAAGATCAATGCTCAAATATGTTTTCCTTAATCTCTTTATACCTTGATGAATTTGAGTGGTCCAGAGAGCCATTTTTGACACTCCCTCATTTAAAGATATAATTTGTTATCAACCTCGTGATGATGTAAAACACACAGACATACACTCCACACGTAGTAGCCCTCTTCCAAGATGATCCCCAATGATCCCCACCTCCAGGCTCCATGGAGAAATTCTCCATGATTGTTTTGTTGCTATCGATTCTTGTATTTCTTTCTTCTTTTTTTTCCTTTTTTAGAGAGAGACAGACAAAGAGTGAGCACATGAGTCGGGGGGAGGGGCAGAGGAGGAGAGAGAATCTCAAGGAGGCTCCATGCCCAGCACAGAACCCAAAACAGGGCTCAGTCTCATGACCCTGAGATCATGACCTGAGCTGAAATCAAGATTTGGATGCTTAACTGCCTGAGCCATCCAGGCACCTGTGATTCTTGTATTATTTCTTATATAGTTTCTGAGCCTTGTCACTTATAATAAATCTGAATCCATTGCCACTTTTACTGTAACACATATCTCTTATTCAGCTCTGCTTAAGTGTTCTAATGATTTTACTTATTTGTTCTTTTAGTTTATTATCTAAACAATATATTTCAGATCTCATAGACTGAATTGTGTCCCCTCTCAAATTTATATATTGAGGTCTGAATTTCATACCTCAGAATGTGACTGTATTTGAAGATAGGGTGTAAAGAGGTAAAATGATGGCATTAGGGTGGACCCTAAACCACTATGACTGGTGTTCTTGTAAGAAGAGGGGATTAGGACATAGACATGCACGAAGTCAAAACTCTATGAAGACACAAAGGAGGATAGCCATCTACAAGCCAAGGAGAGAGGTCTTCAGAAGAAATCAACCCTCCTGATACTTGATTTGTATTTCTAGCCTCCAGAATCTTGAAAATAAATTTTTGTTGCTTAAGCTAGTCCGTGGCACTTTATTATGGTAGCCCTGGCAAACTAATACAGATTCCAGTCCCCTCTCTTCTCCATTTCCACCAGAAGTTGAAGCTTAAACGAAATGGTTACCCAGTTAAGAATATCCAGCTAGCCTGGTTCCCCAAGACTCAACTAGATCCACTTAGAGAAGCATTGCTGATGAACTGAGAGTGAAACCATCAGATCATTGAAGATCCTCTGGAGTTTGGAAATCAGAAAGTCACATTGATAAAGTCATGTATTTAATCTGACCTTAAATGTTCTTTTTCAGTAACGGCAGAATCTTTTGACATTATACAATTTAGTGAAATGAAGAACAACTTTTAAGTCAAAACATCTCTCAACTGGTAGACTATCCACATACCCTGAAGTCAGCCCCACCCACGCTGTGCAAAACATGCCCTTCTGCAAAGGAGAGCGGTGATCCTACTAGCAATATAGCATTTTGAAGTGAACATTTTTTTGTGGCAGATGCTTTTCCTAAAAGATACTGTATCATCCAATAAATATTTGAGTAAAATTCATCTTGTGCTTTTGGGTGGCATTAACTGTCTTTAAAAAAAGACCCATTAGAAAATAAACCCCTGTGTATTTAAGAACAGCAGTCATCATTGCAAGCCTCAATACCATCATACAATTTTAATTAATTTTTTTTTTAAGATTTTATTTATTTGAGAGAGCGAGAATGAGAGAGAGAGAGTACATGAGATGGGGGAGGGTTAGAGGGAGAAGCAGGCTCCCCGCCGAGCAGGGAGCCCGATGAGGGACTCGATCCCGGGACTCCAGGATCACGACCTGAGCCGAAGGCAGTCACTCAACCAACTGAGCCACCCAGGCGCCCCATACAATTTTAATTTAAAGAAGAGAATTGTAACAGTTACAAGTTTAAAATATTAAAGGCTTCAATAAACCCTATGTGCTTTTTTTCTGTTCAATTTTGACAAATATATTAGATATCCATTGTAGCATAACAAATTACTGTCAATGTAACAGCTTAAAACATTTATTATCTTACAAAGTTTCCAGGCGTCAGGATCTGGGAGTGGTTTCAATGGGTCTTCTGGCTTAAGGTCTCAAAGTTGTAATGAACCTGCCCCAGGGGTTCAGGCATCTCAAGTTCTGCTGGAGCTGAAGACTTTGCTTCTAAGCTCACTCACATGGCTGTTAAAGGGCCTCGGGGCCCTACTGGAAGTTTTCTGAGGCCTTTGTCCCTTATGCATGAGGTGCCTGAAGGTTTTCACAAAAAGGCAACTGGCATCTCCTACAGTGAGTGATGAGATAGACAGGTAGACTAGAGGTAGAGGTAGAGAGAAACAGATGGAAGGATGGAAGTTTCAGTCTTTTATATCTTAATCATGGAAGTGACTTCACTTCTGCCATATGCTATTAGACCAACAGTGGTACAATGTGGGTGAAAATACCAAGAGGTAAGGATCTTTGCAGGTCATCTGGGATGCTGCCTATTACAGTAAATACATATATTTACCGTACGCTACACACACACACACATATATACACATATATATGTATTTATAATTTTAAGACAGGATTTTTTTTTCTTTTGCTATATATGTAATACATCCTTCAAAATATACTCCCAATATTTATATCTGAAAGGTATTGTGCCAAAGAAGTTTCTACAATTACTTTGTAATAATAAAGGTTAAATTTAGTGATTTCTACTTCTGGTCCAAGTAAAATTCAAATTGATTGGATTAACTCATTTGGGGCAACACCATCTTCTGATAATACACCTGTCACTTTTACATTCACTTCTCAGAATTCTACTTTATAAGAATACACATTAAAAAGTACAATAGAATAAAGAGCATAAATTCCAGAAACAGTAATTCATGAAATGACACTACTAGGAAAAAGGGTCTTAAGAACATCAACATATTTACTTAACTTTTTTTTTATCAGCAAGGATTTCTCTTTACCATGGGTATTAGTCTGGATAGGCTAGCTCACGGTGCAGTAACAAATAAAACCAAAAATTCTCCTGACTTAATAAGACAAAAGTTGCTTATTCAAAGTTGCTCTTGCTTATTCAAAGTCTACTCTAGGGCAGCCTCCATGTCAAAGCTCAGAACCTCAGGCTTTTTCATTATGTGTTGTTTCCTTATCAACCAGTGCTCCCATCATTTCTGGAGCATGATAAAAAAATATGGAGAAATTGCACATTGCCTTTTAAATGGTTTCATTCTTAGTGATACTTGTCATTTCCACTCGTGTTTTTTTCTTTTAAGATTTTATTTATTTATTTGACGGAGACACAGCGAGAGGGAACACAAGCAGCGGGGAGGGGTAGAGGGAGAGGGAGAAGCAGGCTTCCCACTGAGCAGGGAACCCGATGCAGGGCTCCATCCCAGGACCATGGGATCATGAACTGAGCCGAAGGCAGACGCTAACGACTGAGCCACCCAGGCACCCCTCCACTCGTATTTTATTGGTCAAAGCAAGTCATATAGCTATGCCAAATTTAGATGCATAGGAAGTATAATTTCCCTTAATGTCCAGGAAAGGGAAGAGATTCATAAATATTGGTTAACACTAGTAATGTCTATCACTGAATGTAAGTTCCTCAAAGGCATGTATCTTACATTCTTTCTCCACTTTGACACATAGAAACCACTCAATAAATGATTAATGTCTGCCATGAGTCACCAGGGCTGCTATTTATCATTCCTTTATTCTCCAACCTATAGTGATATTATACCCCTTGCCTCCTACCCCCTTTCTTTGTTGTCAGCCCCCTATACCTGCCAATTGCAAGCCAATACCACCAGTTTTCTTTTCTTTTCTTGCCCTTTCCATTAATCTGAAGGAAACTTTACCTTTATATTCTTACCCAGAGTATGTAAAGGCATCATTAATCATTTAATTAATTAATCATTAATTAAAACATTAATGATGTTTTTTATAGTGTTTTATAGTTTACAAAACATTTTAACATACATTTTCTTTTATTTCACAAGGTAGGTATATTTTTCCCCATCTTTACCTTAGAGAACAAAGTATTGTTTTCTAATCTCCTAACTTATGTGTATCAGATCCTCAAACCAGAATCTTTTAATTTCATGTCCAATGCTTTCGCTAGCATTTTAGGTTGCAAGTTGTTTCTCACAGAACCACACTGGACTGTGGCTTTCTGAGAGACTCAGTATTAATATTGTTGGTTGAAATGCTGGACACTGATTATTTACTCTCATTATTAAAGCCAGATTTTAATTGCATCCTTACCTTTAAAGGAAAGATATGCCGCATTTCTCATAGTCTTCTAGCTTTAATAGCCACAGACTTTGATAGAATGCAGGATGAGTGCTAAGGTGAAAATATATGATTAATATTAAAGCATATATATATCCTGGAACAAAGATTGAACTTAGTTGATCATACCTGTTGACGTGGCATGGAGAAAAAAATTTGCATTGAGAAATTGGGAGAAGATTGTCAACATAAAGAGTGGGAATTTTTCAGTCTTGGGAGGTAAGTTTAGAAATATCAATGAATACGTTAACAGAAGGGTGAGCTCTTTTACTCTTTTTTGAAATCAGTTCTATATGGTGGTCTAGCCACAGAAATAACAGCAAGAGCTCTTATCAGTGTTAATAGCTATTTAGCTATCAATACCTTCTAGAAACTTTGAACTCCTGCCAAGGCAAATAAGGCCCACCTGTCAGCATGGTGGTAGATTACCTAATAAAAAGTTAATGTTTGGGCAATGTGCTTTGTAGACATGTCGATTGGATAAACTTTGAATTGAGTTATGAAAATATTAGTATCCCAAAATACTCTTTTAACAGATTATGATGTTGATTTAACTGAAATTCATTGTGAACCAGCCTGCCATTGTATGTACCTAGTTCTAGGAAAGTAGTTATAAAAGCATTATAAAAGCATTATAGCAAAAAAATAAAATCTGATAGCCTGAAATTATTCCTTACGTACATATATAATTTAATTTTAACTGAAATAAAGATGTGAAAGTTATCTTCCAAGATTGTTGGTAAAAATATACTATAATGATGTTACTGATTAAGACAATTACAAATACTATTTTGAAAATGTTATTTTTTTAAAAGATTTTATTTATTTATTTGAGAATTGGGAGAGAGAAAGAGTGAGCACAGAGCAGTGGGGAGGGGCAGAGGGAGAAGGAGAAGCAGACTCCCTGCTCAGCAGGGAGTCCAATGAGGGACTTGATCCCAGGACTCTGGGATCATGACCTGAGCCAAAGGCAGATGCTTAACCGACTGAGCCACCCAGGCACCACCCTTTTTTTGGAAAATGTTCTGAAATTACTATTTAGTATGTTGTAATGTCATCTTGCTTAGCTTATAATTAATAAGATTCCCCTGTCCACCTACCCATAGGTGGATGTTAGGTGAAATTTTCACTAATGTAGTAATTACCTCAGTTTTCCCCTCTTCAGATATTTGGAGGGTATTGGGAATAAACTAGAGATTTCATGCAATGCTCTTTGCCCAGTGACAAGTCCAAGTTCAGTAAGTTATTCCTCCTCCCCTTTCTCTCTTCTTTCCTTCTCTTTTTTCTCCTCCTCTTCCTTCTCTTCCTCCTTCACCACGGCTCTTTCCCCTTGTCTTCCTCCTTATTATTTCTCTTTATTGCTACTGACATTAACCAAGCTTAGGCTGCCCACATGAGCAGTATGTTCAGGTTCTGTCTTCAAGAGTTCCTAAAATGTGAGAGAAGGTTCTCAGCAGCACACTGCGGGAAATTCACTATTGTAAATTGTTGCCCTAGTTTATCCCTCTTCTCCCCTCCCATGGAGAAAACAAACGAAAAGGATAAGAGGGTTGAAGTTACTTCATACTGGGTCACACTCCATTCTGGGACCGTGGGGAGTAGAGATCCAGTATAAAAACCCAAAGGTCGCCCTCTATAGGTCCAAGTGAATATAATATCTGGGTCAGAGATTCAAGTTCAATAAGAAATTGACACTCAAAGTGAATGTCTTAGGATAGTTTCAAAAGGAGAGAATATCCTTCCTGAAATGTATAAGCTGAATTCCCCCTATATTCCTTTCTTCTTTTTGTGGTGGCAAGAGAATAGATATATAGACAATCCTCTAAAGCTCCTCCCTGTAATATTCATGAAAATATTCAGGGTTGGTGGCATCAGGATGATTTTATTTATTAGTCAACCTGTTTTTTGAAAGGAGTTTTAAGAGATTTATGAGACCTGCTAGCATTTGGTCTGTTCTCAGGGCTTTGAACTGAACACAATTCTTGAAGTATCACTTTGCTTTTCAGCCTCCATACTATTATTAGTTTCCATAACTATTATTTACCGGGTTTCTAAATTCCAGGGGCTGTGCTAGGCCCTTAAGATAAAAATGCTCCAGATATGCTGAGATACTTAGATATAAGTGGCCCCAGATATAATATTCAGCACTAATATAGAGATCTGCCCAAAGATTTCTATGGTCACTTGACTTTCTACTAGATTTCACGCCCGAGGATGGCTACATGTCTTTTTCCAGGCTAGTAAAAGGCATCGTTGTCATATCCTGTACATATACACTGTCTGCTAATACAGTTAGAAAATTGACAAACTGTACAAAGTTACCTTTTTTTGGAGGGGAGAGGGTTCTTTTCCCTGTCTGGTTCTCTAAACTGCAAGCTCTACAACTCAGTTGTCTCAATGCCACCAGAAGTGATCAGGCTCTGGGAAATTGAACCACTTTAACTAAACTCACCAAAGACAATTTATAAATCGGAGCGTTTCTAGGTGTCCGCATAATGAGAGAAATAAAATGGTAGCAGAGAAAAATGGAACTTCAGAGTGAGACCTGCCTTTGATTCCTGGCTTTGCCACTTGCTGTTGTGAGACCAAATTCCTTAGCCACCTTGAGAATCAGTCTTTTTAAAGGTGACAGGATAGCACAGTGTCCAGCTTACAGGAGGCACTCCGTAAGTGATTGATTGCTTATTACTAAGCCAGTTGGATACTCATTTCAGAACACAGTGGCATCTCGCACAATACAAAGCCTGCTTGGGAAACCCGAATACAGTTGACCTCCGAACATCACGGGTTTCAACTATGTGGGTCCACTTACACTCGTGTTTTTTTGGATAAATACACTAAAGAACTATAAATGTATTTTCTTTGTGATTTTCATAATAACATTTCCTTTTCTCTAGCTTACTTTATTGTAAGAACACAATGTATAATACACGTAACATGCAAAATGTGTGTTAATTGACTGAGGTATCGGTAAGACTTCCGGTCAAACAGGATGCTATTAGTGGTTGTTTCTGGAGAGTCAAAAGTTATACACAGAGTTTCAACTGTTTGGGGGGGGTCAGCAACTGACATTACAGTAGACTCTTGTAATACATATAGATCTGCTTGCTAAAAATCATTTAAAAATGGTAGTACAGGGCACCTGGGTGGCTCAGATGGTTAAGTGTTTGCCTTCGGCTCAGGTCATGATCCCAGGGTCCTGGGATCGAGTCCCACATCGGGCTCCCTGCTCCTTGGGAGCCTGCTTCTCCCTCTGCCTCTCTCTCTGTCTCTCATGAATAAATAAAAATAAAAATAAAAGATTAAAAAAAAAAGATTAAAAAATAAATAAATAAATAAAAATAATAAAAATGGTAGCACAGGCCCCTGAGTGGCTCAGTCGGTCAGATGACCAGACTCCTTAGTTTTCAGCTAAGGTCATGATCTCATGGGTTGTGGGATGGAGCCTCACATTGGGCTCCACGCTCAGCTGCGGGGTCTGCTTGGGGATTCTCTCCCTCTGCCCCTCCCCCAAGTGTCTGTGCACACACGCTCTCTGTCTCTCTCTCTAAAATGAGTAAAATAAATCTTAAAAAAAAAAAGATCGTAAAGCGTATTTATCTTTTTGTGGAATACTTTTCAGGAGGCCATGATAGTTCGCTGAATCAGTTTTCTTCACAGCAGAAGTGGTGCTGCCCAACTGACCATAGACATGGCCCATGTCAGGAAAGGCTTAGTCCTAGACAAAGCCAGGGCTATACTGTGATTTCAGGGGCATGGTCATATTTGTTTGCTCTTGAAAACTTGGGGTCACTGACGACCACTCACTGAAAAGATGAGCTCTGCAATGGAAAGAAGTGGGAGGGTATCTGAAAATAATGAAAGGTGGAAAGATTTCAGATAAAATCTTTGCTACATTTACTGTAAAAACTTGAGGGATGGTTAAGAAATGAGAAGGCTCCCCATATCCGAGAATTCGCCTTAAGTCTAAGACATTTCTGGAATACTTTCCAAGTAATAACCAGTTATGCCTATGGTAACCTTACAAAGAGGTTTATACACATGATTTCTTGCTGTGACGACACCGTTTGTCTTTATGTCAGTAGGCAACAGCCCCAAATGGAAAATTCAAACAGAATTGTAAAGACTTTCCTTTTCCTTATTTTTGCCTCAATCAACTGATGTTTTTCCCCACTGCAAGTGATGTTTCTACCCTAGTTATCTTCTGTATGTGTAGCAGAATGGAAAGAAGGATCTTACCAGTAAAATGGTTTTGAATCCCCATCATTTTGCTTTGATTGATGATATGAAACCCCATAGTCTCTCTTCTATAATCTATATCAGGAGTCAGTAAACTCTTTCTTGCAGGTAAAGTTTTATTGGACACAGCCACGCCCATTCATTTATGTCTCATCTATGCTACTTTCATGTTACAATGGCAGAACTGATTAGTTGCTACAGCGCTGTGACCCTCAAAGCTTAAGGTA
This sequence comes from Mirounga leonina, assembly GCF_011800145.1. NCBI lineage: Eukaryota > Metazoa > Chordata > Mammalia > Carnivora > Phocidae > Mirounga > Mirounga leonina. Next base: position 85,180,354 of record NW_023270807.1, on the reverse strand, counting down.
TTTACTATGTAGCTCTTTATAGAAACAATTTGTTGACTCCTCACTTACTTCGCAAGGAAAACCTCTGTGAATCTAAAAGTGGATACTTTACTTCTTGCTTATGCATTTCATGACTTATCACCTTTTCTAAGAATTTGATTTATTTATGGTGCTAGCTGGTTATAGTACTCATCTTTTTCCATTATATTGGAAAAGAATATTTGTGCCAACTACGTTCTGCCTCAATACATCTGCTTTCAGTACATTTTTAATAGTTCAGAGCATTTAAATTTATCTTTGATACCCCGATTCCCTCTATGAGAACTGTCCCCAAATCTATCCTGAACCTTTCTTCCCACCTTAATACTCTGTTACCCAGAAGCTCTGTTCTCATAAGCTAACTTGTGTTAAATGTCTATTAATGCTAGTGGGTATAACCTTCTGAGAACTTTACTTCATTCATTGTTTACATTAAAGCCACCATGGGAAATATGAGATTAAGGATGCAGTCCCAATCAATTATTATAATAAAGTACAACAGAAGATATAATACTTGCATTTCAAAAGAAACTTCCTGAGAGAATACCTTAATCCAAAGAAGCTACTGCAAAGAGGTGATTTCAGGTACACTTGCTCATTGCTGGGAAAGATGGCTGAGGGCAGATATATTAGGTTTATGGGGCATTCAAATTATATCTCATCATTCTATCTAATTGCTTAGTATTCATGTGATGTGTATTCATGTGATGTGTAGAGGCCAGAGGACTGTAGAATATCTAGCCTGAAAACTAAAGAGTATTGACCACAATTACAATAGGAGAAAGATAGTCTGAAAAGACTTACTGAAGCATGATTTTTGCAAAGTGAGCCATCGATGTAGAAGCTGAGAAACAAGAGTAGCAAGACAAACCAACAGGTTTGATGGCAGTTCAGGATTAGAATGTAAACTCTTTTACCTTGAGGATAGGAACTCAGTCATATTCATTATATTATAAACACTGGGCTCTGTGTCTGCCGTGTAGGCAGGTGTGGTTGTCTCCTATGGCCTGTCTCCATGGCTTACAGTATACTGACTTCCTGCAGTGTCCTCACAAGGTCTTGCACATCGCTGTTGTCTCTGTGTGTCCCAACTCCTCTTCTTACAAAGACACTAGTTAGATCGCATCGGGGCCCACCTTATCAGCCTCACTGTAATCTTGGACCTCCAGCTCCAAATGATGAGAACACGAATGTCTGTTGTTAGAACTCAGCCTGTGACATTTGTTATGACAATCCTAGCAAATTAATTCCACCAGAAAGAGGAGAAAGAGCAAGATGGGAGAGTTCCTCTTATTTTTAATGCTCATCACCTCCCGTATTTCTGTCCCCAGCACGACCTGAGCCTGTGTCCCATCAAATTCCTCCCCTTTAGTGTTTACTCTTTCTTTTTCTCTGGTCTGTCCTGGTGGCTGACAAATCCTTTCACACTTTTTCTAGTCCAACTAATGAATGCTTCTGTTGGGGAAATATAACTAAAAAACAACATCTCTCAACCCAGAAAATCACACCACAAAGCTAGAAGAGAAAGAAAACAATTTTGTTACTGAATAAACATTGAACCAGAATGTGATGCACACCATGGGCAATCTGCTAAGAAATTGCAAAGATAGAACAAAATCTCATTCTTTTATATAGCCAAGCAGATACCCCATTCCATTGTGACAGCCAATTTTATGTGTCAACTTGACTAGGCCATGAGGTGCCCAGATATTTGGGTGTTTCTGTAAGGATATTTTTGGATGATATAAACACTGAAATTGATAGACTGAATAAAGCAGATTGCCCTCTCCTAGGTGGATGGGCCCCATCCAATCTGTTGAGGGACTGAACAGAACAAAAAGACTAACTCTCCCTGAGGAAGAGAAGTTTCTTTCTGCCTGATTGCCTTTGAATCGGGTCATTGGCTTTATTCTGCCTTGGACTCAGACTGAAACTTTGGCTCTTTCTGGATCTTGAGCCTGCTGTCTTTTAGATTGAAACCACCCTATTGACTCTCCCGGGTCTCCAACCAGCTGGATCCTCCTGCAGATCCTGAGCCTGGTCAGCCTTCATGATTGCATGAGCCAATTTCTTATAATAAAGTCTCTTTCCATCTGTATATACAACCTATTGGTTCTGTTTCTCTGGAGAACTCTGACTAATACATATATGTTCTCAAGATAAATGATCACTAGTCCTCAATAAAAGCACTGACAGCATTGTTTGTCCCACACAGTTCATCCTAAATTCACTTGGTAGTTGGGGTGACCATCTGTGTGAGCTAATTGACTTTAACCAAAGGAAAAATGAACTCTTTATGACAAGAGGTATTCTTGCACATTGGAAGTGAGATGTCCACTGAGGTTAGGCTTATCCCACAGAAACTGGGAGATAAGGACATTATCTTCCTTATTGATTACATTTCAAAGAGATGGTTCTCAGGTCCGTGAGCAAGACATTCCTGTATCATATAGTTGGCAAGAGGATTATGAGCCTTCAGCTGAGGTCATGATCCCAGGGTCCTGGGACTGGGCCCGGCATCTGGCTCCCTGCTCCGCGGGAAGCCTGCTTCTCCCTCTCCCACTCCCCCTCTCTTGCTGTGTCTCTCTCTGTCAAATAAATAACTAAAATCTTAAAAAAAAAAAAAAAAAAAGAATGATGCCTTCCGAATCATACCACAGGTTCTGACTCCTCCTGTGCTAGAGACACAAATATTCAACTAATCTGCTACAAATCTCAGGCAGTCAATCCACCAGTCATTATTGAGCACATACTATGTGCCAGGTCCTGGGAACACAGCAGTGAACAAAGCCTATGTGGTCTCTGTCTTCATCAAGCTCATGATATCTACAAGGATGTCCCACTCAAACCCCAGACCAACAGGCAAACTGGATGCATGTCCAGGGACATGGATCATGCCATCATTAAGAATCATTCAATGATGGAACTGATAAACCCTTCATTTTGTAATTGGGAAGCTCATGTTCCCAGAAGTTTGGCTACATGCCCATGTATAGAGTTTTCAGTAAAACTGGGATGTGGATGGTTGTTATTTTATTTCTAGTCCTAGCCTATGCCGATTCTTTCAGGCAGTGTCTTTTTTTTTTTTTTTTTTCCTGAAGTCCCCCTTTTCTCCAAAGAATGTAGTTTGAAGTTGTTTTTCCTGCAAATATTAGTTAGGAGGATCTTAATACTCATAATGACTGAGAGTATCAATTAACCCAGTGTATCTCAACCTTGGTACCATTGTCATTTTGGGCTGGATAATTGTTGTGGGGACTGTCCCATGCATTAAAAGATATTTAGAAGCAACCCTGGCCTTTACTTACTAGGTGCCCATAGCACCCTCCCCATCCCACACCCCCCAGTTGTGACAATCAAAAACGTTTCCAGGTATTGCCTAATGTCCCCCCTGGTGGGGGGGGGGCACCTTACCACCTTGAGAACCAATGCTCTAGCCTGTGTCAGTGGAGAGACTTTCATTTCTCTCAAAGACATTTTTTTCATTTCTAAGAAAATGTGAATAGCAAGAAAGCAGTAATATTAGTGCAAATTATTCTATTGACTCATTCCTGTCTTCACACAGTCCATTTCATTAAAAATTTTCATCCCTTATGAGATTGTGATGTTTTCTTCAATAATGAACTGCTATACATATTACAAAGCTGTTCTCTGGAGGCAGTGTAGAATCTTCCTTCAGAGCATGGGGTCAGGTGTTTAAGAAATATTAACTTGATTTCTGGCTTGGCTGTTTGCTAGTAATATGACATTGGAAAAGCCACTTAAATTCTCCCAAACTCATCATAACCTATAAAGTGGGAATAATGATATCTACTCCATTTGGTTATTATGAGGATTAAGTGAAAATACTGCTTTAGTACTTAATTCCATACATAATAAGGCCTCAATTAATATTATTCAGATATAATAGAAATAACTTTAAAAATATTTTTTGAGGGGTGCCTGAGTGGTGCAGTCAGTTAAATGTCCAACTCTTGATTTTGGCTCAGGTCATGATCTCAGGGTCATGAAATTAAGCCTTACGTAGGGCTCTGCGCTCAGCTCAGAGTCTGCTTGAGATTCTCTCTCCCTCTCCCTGTCTCTCCTGCTTATGCTCTCTCTCTCTCTTTAAAATAAATAAATAAATCTTTAAAAAATATATATATATATTGAAAACCTCATCAACATACCCACTGAAACATGCCATTTATAAAAATGATATTAAGTTATTCCAAATACAAACCAAGATACCTCAATTTTGTTCTTTGCAAATAAGGCAAGAGGGATAAAGCTAATCATTAACTTGGAATTCACTGGGCTTAGACAGTGGGAATTAGACACTTGCTAGCTTCTATTTTTTTAAGTGTGTGTGTGTGTGTGTGTGTGTGTGTAACAAGAAGGAAAAAGTAACTTGAATGCCTAACGTAAACAGTCAAAACACTTCTTTTGATAAAAATGATGCTGGAATAAGATAATAAAAATGTAAGACGTGATTGTTACCGATTAAACGATTTTAATTTTCCACTATGAAATTATTTTATTAAGATTAAATACGAAGTTTTTGTGTATATTTCCCTATTATAAGTATAGCCTGTTTGTGAAGTTCTCCGAGACCTTTCCAGATTCAGCTTATATATGACCTCCTGTGAGCAATCTTTCCTGGCTACCATGTGAGGTTTCCAGGTCTTTCTTATGTGCTACCATAACTCAGCCTTTCTAGTTCAAGTCAGCACTTTCTCTATCATACTGTATTTGTTTGCACATCTAACTCACCTGAAAGGAAGAATCATAATTATATTTTATCTCACAAGCTTGCCACCCAGTGATTATCAGCTAAATAAATGTTCAGGTTAAAAGAAAGAATGTGACATAAAATGAAAAGAAGACTTCAGGGGGTTTTTATATTTAACACAAGTGAAATTATGAGAATTCCATAGTCAGGTAATACTTTGAAAAACCTTTAAAAATGAATAATTGACTTAATTAGTAATTTATCATCATTCAACCAACAAATATTTATTGAGCAAACTGATTTGCAGGCACTATTTTAGGTATGAGGAGACAGTAATGAACAAAGCAGATGAGATCCCTGATTTCCTAGAGCTTACTAAACTCCACTACGTGAGGCATTGTGCTTACTTGCAAAGAAAACTCACTCACAAAACGACAGGTGTATGTATGATTCAGGCAAACATCGAACTCATGTTTGGAAAGATGAATGATATTTTCTACTTACTGTTACAAAAAGTGAACTTGTATGTTATTTCTTGAACAGAATATCTGGAAATTTCTGAAACAGGAGTTATATTCACCTAGTAAAATGTCAGCTTCACTTAGTAAAGGGTAATTTTCACTTTATGCTTTTTTGGTTTTCCTATGGCAGCTTTTGTTAATGGCTGTTTAGATCACAGGTGACCCATCGTGTGGTGTCAGTGTTTCTGCAAGGGGGAGAATGGGGTAATAGATCTCAGTGGCTTCTTTCAGAAACACAATTAACCCAGTAATCTGTTACCATTAAAATGCTGTATAACAAACCACCCCAAAAGTCAGTAGCTTAAAATATAGCAACTTATGTTCATGAATCTGTGGGGTCAGCTAGGGCGGCTCGGCCATATGCTGCATATCTCTATGACCCAATCTGTTCCACATTCTCTCATCCTCCTTGGACCAGTGGGCTTCACTGGAGCATGGTTTCCTCATAGGAGGGCATGGAAGACATTCATAAATATGGGAGTCCTCCTCAAGACAAGGCTGAGAGGGGTGCCTGGGTGGTTCAGTTGGTTAAGCATCTGCCTTTGGCTCAGGTCATGATCACAGGGTCCTGAAATCGAGCCCCACATCGGGCTCCCTGCTCAGCAGGGGAGCCTGCTTCTCCCTCTCCCTCTGACCCTTCCCCCACTTGTGCTCTCTCTCACTCATTCTCTCTCTTTCAAATAAATAAATAAAAGCTTAAAAAAAAAAAAAAGACAAGGCTTAGAACTGGCACACTTTTATTTCTGTCTATATTCTTTTGGCCAAAAAAGTAAAGTGACAAAGCTGAAGTATGAAGGACAGGGAAGAAACCTTCATTCTCAGTGAAGAAAAGACATAGGTGTAGATGCTAAGAGAGTGCAGAATTAGGACCAGTAGTCTATCATAATGATCCTATGATTTCCTGTGGCAGAATAACAAACAGACATAGATGAGAAATTGTGCTTGTTAAGCTAGTCATTTTGCTATATTGAAGGGTCTGGCTCCATGTGTGGGAGGGTCATTCTGGAAGTTTTATTTAGAGGAATTAAAACTAGATGGGCTATATATATGTGACCATCTCACCTCTAAAACAGAGTTTCTGTAATTGTGATTAGTAACATTATTGGGGTATAAGTGCCAGTTACTAAAAAAAGAAAATAAAAATATCAGAGTGGGTTGAATGAAGTAAGCATAATTTTTAATGAAAGCATTTGCTTCTGTTGTGGATGCTTACCTACATGTATATTGAGTTGAGACTCATGATATAAAATATATTTCTTCCTATTGTGGTTAAAACAAAGTTTGGGAAAGCCGTTGTTTTAACTTATTTTCTATCCATAGGATGTTATTGGGTTTAAGTACATTCTAATTTTTCAAACTAATCCTTTGGCAGGTATAAGTTACCTGTTTTGAAGCTGAACTGTTTTTTTAGTGCTAGTTATTTCCTTTGTAAAGATGTCTAATACAGGAGTACTTTTCTTTCAAATCAATTAACAATTAGGGCAGTTTTAATGGACATGTGCTTTTATATATATGCTATTAACACCCATGACTGTGGTTACTGGTGGCCCATGTTTGAGATTATTTTTAAAGTAATGGTAATATTTACCTTCTCTATTTAGCTTGCTCATTGCTAGCTTCCTGATGCTGGTTTAGAATAAAAGAAACTCCCAGTTACATGTACCAATAATATATTGTTACCTTGTTTATGAAAGATTTATTATCGGCTTATCTTTTCCAGATTTTAATATTTGCGTCACTTGTCTATGTGAACTGTGGCCTATCGGAGCGCAGTGGGTGGCTCTAACTAGTAGCAGCTCTGCAAGGGACAGAGACAGTGGGCCTCCTCCCAGGGGCTGTGTTTCTGCTCCCAGCTCATCCACTCTCTCTGTTCACTCTTACCTGAGAAGGTAGGTCTGAATGCACTCAATAGCCACACCAAAAAGCAAGGACTAGCCTGGGGGCCTAGGACATCTTTTATTGAGAGAACTCAGAAGATCATAAAAGTTATCAGTGGTTTGGTACTTATACATTAAAATTTATGATTATTTTATAGAAAAGTTAACAAGGTTTCTGTAATTTAGTTACCTAAAACCTATGTTAGTAAGAGAAGCTGAAAAATAGTTTTATATTTTTAAATAGCTTGCTTTACATGTGCTTTTAAAATGTTTCACTTTTATTAAAAATTCACCTATGAAAACCTAGGAAACTTGAAATGTTGAAACGTGATTTTTTATCGCCTTTTCTTGTAAATGAAGGACATTCCTTTTGTGAATGTTGGCTGGTTTTAACATTATGAAAAGGATCTTCATAGAGATTTTTGCAGGTTTTAAAATGAAATCGTATGTAATTGTTACTATATACTAAACTACAGAACTAAAATCTTATTTGCACTAATATTATTTGGTGGGAAAAATCATGGCCCATTGTCGAATGACTTCACTCTTTAGTGTGTGTTGTGTGTGTGCGTGTGTGTCTTTTTGTGTCTACATGCCATATATTAGATTGACTAACTTATTAATCTTTTAGTTATGATGACCTAAATCTGATACGTATTATCTTATGCAGGTCTACATAGCAGAAAAACTTTCAGGTATAGTCTATTTACCTACTCACAATATTGCTAGAGATTGTTTTTTCTCTTCTCTGTCCGTCCATGTTGATGGATAAGCAAACAAATGGAATTTGCCATGTTTCCTGTTTCTTCAAGATGGAAACAGATTGCTTCCGGTGATGTCCCCTATCAAGACTCATGACTTAAATATATGAAAACATTGTTTCTCCTGCCCCTTGACTCTTTCTTGCCTTTAAAATAAGTATTTTTTGGGGTGCCTGGGTGGTTCAGTCGATTAAGTGTCTGCCTTCGGCTCAATGATCCCAGGGTCCTGGGATTGAGCCCTGCATCAGGCTCCCTGCTCAGTGGGGAGTCTGCTTCTCCCTCTCGCTCTGCCACTAACCCTGCTTGTGCTCTCTCTTTCTTTATCTCTCTCAAATAAATAAATAAAATCTTAAAAAAATAAAATAAGTATTTTTTTAAAAATACTTTTAGTATTTTAATAAGGAATACTGGATAGATTATGGAGCTGCAAACATATTTTTGGAATAAAATTATTATCAAGCTTATTTCTAATTATATTTCTAAATTTGTATAGAACAAAAACAGGATATGGGTTCAGTTCAGAAATTTAGCAAAAATTTAATTTTATTATAATGTTAAAATGGATCAATAACTCATATAAAGAATTAACAAGTGCAAAAAGCACAAATTATATAATTTGTTAATAGTTATTCACCAATAGTTTTTTTCAAGTTTCATTAAACTTTCGTTTGGAGCGATTCATAGACAATCAATTTAATTTTATTAAAAACTTTTTCTAGTTATGAAAGTGAAACATTCTCATAGTAGAAAGCTTGGAATATGTAGAAATTAGAGAGAAGAGAGTAAAACTCACCTGTTATTTTGCCACCCAGGAAAACTTTTTTCTAAAATTTGGTATTATTTCTCTTTTATGTTGTTGTTTAATTTTAATTTTTTTTTTAGTTTCAATCTCACCATGTCTGAATAAATGATACTGAGAATTTGGAGTATACCATTCCATACCTATTTTTCATGCTTATACAAATATGTGTGTGTGTGTGTCAGTATGTGTATCCCTATGCATGGTGTTTTAAAACACTTTGCAAAATTTTTTTTTTTAAAGATTTTATTTATTTATTTGACAGAGAGAGACACAACGAGAGAGGGAACACAAGCAGGGGGAGTGGGAGAGGGAGAAGCAGGCTTCCTGCCGAGCAGGGAGCCCGATGTGGGACTTGATCCCAGGACCCTGGGATCATGACGGGACCCGAAGGCAGACGCTTAACAACTGAGCCACCCAGGCGCCCCTATTTTTTTTTTAATTTATTTTTTAAATTTTATATATTTATTTGACAGAGAGAGACACAGCGAGAGAAGGAACACAAGCAGGGGGAGTGGAAGAGGGAGAAGCAGGCCTCCCGCTGAGCAGGGAGCCCGATGTGGGGCTCGATCCCAGGACCCTGGGATCATGACCTGAGCTGAAGGCGGACACTTAACTGACTGAGCCATCCAGGCGCCCCTCCTTTTTTTTTTTTGCATAAGAAAACTGTAGCCCCAAGAGGTTGGGTAGCTGTCCAGAAGCACAGAACAGGTGAATGGCCAGGCCTGACTGGACTTGAACAGAGGCAGTGGGCACTAAAAGGCACGCTCTTTAGCACGAAGCTCCAACTTCACACATTCAAAACCCGACTCCCAATTTTCTCCTGCTCCTTGCCCTTCTCCAACCACTATCCTTTCCATCTCAGTAAATGGGAGCCCCCCACTTCAAGCTGCTCAAACCAAAAGCCTTGCTATTTCCCTTGATAACTTCCTCCCAGCCCGCACTCAGTCAATGTGTAAATCCTGTCTGCTGTGTCTTCAGAACATTTCCAAAGTTGGCCACTGCTCTTTTTTTTTTTTTTTTTTTTTGGCCACTGCTCTTTACACTCCCCACCACTATTATGTCCAAACCATCATCTTCCCTCACCTTTGTCCTTACCCTCTGCCTCTGTTCTCAGCACAGTAGCCAGGGTGAATCTGCCAGAACATGTCAGATCATGTTGCTGGGTTCAAACCCACCAGTGCCTTCCCTTTTCATTCAAAGGCAAAGCTAAAATTCTTACTCTGACCTGTGAGGCCCTATTCAGTGTAGCTTTGTACAGCCTCCCTCGTTTCCCCGTCTCTTTTCTTCTGCTTTGCTGGCTCTGCTCCAACCACACTGTAATCTGCTAATTTTACAAACACACTAAATCATGTTCCTGTCTCAGGGCCTTTGAGTCTGATCCTCTCCCTAGATTGCTCTTGTCCTACGTATCCATGTGGTTAGCTCCTCAGTTCATTCAGGTATTTCTTTCTTTCTTTCTTTTTTTTTTAAGATTTTATTTATTTATTTGACAGAGTGAGAGACAGCAAGAGCAGGAACACAAGCAGGGGGAGTGGGAGAGGGAGAAGCAGGCTTCCTGCCTGAGTGGGGAGCCCGATGTGGGGCTCGATCCCAGGACCCTGGGATCACGACCTGAGCCGAAGGCAGACACTTAACGACTGAGCCACCCAGGCGCCCCTCATTCGGGTATTTCATTCAGAGTCAGCTTCTTATTTAAGTTTTCCATGGCTACCTTACCCTGTAGTTCAGTCCTCTTCCCAAACATTGCAGCTCTCTCTTCTCTGCTTTATCTTTTCCCCTTAGCAAACATTGCAATCTAACTTCTCATTTATTGATCACGTTTATTGTCTGTGTCCCTCACCCAAACTGGAATGGAGGTTCCTCAAGGGGCAGGAAGTTTTGTTGTGTCTGGTCACCCCAGGACCTAGTGTCTGATGGAGGGAAAGCATTCACTCCATATTTATGAAAAAAAAAAAAAAAAAAAAGAGTGAATTCTTCTTTCTTTGTATTGTAGCTTATTATGTGTGATATTCTTCCATTTGATTCCCAGGGTCAGTGACTTAGTCTTCAGCTGTGATTATTCTCTTTTATAAATTCTTTATGGATTTTAAAAATACTTTGATATCATTTCTTTTGGTTGTAGAACCTTTTCTGTGCGCTAATTTGATGTTCTTGGGTGTTTTTACTAAATTTTGTTTAAGGTTCTCACTTGTCTGCCTCTAGAGTAGCCAGCCACCTTTCCTAATTGTCTTGACCCCTCTCTGTGCCGCTATTGCTATTTTCTTAAAATGAATTGTGAACTTTGAGAGCTCTTATCAGGGGTGTAGACAGTTTTGGCAGGCCAGGCTATTAAAGTCCAGGTGGAAGTTTTTCTTTCACAGGCAAGGCTGTTTACAATGCTTGCTTCCAGTTTGTAAATGGTATGATTTTCCTCTAACTTGCTTTTAAAAGATGTCTCTTCATCAACTGCATTTCAATTTTAAAGAAAAATTTGCCAGAACTATTTTATTTTATTATATATTTTTTAAGATTTTATTTATTTATTTGAGAGAGAGTCAGAGAGAGCACAAGTGGGGGAGGGGCAGAGGGGGAGAGAGAAGCAGACTCCCTGCTCAGCAGGGAGCCCAACATGGACACGGGTTCAATCCCAGAGTCAGATGCTTAACTGACTGAGCCACCCAGATATCCCTACCAGAATTATTTAAACTCAATCCTCTGTTTGATTTGTAAAAAGCTAATTATTAGTCCTTTTAAGACTTCATTTCCCAATTCTTGAGATCCTAATTCTCGTGCCTTCCACAAGCAACTGATACTTCTCTGCAAATAATTCTTTTTTTTTTTTTTTCAAAAAGAATACATGGGTAGTATGTTTTATGAACATTTGAATATAGTCCACCATCTTTCACAGTCCATAAGTACATTTCCTGCATATAAAATCCTCTAGTTTCAAATTTTTCTCCTCATAGCTCTCTATATACTGAAGTCAGCCTTATTTTTGTTCCTGTAAAGGTACATTATTTTGGTGTTTTGGATTTGTAGGAAGATACCAAATTATATCTACTGTATTATCAAGTTAAATTCTGGACTGTATTGACTGTGAATGCATGTACTTACCAGGTATCTTTAATTAGAGAAGAAAGTGAGTGAGCCCTGCAAATATCAGCAGTTTTAGTTTCTCCAGAAACTCTGACGGGGGACACAGCCTCTGGCAACAATCTCTCGTAGGATGGGGTCTTGCTAGATTAGAAAGTTTAGGCTTGCTACACCCACTGCTCTTTTATTTTTTAAATTTTTTTTAAGATTTTATTTATTTATTTGACAGAGACATAGAGAGAGAGAGCACAGATAGGCAGAGCGGCAGGCAGAGGGAGAGGGAGAGGGAGAAGAAGGCTTCCCGCTGAGCAAGGAGACCCAACTGGGACTCGATCCCAGGACCCTGGGATTATGACCTGAGCCAAAGGCAGAGGCTTAATCATCTGAGCCACCCAGGCGCCCAACCCACTACTCTTTTAGTGGGGACTTGAAAAACCCTTGCAGAAGATCTTATTCTAAGAATTATTTTTTCATTTTAAGGCATGGTTAATAACATCCTGCTTTCTTGGTTCTGGAACCAAATGCAGGATAACAAGTTTCCAGTCCCATCTATTGGGAGAAGGCAATTATGGTCTCTAAACACACTTGAGAACTATTCACTGGATTCACACAGACTGTATGGCTTTTTCCTAGCATATTTTAAATCCTGTATCTCTTTTGAGCACCATGGACTCGTGACCTTTCATTAGCTCAACTGGTTGCATTGGCTGACAATGTTTTCTTATGATGATCAAATGGTCACATATTGGTTAAGCAAGAATCATCTGAAACTTTGAAAGTTTGCCAAAAGTTTGAGTACAATAGTTTATGTAAGATCATACAATTTTTTTTTTAAGATTTTTAATTAATTAATTTATTTGACAGAGAGACACAGCGAGAGAGGGAATCCAAGTAGGGAGAGTGGGAGAGGGAGAAGCAGGCTTCCCGCGGAGCAGGGAGCCCGATGTGGGGCTCGATCCCAGGACCCTGGGATCATGACCTGAGCCAAAGGCAGATGCTTAATGACTGAGCCACCCAGGCACCCCCGTATAATTTTTTATAATATTATCTGGGAGCAGTAGAACAATCATAAAACAGTAATCTATTTGGGTTAAAACAAAGTTTAGTTGTAATTTAAGTCTGCATTACTTTTAAATTCCCTCCCTCAAATCAGTCAGGGTATTATGTACTTCATTTTTTTTTTAATAAAAGCAAGTATAGAATATCTATGGAAAGTTCTAGAACAAAAAATGAAATCCTGAGTTATAATGTTTCATATCTCTATCCCTCATTTTACATTATGTGCTAACCACAAAGTCACCATCTAGAAGAGACAGAAAGTCACTTAAAAAATCCAAACAAGCCAACAAGGCATTGAGATTCTGGCTTCTATCTGGATCAAGGACAGTTGTTTATTCTTAGTTTCCTTTAATGTATCAAGTGGTCTTTGCCTTGAATTCCCTAGGAATTTAACTGCTCTACACTTTCTGCTAGGAAACTGCTTTTTTGCATTTCTATCTGGCTTATGCATCTGGGTTAAGACATACCAGAAGGTTCTGCACTGTTGCAACTCCAGGCCATTTTACTGTTGTTTTCCTTGAATAACTGCCAGGTTCCTTGGGGTAAGGGGCAGAAGATCTTGATGTCTCCCTAAATGTACTTTGGAGCTCAGGTGACTTTCTCCTGTAGGGTGGTGACATGCTGAGAAATTCCTCATCTAGGCTAGTGTCACTTCTTCCTCTCCCTGGTTCTGTTCACCTGCACACCAGTGACTGCTGCCTGAGTTTTAAGAAGCTATGACTTTGGAGGTGGGCCAGGTGGCGCCGCATGCGGGCCTGACCTCACCTCCTCTGGGGCTCGAGTGCAGGCGCAGGATGCCAAACTATTACTAGACGTGGGAGGCGTTCAGCAGCGCGGCTGAGAAAGGACCTCGCCAGCCCTATGAAGGCACGTGTGGTTCTCACAAACTGGCATTCTGATGGGACTTCGTATATTAAAGTAACAAGTGATTTAGTTTGGTGCAAAGAACAGACCAAGCCCAAGTGTAAAGAAGATTGAGAAATTCCACAGTCAACTAATGTGACTTCTGGTAACCAAGGAGTGCTGCAGTGTTGCCATGGAAACGGACTGAAGGGTTTGAAATGAAGATCCTCCAGTTTCTAGGATGTAAATACCTTTTGAATCTGAAAAAGTGTTGCGGAAAAAAAAATACTTCATGTAACTGAGTGGACTCTTCAGAGGCCGGGAGATCATTTTTTGTACTTTGTTTCTTAATGTTTACTTTAGAGAGCTAGGAATGTAAATGCTTTCAGATAGAAAGCCTTTATTTATTTTTGGAAATTGAACAGGAAGTGCACTTATGTTTGGAAACTTTTTGCAGACTGATGTTGAGCAAAATACATAATTATTCTCTGACAAGTTTGTATCAGTAATTTGAAAATGACGTATCAATAGAAGGCAATTCTTCCTTAAAACAAAACAAAACAAAAACTATGACTTGCTCCTCTGCACGCCATGATTACCTTTTCAAGGGGCCCTGTGGGCCTCTTTCCTTGACTTTATAACTAATTATTACAACTGATGGCAAACAGAATGAATCTCTCCTCTGCTTAACATCATCTGTTGAACATGCTTTCCACACCGTCCAGAGAATTCATTCATATTCTTTACCTTTTCTGAAAGAATGGTGAGGAGGGAACCAATCCACTCTTTGGCTTTGAAGCTAGGTACTCAAGTCAAGACTCTAGAATTAAACTAGAAAGGAAGGGGGAAAAAAGAAAAGAAGCAGGGAAACCAGTTGGGAGGCTACTAATTTGACAGTGGTTGGTGGCTGGGACCATGAGAACTGGTCCAATTATGGATATATTTTCAATGAAGTGTCAAGATACTTACTGATAGCTTGGCTTTATTATTGAGTGTGAGAGAGTGGTCAATAATTACTTCAACGTGTAAGACTGAGGATTTTCAAGAATGGAGTTGCCGTTTTTGAGATGTGTAGGAAGGAAAAGGAGATGAACACATGTTGTGGAGAAGATTGGAGGCTTTAGACACAGTAAGTGGTGATATTTTCTAGACAGCAGGACATGTTTGTCCAGAATGTAGCGGGGGAGGTCATGGCTGGAGGTATTCATTTGAGACTCCTCAGCATATAGATTAGCTTAAAACCAGGAGACCGTAAATAGGGAGCAGATATAAGTAGAGAAGGGAACCAAGGACTAGCCTCAAGGCAAGTGAGTTGAGGAAAACCTAGCAATGGAGACTGAAAAGAGTAGCCATTGAATTCAGAGCTGCAAGGGAAGGAATTGTTTCAAGAAGTATCTAGGAGGTCAAGGAAGAAGACGCCTGAGAATTTACCACTGGGTTTAATAACCTAGGACAACAAAATTAAAAAACTGTTTTGAGCTCTTGGCCTTAGTGCCATCTTCTTGGAAACCTCTGCCCCATGAGAGGAAGCAGCACGTGCACAGGCTGAAGGGTCAAGGAAGGAAGATGGAACAGAGGTCCAAGTCAAGTGCTGACTTGTACATCCATGGAAGCCACAGGAGCAGAAATAAGGAAAGCGAGAGGCCAGCGACGCTTGTAGCAATTTTTGGACTGCTTGCCTACTTTCTAGAACTTGATTCCGTGGGTCCAGAACATCCATCACCATCTGATCACAATGACCACCTTTGAGAAACCCACCTTGCTCATACCAAAATAGTCCCTTTTGGTCCTTTGCCCTGGACCTGTGACTTCCTGGACTAATTCTGTTTTCATTTGTGGCTGAATGTAACACGTTATAATAAATCATCTCTTCTGCTGTTTTAGCTGAAAAGAAAAACTGTTTTGGTGGTGTGTTTACAATAAAAGTTTTGTTAGAGTGTATTCAAAAGGTTAGTAGAAGAATGAAAGACGAGGAGTGTAAATGACTCTTTCAAAGAGGTTTTGTTTTCCTTTCCCATAAAGGGGAAATATAAGGGGATCATCAGAAGACGTGGATTTAAAAATAATTCTTTCTGAGGAATTTATTGTTTTTATGGAAGAGTACTACATATTTGAAAGGATTGGAGGAGAGGTGTTTTAAATTTATTAAAATACGCATTTTAGTACCTAAATATTTTATTTATTTTTATTCCTGCACTTCCACTTATGGATACATTTAGATTTCTATGTAGTCTTGATCTAAACTGTCAGCCCAGAGGGAATGGGAGGAAATGAAAAGGAAGGCAGACTCCTGGAATATTCTAAAACTTGTTGCTATTTTCTAGCATTTCAACATTGTGCCGGTTGTTCATTGACTGCCAGAAATTCACATTCTTCCTCCAAATTCTCTCTCTCCCTCTCTTCATATATATATATATATATATACATATATATTTATATATACCATATATATATATATATTTCAAAATATATTGAAAATTCCAGAATTTAGTTGAAAATTCAGAATCATATAGAAACAAAGGGGATATTTTTAAAAAGATTTATTTATTTATTTTTAGAGAGAGAAATCGAGAGAGAGAGAATGTACACTCCAGTAGGGGGAGGGACAGAGGAGGAGGGAGAAGGAGAGAAGCAGTCTTGGGGCAGGGGAGAGGGTCTCAAACTCATGACCCTGAGATCCTGACCTGAGCCTAAATCAAGAGGCTCATGCTTAACTGACTGTGTCACCCAGGCACCCCCAAAGGGGATATTTTTAAACCAGCTCTCATGGAGCTTTGGGATTTTTAATGGACATAAGGAGGAAGAAGGTGCCATTTTGTTTGTTTGTTTTTTAAAAGATTTTATTTATTTATTTGACAGAGACACAGTGAGAGAGGGAACACAAGCAGGGAGAGTGGAAGAAGGAGAAGCAGGCTTCCCGCCGAGCAGGGAGCCCGATGCGGGGCTCGATCCTAGGACCCTGGGACAATGACCTGGTCCCAGGAGGCAGACGCTCAATGACTGAGCCACCCAGGCGCCCCAGCCATTTCTGTTTTAACAAGATTTTACTTTTGTTTTAAAATTGGGATTGAATGAAAAAAAAATTTTAATGGGTTTCAGAGCTTTAAGAAAAACAAACAAAAAAAGAGCTCCAGTGCCATGCCCACAGCCCACACGGAAGCTCAGGTTCCCTGGGTTCTCACCTCAGCCATCTTTTCCCCCGTGCCACATCATGTCTTACCACAAACTTTGGTCTGTATATTTAAAATCCTTAATAATTTGGACAACAATATCACACTTCACTAAAAGGTACCACTTTTCAAGACGTCCTATGTTCTTACATGAAAATTCAAAGTTTAATGTTCTTGAAAGTAATTTATCTGAATTGATCCTTTCTGCTGTGGAAAGAAAATGTGGATTAGTAAAAAAGAAACTGTACTAGTAATTGAGACCTCAGGTCATATTCCAGCTTTAATAGTTTCATGAACGGAGACTCAATTTCTTGCCAGTATAATTATACTAACAAAACATGTCATGTCTTCCTTATAAGGAATAATGTTTATATCGTAGATGCAAAAATGTTAAATGAAGTAATGCTTGGAATGTATGTATAAGTGCTTTGCAAACTGGAAGTACAGGCATGTAAGCTTCTTTCCATTACAATTAATTATAAAATAAGAAATATGTTATCAAGGGCAAAAGCAGGCACTAGTGGATATTATTGTGAACAAGAGGCACATTTAAAATATTTCACTTTTTTCTCTCGAACATATTTTAATTCTAAAATTTCTGGCAATTTATATCTACCCTTTAGAACACAAACTTTTCCCACAAGACTTTTTTTTGAGCAAAGACTATTTCCATAAGTTGAAGCATATGAAAAATTCATCATTTCACGTTTTCTGGCCAGAAAAAGTGGCAGTTTCATATATTTCAACCTAATAATTCAACTTTTCATTTCTAGCATAGTATTCAACATCGAGGAAATGTTAAAAAAAAGTTATTGAACTGACCTATGGAATTAAACTTAAGAATAAAAGCTCTTTCTAAAATAACTATTTTTTTTAGCAAGGAGTAATAGTGTGTTAGAAGTGAAAGGAACCAAATTGCCAATGATTCTCTCCCTCTCTTTTTTTTTTTCCTCCCGGGTTTCTGGAATAGGTATGTGGAAGTAAAACAAGGAACTCTAACCTGATTATGGATTTTGAAGAAAGATTCCTCAACACACAAAGGAAGAAATAAACTGGTGGACAACCTTCAGGAACGATGTCTTTTTGCCACAATATAATTAATATTTCCTGTGTTAAAAACAGCAGGTCAAATGATGTTCGTGCTTCCTTGTATAGTTTAATGGTGCTCATAATTCTGACCACACTCATTGGCAATCTGATAGTCATTATTTCCATATCACACTTCAAGCAACTTCATACCCCAACTAATTGGCTCATTCATTCCATGGCCACTGTGGACTTTCTGCTGGGGTGCTTGGTCATGCCCTATAGCATGGTCAGATCTGTTGAGCATGGCTGGTACTTTGGAGAAGTCTTCTGTAAAATTCACACCAGCATTGACATTATGCTGAGCTCAGCATCCATTTTCCACTTGTCCTTCATTTCCATTGACCGCTACTATGCTGTGTGTGATCCATTGAGATACAAAGCCAGGATCAGTATCTTGGTTATCTTTGTGATGATCTTCATTAGTTGGAGTGTCCCTGCTCTTTTTGCATTTGGAATGATTTTTCTGGAGCTAAACTTCAAAGGAGCTGAAGAGATGTATTACAAATACATTCACTGCCTAGGGGGTTGCTCTGTCTTCTTTAGCAAAACATCTGGGGTATTGGCCTTTATGACTTCTTTCTATATACCAGGATCTATTATGTTGTGTGTCTATTCCAGAATATATTTCATTGCTCAAGGACAGGCAAGATCAATTCACAATGCAAATCAGAAGTTTCAAATTGGATTGGAAGAAAAAAATAGAATGTCACAAAGCAAAGAAAGGAAAGCTGCAAAGACTTTAGGGATTGTGATGGGAGTTTTCCTAATATGCTGGTGTCCTTTCTTTGTCTGCATGGTCATGGATCCTTTCCTGGACTATAGTATTCCATCCACCTTGAATGACGCATTGATTTGGTTTGGCTACTTAAACTCTACTTTCAATCCACTGGTTTATGCGTTTTTCTATCCCTGGTTCAGAAAAGCACTGAAGATGATTCTATATGGTAAAATTTTCCAAAAAGATTCGTGTAGTTATAAACTATTTTTAGAATCACATCCATAGAATTATTATATTTACTGCTTACTGTTTTGCAAAACAGGTGGTGATCATATTATGATCATGACATAATCAACCACATGCACCAATTGCAAGGTCTTTTATCAATTATTTGAGCCAAAGAATGTGTAGTGAGACTCTTATATTTTGCTTCCTATTTTAGACGTAGTAGATGTGATCGTTGCCATTTTACTATCCACAGAAGCTTTGCAAGTCCAGAATTGAAGGCTCTTCATTAAAGAAATTTTCCAGGCCTTACATGAACTGCCATGAAATTGCCAGCAGTACCTTACTCCAGTTATTTAGGGAATGTATTTGGGAATGCAAATTAGAATGGCTTTGTCATTCATTTGCTTGACTAGAAATGCCTTCTTGTAAAATCAAAGAAGGTACACATTAAATGTTATTAAATAATTGTTTATACATGACTTGCTATTTATTATGAATCCTTATTAATATATATTCCAGTTTTCAAATAACTTAATTTTCATCTTCTTATAATAGGTGTTCTTGATTCTCAGAAAAGTTGCAAAAAAAATCAGAAAATAAAGGAAAAATATTGCATTATTTGTTTCAGAGGTACAGAATGCAATATATGTTAAGAAAAAAAGAAGAAGAAGAAGAAGGTAGCGGGAGGGGAAGAATGAAGCGGGGGAAATCGGAGGGGTAGACGAACCATGAGAGACGATGGACTCTGAAAAACAACCAGGGTTCTAGAGGGGAGGGGGGTGGGAGGATGGGTTAGCCTGGTGGTGGGTATTGAGGAGGGCACATTCTGCATGGAGCACTGGGTGTTATGCACAAACAATGAATCATGGAACGCTTCATCTAAAATTAATGATGTAATGTATGGGGATTAACATAAGAATAAAAAAAAAAGAAAGAAAATAAAGAAAAAATAAAAATAAAAAATCATACAGAAACGAAATAAAAATGAAGATATCACTCATAGCTTATCTCCTAAAAGAACTATATCATTTAAAATTCTTTAAAAACATAATATTTTGGTGACTGTATAATGTTACATTGTATGGATCTACAAAGATTTTTTTTTTTCCAAACATGGGGCTTGAACTCATGGCCCTGAGATCGAGACCAGAACTGAGATCAAGAGTCGGATATTTAACTGAGCCACCCAGGTGCCCCCCAAGATTTTTTTTTAACCATTTCCCTATGGTTGACCACTTAGATTTCAATTTCTTTTTTTTTTTTAATGATGGAAATTAAACCAAATTTCTGTTACTTGCTAGTGAAGGTTATGAAAGTGTCTGGAAGGATTTTACCATATTTCAAGGTTGTGCCTGGTATGACAGGACTCAAAATACAAGCTCTACGAAGTAAAACAAATTCCCTTCTTGGGCTCCAGGCTACACCGAAAGAGGAGCAGCCATCCATCAGTGCAGCTAAACATGATGGATTAACACGAGGTATAATCAGAATAGACATGCCATGCCTATTAAGATGGCATAGACAAAAAGAAAAAGAGGAACAAATGGTGGTTTCCAATAAGATTCCAGAACAGGAAGCGGGCAGACATTCTAAGTGATAAGCACGGATTTCCAATTGAGCTGTTTCTCCTACAGACTTCATGCAGTCTGTTGCATGTTGAGTAGCCCTAGCGATTTGGGTTTATTTAATAACAGCAACTTACGCTCATGAATAGGTTGGGGTAAAGTAGCTAATTTTAAATGAAATTACATTGCACCTTCTTGCATCCAAGTTTCTGTTCACAGACCTGATGATCTCTGAGGATGTTAAATCCTTCCATCGAACATGGTCTGTTTCAGGACCATGTATTATGTTTTATCGATTTAACTAGATTTTTGTTCTGGGACATTTATCTTTTCATTTAATATAAAGTAAGACAAATTGTTGCTAATTACTCCCAGTGTCAAAAACTACCTAGACTTTTTTTTCATCTGTGAGATCACTTTGTCAGATTTTAAAAAGTGAACAAAAGGGGGCACCTGGGTGGCCCAGTTGGTTTTTGACTTTGGCTCAGGTCATGATCTCAGAGTCCCGGGATGGAGCCCCACGTTGGGCTCCCTGCTCAGCCCTCTGTTTGTCCCCTGTTCCTCCCCCTGTTCATGCTCTCTCATTTGTTCATTCTCTCAAATAAATAAATAAAATCTTAAAAAAAAGGGAACAAAAATATTTAGACAGCTTTCGGTACCGTATATCAAGTTTCTGTGGTGTTCTTCATTTGCTCCCATAGGTTCCTCTCAAAATTATTCCCAGACATTCTGTCCTTTTGTGTATGTGTGTTTTGCCTATTGTGAGTAAATCTTTTTTAAACCACTATATTTTCTATGTAACCATTATTGCTGGCATTCAGTAAAATTTATTTTGGCTTTTCAGTTGACTTATTTGGACTTTCATTCTATGTAGTCATGTTATCCTCAAACAATGCTAAGTTTTATCTCCTTTCCAATAATTTTGATTCTTATTTATATTCTTTGCTGTACTTTAATTAGTCAGAATTTCTAGAGTAATATTGATAGCAGTGATAAGAGTCATTCTTGTCTTACGTTTATTTTAAATTACTATTCAGGTTTTACTATCGATCCTACATTTTTCTTGGTACAAGTTCGTGACTCAGAATTCGACTTTTTTTTTACTCAGTGCTACAGCCCCATAGCCTATCTTTCTTGGTAGCCTCTGTTTTTAAGACTCACAATAAGAGATAACCTATAACCCACTCTCTTAGCACAACTAGAAGACAGGCTCACTTTGTCTTTCTATATTCCCAGCATCACTCTAGCTTCCATTCCCTCATGCAGAAAGTATTTTTGCCTTTTGGTTGTCCAGAGTCCATTTCCCAGTTGGCATCCAATTAGCCTTTGAGAAATTTCCCACTCTGACTGGACATAGCTTGTTGGAACTGTAGTGAGAAGATAGACCCCTGCCTTTCCCCTTTACTAAATATACAGGGGGTAAGCCAACTAACATTTCCATAAAGTCTTTCTTTGGAATTTAAATCTTTAGCAGAGGGGAAAAACAGTGATCTTTAGCAGAATCATTAGCAAAAAACATTGAAGACATGTGTGGAATTCCATTCCATCCACGTGGTAGGATCTTGGCCAGACTGCTCTTGGTGTTATTGGGGTTCTTGCTTACCAGACTCCAGAGCTGCCTCGCGGTCTGTCCATTTCCAAACCAAGCTCTCCAGTCTCTCAGGTATTCCATGAATCTCAGATAGTTTTCCAATAAATTCTTTCGAGAATAATTTTTAGTTACATCCATGGAAAGAACCTTAACTTGATACACTGTATTATGGTAAATGCCAAGAAAGTGATTGCAATGACATGACATTCTTTCCCCAAATCCAGATGACTTCCAATCAAAATAGTCTCATTTTCCACTCGCCACCTCTCAAAGAGACAAATTTGTATAAAATACCAATCAGGAAGAGATAAAAATAGATGCATTAGCGAAGAAGTTTGTTGGAACTGATTTATTAATAATAATTATAAAGCCATCTTAAGAGATCAGTAAATTAGAAGGTCCATCCCCATTTTTAACTTGGTTCTTGAACTCAATAATCCAGTCTCGGGAGAGTCATAAATACTTGCCAAAAACATGAGACAAACCATATAAACTCTAATCCATTGTAGATTCTGGTGAGTCACAGTTTCTGTTTAGTCGTACATTGTCAACAAGAGCTTGAACTTTAACTTCAATGTGTAGATATATGAAGAATGATTTGTTTTTAAATTTAACAGACCATAAAATGTACTAACAAAACAACTCTCCAGAGAGATGTTTTGAAGCCTGCACTCAAATATTCTAGATGATATAAGAATCAGATTGAAGAATTTTTTTTAAGGTAAGGTATATATGCATTTTCCAAAGTGTTTTAATACAGGTTATTGAGTATATGGCCAGCAATAAAAAGTATTCAAAGGAAATAAATTTATCTTTGACAGGTCCTGACCTTCTTTTCCATATCCCTCCTCCTCTTAAAACCCCTTTCCCAAGTATTTAAGCTCCCAGTGTATTTATACTGCTCTAACATTTTAACTTGGTTGAGGCTGGTTCTCCTGTAAAGTCATATCAACATCAGCATCTAAGTTGTTTCTGTCTTTGATTTTTCCCGAGAGAGAGAAAACCTTGACTCATACAAATTGAAAGTTCTCAGCGTATTTATCAACTTAAGTGACTTAGAAGCTTAAAGTGAAGCCATCACAATGGTTTATCAATGGCAAACCTTCCTCTTCATAAATATATGTCAGATAAATAATAACTGAGATAGAGGATAAACTCTAAGATTTGTTTATTTGTCAATGTTTTCACAATGTGGTATTTTTTTTTAAAGATTTTATTTATTTATTTGACAGAGAGAGACACAGAGAGAGAGGGAACACAAGCAGGGGGAGTGGGAGAGGGAGAAGCAGGCTTCCCGCTGAGCAGGGAGCCTGATGTGTGGCTTGATCCCAGGACTCTGGGATCACTGCCTGAGCTGAAGGTAGACACTTAACACTGAGCCACCCAGGCGCCCCACAACGTGGTATGTCTCTCAATCCTGGCTGCTGCTGGGGAGCAATAATATAAATATAAATAATGTGGATACTCAGGTCCTATGTCAAGAAATTAATCTATGGTGAAGAGGGAAAGCCTAGAAACCAGATACCACAGGTTTAAATTCTGGCGCCATATTTATCAGCTAATGTTTGGACAAAGTTACTTAAAAACTCGAAGCCTTAGCTCACTCACCTACAAATGAGAACAATAATATTACCCATCTCACCAGACTGTTGATTATTAGATGAGAGAAACTGTCTAGCATGGAGACTTGCACATAAAAAAAAAAAAAAACACAGCAAACATACATTATTAGTATTATTCCCTATCATTTTATTGGCATGTGCTATAGTGGTGCTTACTCAGAATATGCTCAGGCAGATTACACAGAGAAGTTGCCATAGGCAAATATTACATACTGGATTTTTTTTCTTTTTAAAGGTGGTGCAGGGGGCGCCTGGGTGGCTCAGTTGTTAAGCGTCTGCCTTCGGCTCAGGTCGTGATCCCGGGGTCCTGGGATTGAGCCCCGCATCGGGCTCCCTGCTGGGCGGGAAGCCTGCTTCTCCCTCTCCGACTCCCCCTGCTTGTGTTTCCTCTCTCGCTGTGTCTCTCTCTGTCAAATAAATAAATAAAATCTTAAAAAAAAAAAAAAACCTGGTGCAGAATTATATCATCCTCTTTCCTAATAAATTTCAAAATTACAATTATGCAAAAGAATAGCAGAAGATTTATTCCAAGGTCTACGCAGAAGGAGATTGAACTTGGTGCCACGTTTATACATCACTGGTCTGTGATATGTCAGTGTTTGGCATATAGGATGTTTGAGAGGCTGTGGGATTTTTTTATTTCTTTAAAAAATAATGTATATAAAATATAATGTATATTATATATATATAATAACTATATTCTTATATATACATATATAATAGCAATATCTATTTGCAAAGTAACTATTATCTACCTATCTAGTGAGCTTGAACAGATACTTTATGTAAGCCATGAAGCACAGTAGTATGGAGCAGAGGCCTGCAGCACCTACACAGAGGGACGTCCTCAGGCTTTGGAAGCAGGCAGACCTGAGTTGAAATCCCAGCTCTCTTCCTAGTTCCTGGGCTTTCTCTCCTTTGTGCCTTTGCTCCTGCAGCCCCCCATGCCTGAAACGCTGAAATGCCTCCTCCCAACTCCACCTCCCTTAACTGGCTGACATTTACTCATTTTAAAGAATCCTCTTGAGGGTTATCTCTCCAGGAGGCCATCTATAATCCCCCAGATCAGGTAGGTGTTTTTCTCTGAATTCCCAAAATATCCTATGCATTTCCTTGTTGGTGCACTTATTCATTGTGCTAAGATGTCCTCTGCCCCCCACTGAACTGTAAATTGCTGAAGTTAGGGAGTGTGTTTTACTCATCCTTGTATACGCTGTGCTTCGCACAATGCCTGACACAGACAGGTCACTCTATGCCTGGTTTTAAGAGGGAATAAATGAATAAGGGATTATAATACGGTATCCAAGGGGATCAAGCTAATAAAAGTCTGTCTGGCTACAAACTCCACCCTCCAGGAAATCTATTTCAGGAAGTGGGGCCAACAATGGAGAAACTACAGGGATTCATACTTTGATCCCCTGCCAAGTCTAAGCAGATGTGCCTATATGGGTTTAATTTTGGCAATAAATGTGTATTTGTTATGAACAGAAATGATTTTGAGTTGTTTTCTTATTTTTTTAAGATTGTATTTATTTGAGAGAGAGAGAATGAGAGAGAGAGAGCACAAGTTGGGGAATGGTCAGAGGGAGAGGGAGAAGCAGACTCCCCACTGAGCAGGGAGCCCCACATGGGGCTCAATCCCAGGACCCTAAGATCATGACCTGAGCCAAAAGCTGATGCTCAACCAACTGAGCCACCCAGGTGCCCCAAGAGTTAAGGTATTAAAATGTGTCTAGATTTAGCTTACGGTCTACTGCCTAAGCTGATGTTTGAAGCCCTAACTGCCTTCGAATTTTTGGGGATGTTTGGACTGAGACTCAGAAGTCTTCAGTTTCTGGGAAATCCAAATCAAAACCTCAATGAGATACCACCTCCCACCAGTCAGAATGGCTAAAATTAACAAGTCAGGAAACGACAGATGTTGGCGGGGATGCGGAGAAAGGCGAACCCTCCTACACTGTTGGTGGGAATGCAAGCTGGTGTAGCCACTCTGGAAAACAGTGTGGAGGTTCTTCAAAAAGTTGAAAATAGAGTTTATAGCAGCAATGTCCACAATAGCCAAACTATGGAAAGAGCCAAGATGTCCATCAACAGATGAATGGATAAAGAAGATATGGTATATATATGTGTATATATATATATACACACACACACACACACACACACAATGGACTATTATGCAGCCATCAAAAAAAAAAAAAACCTCCGAAATCTTGCTATTTGCAACGACATGGATGGAACTAGAGGGTATTATGCTAAGCGAAATAAATCAAACAGAGAAAGACATGTATCATATGATCTCACTGATATGAGGAATTCTTTTTTTTTTTTTTAAAGATTTTATTTATTTATTTGACAGCGAGAGAGGGAACACAAGCAAGGGGAGTGTGAGAGGGAGAAGCAGGCTTCCCGCGGAGCAGGGAGCCCGATGCGGGGCTTGATCCCAGGACCCTGGGATCATGACCTGAGCTGAAGGCAGACGCTTAACGACTGAGCCACCCAGGCGCCCCTGATATGAGGAATTCTTAATCTCAGGAAACAAACTGAGGGTTGCTGGAGTAGTGGGGGGTGGGAGGGATGGGGCGGCTGGGTGACAGACACTGGGGAGGGTATGTGCTATGGTGAGCACTGTGAATTGTGTAAGACTGATGAATCACAGACCGTACCTCTGAAACAAATAATACATTATATGTTAAAAAAAGAAGAAGATAGTAGGAAGGGAAAAATGAAGGGGGGGAAAATCAGAGGGGGAGATGAACCATGAGAGACTATGGACTCTGAGAAACAAACCGAGGTTCTAGAGGGGAAGGGGGTGGAGGGATGGGTTAACCTGGTGATGGGTATTAAAGAGGGCACATACTGAATGGAGCACTTGGTGTTATATGCAAACAATGATCATGGAACACTACATCAAAAAAGTAAATAAATAAATAAAAGAAGTCTTCAATTTCAACATACAATGCAGGTTTTTTGGGCTACATTTCTTCTGACAACCATTGACTTAGCTCCTTAAGAAAAAGGAATTCTAAATTTTTCAGTTTGTGCAGTACAGTGAAAACTTTGGAAGATACTAAATACTACAGCACATTTATAAAGGAGCTCAGAAGCCCTGGCACATGAATCTCCAGCACCTGCCACAGGGCCCAGCACAG
The DNA here is from genome assembly GCF_011800145.1 of Mirounga leonina. Classification (NCBI taxonomy): domain Eukaryota; kingdom Metazoa; phylum Chordata; class Mammalia; order Carnivora; family Phocidae; genus Mirounga; species Mirounga leonina. The sequence goes on along the minus strand of NW_023270807.1, from coordinate 85,153,555 downwards.
GGTGGTGCTCCAGGACCGTGTGACCAAGGAAGGCAGAGAGGAAAGATAAGTGGTTAGAATGTGATGTTTTTAAAGCAGCAAGAAAAAGATTATTTCTCAAGTTATCTCCTGAAATTTAGGCATTTTAATGTCATTTTCTCAAATTATTGGTGCCTTTACTGTCCAATTCAGGGTTTCCTAAGCCCTCTCAGTCTGTGGATTAGCACTGGATGTGACATTTTACAGATCATTGTGAAATATGAAAATAAAAACAAGGTAGTGAGTTTTTTGTTTTGTTTTTTGTTTTTGTTTTTTAAGATTTTATTTATTTATTTGAGAGAGAGAGCACATGAGACAGGGGAGGGTCAGAGGGAGAAGCAGACTCCCTGCTGAGCAGGAAGCCTGATGCGGGACTCAATCCAGGGACTCCAGGATCATGACCTGAGCCGAAGGCAGTCACTTAACCAACTGAGCCACCCAGGCGCCCAAGGTAGTGAGTTTTTCATTTTGGAATACTTATTCAACTTAATAGATTTTCTTTTATTCTTTCTTTCTTTTTTTTTGTATTAAGTAGGCTCCATGCCCAGCGTGGAACCCAACATGGGGTTTGAACTCACTATCCTGAGATCAAGACCTGAGCTGAGATCAAGAGTTGGACACCCAACTGCCTGAAACACCCAGGTGCCCCTAATAAATTTTCTTTTATCTAAGATCATAACTTGTTAAATGTTCAGGATTAAGATGTTCTTTTCTTTTATGAAAATATGGTAATAATAGATGGAAGGTTTTTAAAATGACTGTTTGACAAACCTACATTTAACACCCATGTTTTTAAAATTTTTATTTATGAAATATCCACTATTCTACCCTATTGCTAACTAACCCCAATGGCAAGAAAGGTGGTTTTGGCAACAAGATCTTATGGTAGGCCTGAAACGTACCAGGGAGGCATCTGGTCAGCTCCAATCACTGGAGAAATTAATGTCATAAGGACCGCTACTAACCCACAGTCACAATCAGTGGTAACAGATGACAAAGGCAACAGCCAAACACAGACAAAATAATTCTTGCTACTAAGAGCAAAATTGGCCTTTTCCTGTGTTATTCCCCCTTTCACCACAGAATCTTAATTTATTCCACTTGTCTAACTCATTTATAAATTTAAATTCTGAAATTACTCATTAAGGGACAAAGAAAGTAAGTATCTAGTTTAAGAATTCTCTTGTTTCAGCCAACCAGGGCTAAGGTGTGATGTTAGTTGAATGGTTTTCCTGAGGCTTCTGAAATCTTCCAGATAGCTGGCTCTTTGTTTCATTGCTCATGATACCAGCTCCGTAAACATAGTCACATCAGATAAGAAGGTAAACTAAGGTAGAAGTCACTATTTTGCTTCTCTTGCATCAGCTGAAGTTTTCTTCCTCAGATTTCCACTTTGCCTTTGCTTAATAGTCTGAGAATTCCCCAAACATTTGATTCCTCAAATAAAGCTCTGTGATAAATGTTTTCCTATCTCCACTAAGTACATCTGCTTCCCTAATGACTTAGAGTGTGAAATTATTTCCCATCATGACAAAGGCAGAACAACAGATGTGTTAATGATGTCCTCTGGTCTCTATTTACTTGGAAGTTTGGCAAATGAGAGCAAAGCGAAAGAGATGCTGCTTATACTTGTCTCTTTGGACTGTGGACTCAATTGCCCCTTCAGAATGTCAAACTGTAAATGAATTGTGGTGGACTTTGGTAAATATCCAATCAACACATATAATTACTGTTATTAGCAATTCTCACAAGACTTTGAACGAACAGAAGAGTTTGCAAACAGTGGTATCATATACTTGAAATATGTTAGCTTTATTTTTAAATGGCTCAGCGTTTTCCATCTTGTCTGTATATTGTCCTAAGCATAGAAAATTAAAAAAATTTGAGGAATAAGGAAAAACACATAGACCATCCATTGATTTTCTCTTCAATGGTTCATATTACAAGGAACAATAAAATAAACACAACAAAACAAACATTGCAGTAACACCTGTTTCCTACCACATAGTAGACTAGATGTGGAATTACCACAATGCTAAATTTGATTATGTGTAGCTAGGTGACATGTTAGTTCTATATAAAAAAGCAAAGTGAAAAATGTAGTCATTACCTGGGTGGGTCGTTTAAACTCTTCCTCATGACTCCTGTTGCCACAATTAAATAAAACCACAACCAAAAGAGACTAGAATAATTGCTTGTGACGTACATTAGAAACCTATTGGCCTGAGTTTACATTCAAACGCTGGTGATTAATAGCTGTTTAGCAATGTTCAATAGCAGAAAGCAATTTACTAAACCTCTTTAAATTTCAGTTTTCTCACTTCTAAAGTGGGGAATATATAACTTCCAGTGTGTTGTGAAGATTTATTCATTCATTAAATCACTTATTCATTCATATAACAAGTATTTATTGAGCACCTGTTATCACCCATTGTGTTAGCTACATGCTAAGGATATAAGCAGGAACAAGGCCAATATGTTCCCGGTTCCTCTGAAATTTTCATAGAAATAAAACTAAGCTTTTGGAAATGAAATGAGATTATATTTTATCACATGTTCGCATGATATACAGTACATAGTTCATAGCACATGGTCAATAAATTAGCTATGGTTATGATTATGATTTACAATTCATTTAGGCATTGCCAACTTAGTCCATACTGCAGAGAATTTTTGTAAAGATTTTGTTTATTTGACACACAGAGAGAGAGTGTGTGTACGAGTGCACAAGCAGGTGGGAGCAGCAGACAGAGGGAGAAGGGAGAAGACTCCCCACTGAGCAGGGAGCCCGATGCAGGGCCCAATCCAAGGACCCTGAGGTCATGACCTGAGCCAAAGGCAGATGCTTAACAGACTGAGCCACCCAGGGGCAGAGAGAATTTAAAGATATATCCCTGACTCTCCATTTTGAGCTCAGATCTCTTTCTGTTTAGCTGATATGTCAAAGCCTCAAGGTCATTGTTGTGATCGTACTCTCACTGCCTCCTACTCTGTTTCTGTTCTTGTTTGGCCAACTTACATAAACCACATGGGTGTCTTTGTCTGTCTATTGGGCATCTCCATTTCAGCAGGAGCCAAAATTCTGTATGTACAAATTAAACTAATTTATTCCATTATCCCGCTTTCTCCTCCTATGTTCAATATTGAAAGACACCACTATCCTTGCAATTGCTCAAGCTGAGTCTGGGAGGAATCCCTGGTTCCTCCTCGTCCTTACTCCCCACATCCTGTCAAATATGGGCTATGCATCTTAATTTAGGACCCAACTTTCCCTCCATGAACTCTGGATAAATCCCACAACTGGTTTCATTCCTCAAGTCTTGACCATTATAGTCCAGGCTCCACACAGTAGCTACTGATTCATGTAAATCCCACATTTGGCCCCTTGTCCAAATGTCTTTCTGCTGTTGAACATCTTTAAGTATTTTGTAGTATTTTTTGTCTTACATCACAATGTCCAAAATCGCTGGCTAACATAAAAGACCGTCTGTGGTCTGACCTACCTACTTTTCTATCTGTATGTTCAACCCATCTCCTACAAGCATATTATATTTTAGCCACACTAAGTTACCTAAATTTCCTGAAAATTCTATGTCTTTTCAGAACCAGGTTTTTCAAAACCTGGACTTTGAACACTCTTTTTCTGCTGTTCGGAATGTCCTTCATCAGGGTGTCTGGGTGGCTCAGTCAGTTAGGTGGTCAACTCTTGGTTTTGGCTCAGGTCATGACCTCAGGGTCCTGGGATCAAGCTGAGCCCCTTCCCCGCCTCAGGCTCTGCACTCAGCAGGGAGTCTGTTTGAGATTTTCTCTTTCCCTCTCCCTCTGCCCCTACTCCCACTTTCTCTCTCTCAAATAAACAAATAAATAAATAAATCTTTAAAAGAAAAAAGAATGTCCTTCATCAAATTGTTTACATATTCATTCTCAAAGCCTTACCACAGTCTAACTCTTTCCTGAAGCTTGCCTGACAGAGAGCCCTCTGACCCTGATGGTACCTTCTTCTCTGATCTCCGGAAGCAACTCAGGCACAGTCTATTACAAGTGTACACAATGCATTGCAGTGTGATGGTCTTTTTAACAAATATTGAATAGAATATTTAACACAAAATATGTAAGGTACAAATGTTAGGCATAAAAATCACTATGAGCATCCAGGCAGCCTATACTCAGTTTAGAAAAAATAACATTATTTTACAAAATTTTATTGATTTGTAATTCTTTGCATATTCCTTATGCTAACTCTTTGTCAGTTACATATGTGACAAACACCTTCCCTCTAATTAGTAGTTTATTTTTTTCAGTTTCTTATGATAACTACTGTTAAACATAAATTCTTTATCCTCATAAAGTCAAATTTATCAAACATCTGCTTTATTTTTTATCTTTTTTTGTGACAGCAGTAATCCTTTTCTACAGTGAGATCATAAAGAAATTTTCCCAAATGTCTTCTATGAATTTTATAGCTTTGCTTTTCATACTTAGGTTTTTAATTCACCTTAATTCTGGATATTGATTGTTATGTGTGGTGTGAGATAGGGTCCAATTTCATTTATCCTTTCTACCTAATTGTCCTAACACCCATAACCATTCTCCATTAATCTGTTGTAAGCAGTATCATAAATCATATTTCCATATGTATAAAAGAAAATATGTATTTTTAGCTTCATTACCTGTATCAATACCACAATGTCTTTTTTTTTATTCTTATGTTAATCCCCATACATTACATCATTAGTTTTAGATGAAGTGTTCCATGATTCATTGTTTGTGCACAACACCCAGTGCTCCATGCAGAATGTGCCCTCCTCAATACCCACCACCAGGCTAACCCATCCTCCCACCCCCCTCCCCTCCAGAACCCTGTTTGTTTTTCAGAGTCCATCGTCTCTCATGGTTCGTCTACCCCTCCGATTTCCCCCGCTTCATTCTTCCCCTCCCGCTACCTTCTTCTTCTTTTTTTTTTTTCTTAACATATATTGCATTATTTGTTTCAGAGGTACAGATCTGAGATTCAACAGTCTTGCACAATTCACAGCGCTTACCAGAGCACATACCCTCCCCAGTGTCTATCACCCAGTCACCCCATCCCTCCCACCCCACCCCCCACTCCAACAACCCTTAGTTTGATTCCTGCGATTAAGAATTCCTCATATCAGTGAGATCATATGATACATGTCTTTCTCTTTTTGACTTATTTCACTCAACATAATAACCTCCAGTTCCATCCACGTCGTTGCAAATGGCAAGATCTCATTCCTTTTGATGGCTGCATAATATTCCATTGTATATATATACCACTTCTTCTTTATCCATTCATCTGTCGATGGACATCTTGGCTCTTTCCACAGTTTGGCTATTGTGGACATTGCTGCTATAAACATCGGGGTGCACGTACCCCTTCGGATCCCTACTTTTGTATCTTTGGGGTAAATACCCAGTAGTGCAATTGCTGGATCATATGGTAGCTCTATTTTCAACTTTTTGAGGAACCTCCATACAGTTTTCCAGAGTGGCTGCACCAGCTTGCATTCCCACCAACAGTGTAGGAGGGTTCCCCTTTCTCCGCATCCCCGCCAACATCTGTCATTTCCTGACTTGTTAATTTTAGCCATTCTGACTGGTGTGAGGTGGTATCTCATTGAGGTTTTGATTTGGATTTCCCTGATGCTGAGCGATATTGAGCACTTTTTCATGTGTCTGTTGGCCATTTGGATGTCTTCTTTGGAAAAATGTCTGTTCATGTCTTCTGCCCATTTCTTGATTGGATTCTTTGTTCTTTGGGTGTTGAGTTTGATGAGTTCTTTATAGATTTTGGATACTAGCCCTTTATCTGATATGTCATTTGCAAATATCTTCTCCCATTTTGTCGGTTGTCTTTTGGTTTTGTTGACTGTTTCCTTTGCTTTGCAAAAGCTTTTTATCTTGATGAAGTCCCAATAGTTCATTTTTGCCCTTGCTTCCCCTGCCTTTGGCGATGTTTCTAGGAAGAAGTTGCTTCGGCTGAGGTCAAAGAGGTTGCTGCCTGTGTTCTCCTTTAGGATTTTGTTGGACTCCTGTCTCACATTGAGGTCTTTCAACCATTTGGAGTCTATTTTTGTGTGTGGTGTAAGGAAATGGTCCAGTTTCATTCTTCTGCATGTGGCTATCCAATTTTCCCAACACCATTTGTTGAAGAGACTGTCTTTGTTCCATTGGACATTCTTTCCTGCTTTGTCGAAGATTAGTTGACCATAGAGTTGAGGGTCCATTTCTGGGCTCTCTATTCTGTTCCATTGATCTATGTGTCTGTTTTTGTGCCAGTACCATGCTGTCTTGATGATGACAGCTTTGTAATAGAGCTTGAAGTCCGGAATTGTGATGCCGCCGGCTTTGCTTTTCTTTTTCAATATTCCTCTGGCTATGCGGGGTCTTTTCTGGTTCCATACAAATTTTAGGATTATTTGTTCCATTTCTTTGAAAAAAGTGGATGGTATTTTGATGGGGATTGCATTGAATGTGTAGATTGCTCTAGGTAGCATTGACATCTTCACAATATTTGTTCTTCCAATCCATGAGCATGGAACGTTTTTCCATTTCTTTGTGTCTTCCTCAATTTCTTTCATGAGTATTTTATAGTTTTCTGAGTACAGATCCTTTGTCTCTTTGGTTAGATTTATTCCTAGGTATCTTATGGTTTTGGGTGTAATTGTAAATGGGATGGACTCCTTAATTTCTCTTTCTTCTGTCTTGTTGTTGGTGTATAGGAATGCCACTGACTTCTGTGCATTGATTTTATATCCTGCCACTTGACTGAATTCCTGTATGAGTTCTAGCAGTTTTGGGGTGGAGTCTTTTGGGTTTTCCACATAAAGTATCATATCATCTGCAAAGAGTGAGAGTTTGACTTCTTCTTTGCCAATTTGGATGCCTTTGATTTCTTTTTGTTGTCTGATTGCTGTGGCTAGGACTTCCAATACTATGTTGAATAGCAATGGTGATGGTGGACATCCCTGCCGCATTCCTGACCTTAGGGGGAAAGCTCTCAGTTTTTCCCCATTGAGAATAATATTTGCTGTAGGTTTTTCATAGATGGCTTTTATGATATTGAGGTATGTACCCTCTATCCCTATACTCTGAAGAGTTTTGATCAAAAAGGATGCTGTACTTTGTCAAAAGCTTTTTCTGCATCTATTGAGAGGATCATATGATTCTTGTTCTTTCTTTTGTTAATGTATTGTATCACATTGATTGATTTGCGGATGTTGAACCAACCTTGCAGCCCAGGGATAAATCCCACTTGGTCATGGTGAATAATCCTTTTAATGTACTGTTGGATCCTATTGGCTAGTATTTTGGTGAGTATTTTTGCATCCATGTTCATCAGGGATATTGGTCTGTAATTCTCCTTTTTGCTGGGGTCTTTGTCTGGTTTTGGGATCAAGGTAATGCTGGCCTCATAAAATGAGTTTGGAAGTTTTCCTTCCGTTTCTATTTTTTGGAACAGTTTCAGAAGAATAGGTATTAATTCTCCTTTAAATGTTTGGTAGAATTCCCCCGGGAAGCCATCTGGCCCTGGGCTTTTGTTTTTTGGGAGATTTTTGATGACTGCTTCAATTTCCTTAGTGGTTATAGGTCTGTTCAGGTTTTCTATTTCATCCTGGTTCAGTTTTGGTAGTTGATACATCTCTAGGAATGCATCCATCTCTTCCAGGTTATCTAATTTGCTGGCATAGAATTGCTCATAATATGTTCTTATAATTGTTTGTATTTCTTTGGTGTTGGTTGTGATCTCTCCTCTTTCATTCATGATTTTGTTGATTTGGGTCATTTCTCTTCTCTTTTTGATAAGTCTGGCCAGGGGTTTATCAATCTTGTTAATTCTTTCAAAGAACCAGCTCCTAGTTTCGTTGATCTGTTCTACTGTTCTTTTAGTTTCTATTTCATTGATTTCTGCTCTGATCTTTATGATTTCTCTTCTCCTGCTGGGTTTAGGCTTTATTTGCTGTTCTTTCTCCAGCTCCTTTAGGTGTAGGGTTAGGTTGTGTACTTGAGACCTTTCTTGTTTCTTGAGAAAGGCTTGTATTGCTATATACTTTCCTCTTAGGACTGCCTTTGCTGCATCCCAAAGATTTTGAACAGTTGTGTTTTCATTTTCATTGGTTTCCATGTATTTTTTTAATTCTTCTTTAATTTCCTGGTTGACCCATTCATTCTTCAGTAGGATGCTCTTTAGCCTCCATGTATTTGAGTTCTTTCCGACTTTCCTCTTGTGATTGAGTTCTAGTTTCAAAGCATTGTGGTCTGAAAATAGGCAGGGAACGATCCCAATCTTTTGGTACCGGTTGAGACCTGATTTATGACCTAGGATGTGATCTATTCTGGAGAATGTTCCATGGGCACTAGAGAAGAATGTGTATTCCGTTGCTTTGGGGTGGAATGTTCTGAATATGTCTGTGAAGTCCATTTGGTCCAGTGTGTCATTTAAAGTCTTTATTTCCTTGTTGATCTTTTGCTTAGACAATCTGTCCATTTCAGTGAGGGGGATGTTAAAATCCCCCACTATTATTGTATTGTTGTCGATGTGTTTCTTTGCTTTTGTTATTAATTGCCTTATATAATTGGCTGTTCCCATGTTAGGGGCATAGATATTTACAATTGTTAGATCTTCTTGTTGGATAGATCCTTTAAGTATGATATAGTGTCCTTCCTCATCTCTTATTACAGTCTTTGGTTTAAAATCTAATTTGTCTGATATAAGGATTGCCACCCCAGCTTTCTTTTGGTGTCCATTAGCATGGTAAATGGTTTTCCACCCCCTCACTTTCAATCTGGGGGTGTCTTTGGTTCTAAAATGAGTCTCTTGCAGACAGCATATTGATGGATCTTGTTTTTTAATCCAGTCTGTTAGCCTGTGTCTTTTGATTGGGGCATTTAGCCCATTTACATTCAGGGTAACTATTGAAAGATAGGAATTTAGTGCCATCGTATTGCCTGTAAGGTGACTGTTACCGTATATTGTCTGTGTTCCTTTCTGGTCTATGTTGCTTTTAGGCTCTCTCTTTGCTTAGAGGACCCCTTTCAAGATTTCCTGTAGGGCTGGTTTTGTGTTTGCAAATTCCTTTAGTTTTTGTTTGTCCTGGAAGCTTTTTATCTCTCCTTCAATTTTCAATGACAGCCTAGCTGGATAGAGTATTCTTGGCTGCATATTTTTCTCATTTAGTGCTCTGAATATATCCTGCCAGTCCTTTCTGGCCTGCCAGGTCTCTGTGGATAGGTCTGTTGTCAATCTAATGTTTCTACCCTTGTAGGTTACATATCTCTTCTCCCGAGCTGCTTTCAGGATTTTCTCTTTGTCTATGAGACTCGTAAGTTTTACTATTAGATGTCGGGGAGTTGACCTATTTTTATTGATTTTGAGAGGGGTTCTCTGTGCTTCCTGGATTTTCATGCCTGTTTCTTTCCCCAAATTAGGGAAGTTCTCTGCTATAATTTGCTCCATTATACCTTCTGGCCCTCTCTCTCTTTCTTCTTCTTCTGGGATCCCAATTATTCTAATGTTGTTTCGTCTTATGGTATCGCTTATCTCTCGAATTCTGCCCTCGTGATCCAGTAGTTGTTTATCTCTCTTTTTCTCAGCTTCTTTATTTTCCATCATTTCATCTTCTATATTACAGATTCTCTCTTCTGCCTCATTTATTCTAGCACTTAGCGCCCCCATTTTTTATTGCACCTCATTAATAGCCTTTTTGATTTCTACTTGGTTGGATTTTAGCTCTTTTACTTCTCCAGAAAGGGTTTCTCTAATAACTTCCATATTTTTTTCAAGCCCAGCTAGTACCTTTAAAGTGATGATTCTGAACTCTAGATCTGACATCGTACTAATGTCCGTATTGAGTAGGTCCCTGGCAGTCGGTACTACCTCTTGTTCTTTTTGTTGAGGTGATTTTTTCCGTCTTGTCATTTTGTGCAGAGGAGAATAGATTAATGAGAGAACAAAATGCTAGCAGAGTAACCACGTCCCCAGAAAATATACTCTAAACAAATCAGAAAAGACCTGAAGCAGTGGGATAAGAAAGGGAAAGAGAGAAAAAAGAAAAAGAAAAAAAAGAAAAAGATAAAGATAAAAACAAAAACAAACAAAACAAAACAACAACAACAAAAGGAAAACCAGAATGTGATCAAATATGATCTATATGGTATATAGATCAGTGCCACACACTAGATTTGGGGTGTATTTTGGTCTTTTAGAAGTAAGTGCCTCCCAAAATTTTAAAGAAAGAAAAACTTATATATGTACAAAAATAAGGGTTGATATGATGAAGGGATGGAATATGACTGTAAAAATAGAAATTATAAAAAATGTTATATAAGGAATTGATAAGAAGTTGTTTGAAAAAAGAAAGAAGAGGATTTAAAAAAAGAAAAAAGAAAAAGAGAAAAAAAAAAGGGAGAGGATGTGATCAGGCAGGGGAATAGAAAACACCATATACTAGAGATTTAGGGTATATTTTAATCTGTTAGAAGAAACTATCTCAAAATTTTAAAGAGAGAACAACTTATATATATAAGCCAAAAATATGGGTAACTACTATGAAGGGATAGAATATGACTCTAAAAATGAAAAATAAAAATTTTTTTTTTTAAAAAAGTGATTGATAAGATGTTGGTTGAAAAAGGGAAAAAGAAAAATTCAAAAAGAAATAAAAAGACAAAAAGACAGTTAAAAAAAAATTAACTTTAAAAGACTAAAGAATCATGGTAAAAAAGCCGTGAATTCTATGTGCAGTATTCCCCTAGCGCTGGAGTTCTGCTGTTCTCATTGATCGGTAAACTTGGTCTTGGCTGGCGGTTCTCACTGATCTTCTGGGGAGGGGCCTGTTGCCGTGGTTCCCAAATGTCTCTGCTGGAGGCGGAATTGGCCCGCCCTTGCCCGTCCGGGCTAAGTAATCCGCTCGGGTTTGCTCTCCGGGGCTTTTGTTCCCTGCGAGCTTTCCGTACAGCTTTGGGGGCGGAGAGTGAAAATGGCGGCCTCCCAATCTCCGCCCTGGAGGAGCCGAGAACTCGGGGCCCCGCTCCTCAGTGAGCCCCCAGAGAAAAGCCGTCAGTCACTCCCGTCTCCCCGGTCTCCAGCTGCACTCCGTGCTCACCCGGCCTGCGACCGCGCGCCTCTGTCTCTGGCACCCGACCCGGTGCAGTCTCCAAACCCAGCAGATCCCTGCGGTGCACTCCCGCGCGGCTCCTCCCGGGGGAGGAAGGTGAGTCTCCCCGGATCTGCCGCTTGTTGGGTCCCTGCTGGAGGAGCAGGGGCCCGACTGGGCCGCGGATCACGGTTTATGGCCACCCCGAGCTGAGAGCCCGCGCCTGGGCTCCGCCTCTGCAGCCGGTTTCCCTGCTCCGATACCTGGGATCTCTGCCACACTCAGGCACCCCTGGTCTTTCTGTGACCCCGAGGGTCCTGAGACCACACTGTCCCGGAGGGTTCCACCCCCCGCTTAGCCACCAGAGTGACGTCCCTCGGCGGAGCAGACTTTTAAAAGTTCCGATTTTGTGCTCCGCGGCTCTATCACTTGCCAGAAGCGGCCGACGGAGGCCCCTCCCCCACCGTCTATCCTCCCGAATATCGCCGCGGATTCCCTTCTCCGCACGTCCTACCTTCCAGAAAGTGGTCGCTTTTCTTTTATTCATGAGAGACAGAGCGAGAGAAAAAGGCAGAGGGAGAAGCAGGCTCCCAAGGAGTAGGGAGCCTGATGCGGGACTCGATCCCAGGACCCTGAGATCATGACCTGAGCCGAAGGCAGACGCTTAACCATCTGAGCCACCCAGGCCCCCAGTGGTCGCTTTTCTGATGAGAGAGTTGTTGCTCTTCTTTTCTTCGATCTCCTGGTGAGTTTGTAGGTGCTCAGAATGGTTTGATCCCTATCCAGCTGAATTCCTGAGAGGAGACGAAATCCAGGTCCCCTACTCCTCCGCCATCTTGCTCCGCCCCAATACCACAATGTCTTACTACTATAACTTTATATTAAGTCTTTAAATGAGGTAAAAGAAAATTCCCTTCATCCTATTTTCATCCTTTTCTTCTTCCTTTTTCTTTTTCTTCATCTGGAGAATTTAGGTTTATGTGGCCCTTTGTAATTCCTTACAAATTATTGAGATGACTTGTCAAATAACACACACACACACACACACACTCACATTCTCTGAAATTTTAATACAGACTATATTAAATCCATAGATCATTTTGAGGAAAATTAGCACCTTTACCAAAATGATTCTTCCACTCCCAGAATATGGTATATTTCTTCATTTATTTAGGGCTTCATTTATGTCTTTAAATAAAAATTTAAACCTTTTCCATAAAGAACTGTCACATCTATTTTTAAAGGTACTATATGTATTTTTTTGATTATGTTGTAAAGATAGACTTTTAAAAAGTTATGATTTCTAATCATTATTGTTAGAAAAGCAATATATTTCTGTACACTGATTTTTTAATAGCAACCTTGTTAATCTCTCTTATTAATTCTAAAAATATAACACATATTTTGAATATTTTACATAGATGTTTGTGTCATTTGTCAATAATAACGATTTTTCCCATTTCTAATCCTTATACATTTTTCTCCTGTTTTCCTGCACTGGCCAAAGCCTTCAACAAAAGAAGGAAATGAAATGGTTTTAGAGGTTTTTGGAGGGTTTTCTTCATCCTCAAGAGAATAATGTTTCATCATTAAGTAAGATATCTATTGAAATCTTTTCAGTTTTTGCAGAGATACTCCTAATTGGGTTTAAGGAAATAACTCTTCCCCTTAGTTTGCTGCAAGTAATTTTTTAAAATCATAAATAGATTTCAATTTTATTATGTGTCAGTTGAGATAATTGAATGATTATCCACTCTTTTTCCGACATGAATGACTGCAAGTCATGTCTTAAAGTCAAAATGTCAAACCATGCTTACATACATGGATAAAAATGTAGGCATAATTTATCTTTCTTTTAAAAAAATAAGTCAGTAAGTCTATAGACTGTTACCTTTATGTTTATGACTAAGAATAAACTTTAATTTTCCTATCCTGCATATCCTTGTGAGGATTTGATAACCTCATATGAAGTTTATGCTAACTTCATAAAATTGACTGACAGACTGACCATTTTCTGTATTCTAGAGGTTTGTGTAAGACAGGAATTGTTTGGTTCTGGAATGTTCAGTAGCGCTTGCTATTAAAACCACCTGGACATGAAGTTTTCCTTATGAGAACATTTCAAACTATTCATTTTAATGGTCCCAGACTAGTCACAGATGTTTCTGGTTTAATGTAATGTGTGAGTACCGGAGAAAACAATGCTATTAAAATTGTGCTCTATGAATGAATAATAGAGCTAATGGGGGAAATAGGATTACTGGCAGACCACCCAAGCCCCATGTAGCACTGTAACTGGGACCCTAACAAAAGCAATAATAATCCTAACAAAAACACGAGTAAATTTCTCCTGGAATTTGCACTCAGCTTCACAGTGAATTTCTTTAATAGGGCTTCTGTTTGTTCCTTTGAATTCTGGATGCGTGAGTACATTTGCTTCCAACAAGAGAATAGTTTAATAACAAAATAAAAATTGAAAATCTAATCTCAGGCATGCCATTAATCACAGTCACAAAAACAAAAAGACAAAAACAAAAACAAAAAACCCTAGCATTGGAGGAAATACTTCTGCCCCCTTTCCGTAGGTACTCTCGACTTCCCCAGAGAGATTCCTGCTGCCACAAGGAAAGCCGTTTTCAAAACCACCAAAGCAGCCAGTACTTGCGCTTCAGGAAGATCCCTAAGACCTATACATATGATGTTAGGGTTCTTTTTTCGATTGTGAGGAAGCCTGTCATAATTACCTCACAACATTAATGTGTTGCGAAAGATCACATGAGAATCAACATAATTCTGAATTATACTGACATCATCCTGATACGGATCAATTGGATATGAGCTAATTCGTAGTATGGAAACACAGACTGTCCAACAAACTGTCTCCCATTTCTCCTTGAGTCAATCTCTGTGAAGTACATTTTTCTAAGAATTTCTAGGGTTTTCCATTGTTTTGGTATAAGGTTGTTCATAGTATCTTATTACCTTTTAGATATTTGCTGAGTATGTAGTTACACATATTCATATGTCCTTTTTATTTCTAATATTGTTTATTTTCTCTCTCTTTCTCAAAAGTATCTAGGCTTTATTTAGCCTTTCTATTGTATGTTGGTTTCCTGTATCAATTACTGCTCTTATCTTACTATTTTTTCCTTTCTTTTGTTTGGGTATTCCATTGCTCTTTTTCTAACTTCTTAATTTGGATGATTATTTAGCTGATTTTCAGTCTTTCTTCTTTTCAAATATAAGCATTTAAGGGAAAAATTACCCCTTTGAGTTTTAATTTTAGATGACTCTTTCAAGCCTTAATACATTTCCTCATTGCCTAGTTCAAAGTAAGTTCCAATTTTAATGTTCGATTCTTTTTGAAGTCAATGAGTGATTTTGAAGTATGTTTTTAATATCCCAAGATAAGGGATTTTTTCCTAGTTACTTTTTTATTTATTTCTAGCTTAATTGCTCTGTGCTTAGACAACTTGATACATATCACGTCAGTCCCTTGAAATTAGTTGAGGCTTTACTTTATATCCCAATATTTTATTAATTTTTGTAAATGTTTTTGTGTATACCTGAGACGACTGTGTGTTCTGCAGTTGTTTTGTTGTGCTTTACCTATTTTCATTAGGTCTAGCTTATCTAAAATCTTATTGATATTTGGCACTTATTCTTTCAGTTATTGATAGATATGTATTAAAATCTGCCACAAGGGTTGTGGACTTTGTCTATTTTTCCTTATAGTTTGGTCAGTTTTTCTCTTTATAGATTCTATATAGATTCTTTATAGATTCTATATAGTAAACTGTGATTAAATTTAGATACATTACATCATCTTGGCAAGAGGAACTCCTTCTGTTATGTATCCTTTTTGCCAGTAATGCTTTTTGCCTTAACATATATATTGTCTGCTATTAACACAACTACACAAATTTTCTTTTGATTTATATTTGTTTGGAATTTTTTCTTTTTTCATTTTCAAAATGTCTGTATCCTTGTTTTAGATTAGCTTATAGTTGGATTTTTTTTCTATCAAATCTGATACTTTCTTTTTTTTTTAAAAGATTTTATTTATTTATTTGACAGAGAGAGACATAGTGAGAGCAGGAACACAAGCAGGGGGAGTGGGAGAGGGAGAAGCAGGCTTCCCGCGGAGCAGGGAGCCCGATGTGGGACTTGATCCCAGGACCCTGGGATCATGACCTGAGCCAAAGGCAGACGCTTAACGACTGAGCCACCCAGGCGCCCCTGATACTTTCTTTTAAGAAGGAGAGTTAGAGAAGACGAGATCGAATAGATAGCTGGAATGACTGAACTTTTAAGCCAAAATTAGAGCTTTGAACGTTATTTCAAGAAGGGAAGCCATTGGAGAGTTTGAGCATGATCATATCACATATGTCTTTCACCTTTCATGCCTTTCTCATTTCTTTTCTCCCCCCTCCTTCTCTACTTCCCTTCCTTCCTTCTTGTGTTGCTTCCTTCCTTCCCTTAATTCTTCTCTTTTTTGTATGATAAAAATTCTTTGTTTAAAATCTACTTTGTTAGGATGTGTTTAGGGTGGGAAAGGATAAAGGTAAAAATAAAGTGGAAACAGAGTACAGTAGTGTAGTGTAAACTGAAAATCTCAATACAAAGCATTTGAGAGACAAGGAAAGTTGCCACAATGAATGAGTGCTTTAGTAATCCAGAGAAGAAGTCATTATCAGACTAAAGTAAAAGTAATTCTATTTTTTGCAGATTAAAATAGCTCAGATATATTTTTAAAAATCTTTAATGTAGGGGCACCTTGGTGGCTCAGTCAGTTAAGCGGCTGTCTTGGGCTCAGGTCCTGATCCCAGGGTCCTAGGATCGAGCCCCATGTTGGCCTCTCTGTTCAGCAGGAGCCTGCTTCTCCCTCTCCCTGCTGCTTCCCCTGCTTGTACTCTCTCTCTCTGTCAAATAAATAAATAAAATCTTTAAAAAAAGTCTTTAATGTGAGTTGCATTTTCAGAACAGTAAGAAACTCTTTAAGCATAGTCTCAGTGGTTTGATTGAGTAATAAGCTATGGTATTTATTTTCTAGAAAGGAACATGAACCACCCTAAAATGGCTAGCTTTTTGTGTCTGAATTAAAGACTGGCAGAAAGGAATTCCCAAAATGTTTTGAACCGTATCATCTCTAAAGGACTTTTTCAGTGTCATAAGACATATGAATTTTGTTTTAAAAGCAGCTTCATCATTTTGTAATGGTACCTTAATCAACATTGTTCTAGAGGTCTTAGCAATATATTAAGAATAAGAAATTGAAAGCCTAAAGGATTGAAAAGGAGGAAATAAAACCATAATTATTTATGGATAGTATTATTAACCACGTAGAAAATCCAAAAGAATCTAAAGAGAAATTTTTCAAATTATAGGAGAATTTAGCAAGTTGCCCCATTCTTCTAGGTCTAGGAGGGTTGATGAGATTTGTTCTTTTAGTCACATTTATGTGGGGAAAAAAAAGAAAAAGAAGAACAATGGATGGTACGGCTTCTTCTCAGTGACTGGAATGTGAGACAAATGTGGACTGTGACAATCTTGGATTTTCCTGAAGAGATACAGAGTACATGTCCATTTTTCTACTGGAACCACTGGTCCCATCCCTGTGCGGTTGGGATCAGGTTCCTTAGGGCCACCTGTAATGAACACAACAGTTCAGATTGGCTTTTATAGTCATTATGTGATAGCAGACTTCGAGACCTCAGGTCAGGTGATGACAACTTAGGTAAGCAGACACTCCTGAGAGGATGGCAGCGGGGGGGGGGGGGTGCTTCAAGCTTATTAATCTGTTCAACTTTAGAACAGCAAGGGTTTGTTTTTGCTCCCCCCCTCTTAAAATTTTCAGTCCCAGTTCCCTCAAGACTAATTGATAAGTTCTAGAAGAGCGTAAGTCACATAGTTCAGGTCTTCTAGTTCCACATAAAAGAAACAAGGCAATAAAATTCCTTCCAGAAGGAGTTTCATTAACAATGGCATCTTCTGCAGTACAACAGGTATATGGAAAAGGGATTAAGGATGGACCTGTGTTTTCTCTTTCTTGAGGTTTTATTAGGAAGTCAATTGTCACTCTAATTATGTGATAGCATTATGTGCGACTTGATTCTTTTTTGCGTTTTTGTCATGTGCAAAGAGAAGGTGTAGGAATGTGAAAGATGGTAGGTGCAGGATTTAATACTAATTTGTAATAAAAGGCACAGTCTTTCTATTATGTAAACAGGATAATGTGTTGCCTTTTGGCAGTGCAACAAGTTTCTTGGGAAGAAGATATGGAAGCCTAGAATTCACAAGTGGCTGAGTAAATTATCACTGGTGTTCACCTAAGTGTAGAGAAGTTTAAGGCTGACCTAGGATTTTACATACAATCCCATTCTTTACTTTCTTAGGAACAGTATTTTCTAGTCAAATGTATTCTTGAATGTGGTGTTCATCCCAATAAGGAAGGAATAAAGATGAGAAGAAAGTCACTTTGATAATATTCTTTGTATATCAGGCATTATGTTATTTAATATGTTATGATTCATTAACATGGAATATTTGATAGAAATTGAAAAACTGAAAGAAACCAATAGCTTGGGTAAGGGCAGAATAATTCCAGAAAGGTAGAAAGAATAATTAGCCAGAAGAAGGACTTTGTAAAGTCTGTTAAAAGTTTAAAAAAGTGGTTGCTAAAATGAAGGAATATTTACTATGGCAGCACTTACCAAATTTAATAAGGTAAAGAGAAATGAGATTGCATTAGAAAAATCAGAAAATTCCTATTATGATGGTCATGGTCCTGCAATTTAATCACTTTCCCAGGGAATGTAGAAAAAGCTTTTATTTTTAACAATTTAGTAGAATACAGTTTAGATACAGTATTTATTTGTTATTCATGAATGGGCAAGTGATTCATTATGTTCTGGATCTTTAATTTTTGTGCTTCTTAAAGCAATAATGGGGAAAAGACCAGACTTTAATTCTTTTGCCATCCATGTATCTATATGTGCTTATATTAATAGTTAAAAAGATTTTTTTAGTGACACTTGAAGAATATAGCCTTGAAAGTATTGTTTTATGCATCTAGCATTCACAGACAATCACTGAAAGATGTGAAATGTTTGGCCATCGAAAGGGTTAAACTGATGATGGATGTCACATTACACCATAGAGGACAATGATGCTTAGAGAGAAGTTACTTAAACATCTTCTTTGATGAAGTCGCCAAATAGTCATCTACTGTGCCCCTTCCTGCTCTGTGGCGGGGGGACGAGGAAGACATATTCTAATGTATGCATCATGCTATGTGTTTCAAAGAACTTTATAATGGTTCTTAGGGTTGATTGGCTAATTCGGTTCCTGAATGCTACAGGGAAGGGAGGTCAGCTCTGTGCCCTATGATTTGAAGCTTAGAAGGATTGAGCATGACTTTCCAAAAATGGACAGTAGGATGATAATAATATGAAAGTCACTAAGCCAGGATCACAAAGAAGTTTGCAATTAAACCCCATATAAGCTAAAGGGTGAACTGTACTGTATTTTCTAATTTGTAAAGACATATGGTCTCCTATGTTCATTGCAACATTATTTACAATAGCTAAGATGTGAAAGCAACCTAAATGCCCATCGATAGAAGAATGGATAAAGAAGATGTGGTATATATATCTACATCGAAATATTATTCATCCATAAAAAAGAATGAATCTTGCCATTTGCAACAACATGGATAGACCTTGGGGGTATTATGCTAAGTGAAATAAGTCAGACAGAGCAAGACAAGTACCGTATGATTTCATTTATACGTGGAACGTAAAAAACAAAACAAATGAACATATGAACAAAACAGAAATAGACTCATAGATACAGAGAACAAACTGATGGTTACCAGAAGGCAGAAGGGTGGGGATGGACAAGATAGGTGAATAGAATTAAGAAGTACCATCTTCCAGTTAAAAAATAAGTAAGACATGGGGAGGTAATAATGTACAGCATAGGAAATATAGTCAACAATATTGTAACAACTTTGCATGGTGACAGATCATAACTAGACTTATTGTAGTGACCATTTTGTAATGTGTATAAATATCAAATCACTATGTTGTACACCCAAAACGAATACAATCTTGTATGTCAATTATTCAATAAAAAAAGAATCAGTTGGAGAAAGCTTTTAATTTCAAATCTGCACTCATTCTCCTGCAGCTATCTTAAATGCTTTATTTATTTTTTTCTTTTTTAAATCACTACTTAAATTTGAGAACAAAATGGGGAAGCTCCTTGATTATATGCTGGCTAAGACCCCTGACTTAACAATGGGGGCAACAATGAAACTAGCTCCCTCCTCCCACTCTGTCTTCTCCTCAACCCTTTAGTTTCTCTGTGTTGTTTCAGAGACCCTTAGAATGAAAGTCTCTGAACAACCTCATGCTTTTTCTTCATCTTTCCTTCTGCTTGGAATCGGCTTTCTCTCTTCTGTTTTTTTGGTTTTGTTTTTTTAAGATTTTATTTATTCATTTGAGAGGGAGAGAGACAGAGAAAGCACAGGCAGGTGGAGAAGTAGAGGGAGAGGGAGAAGCAGACTCCCCGCTGAGCCAGGAGTCTGACGTGGGGCTCTATTCCAGGACCTGGAGATCATGACCTGAGCCGAAAGCAGACGTTTAACCCACTGAGCCACCCAGGTGCCCTCTCTTCTGTTTTAAATTCCATTCATCTATTGAGAACCAGATGGAAAGTCTCGCCCTCACCAGATCATTCTTGTCTACCCCAGCCTGAAATTCTCTTGTCCATTTTTTATCTTAGCATGTTTTGCCTAAACCCCTCTCAGGTCAGTTAATCTCCATAGTTGCTTTTTATCTGTGGTGCAGAATCATTTATGGGTTTTTTTTTTTTAAAGATTTTATTTATTTATTCATGACAGACAGACAGAGAGAGAGAGAGGCAGAGGGAGAAGCAGGCTCCCAAGGAGCAGGGAGCCCGATGTGGGACTCGATCCCAGGACCCTGAGATCATGACCTGAGCCGAAGGCAGACGTTCAACCATCTGAGCCACCCAGGCACCCAGAATCATTTATGTTTTATGTGTTGATGTGTTTTGCCTCATCACATGTTTTGTAGAATCTCTGCAGCCAGGGGCTAGTGAACTAGTGCTTTCTTGTTCTTTCATTGTGTCTTGTGTGTTGTGGGGACTCACTAAACAGTTATTGCTCAGTGTGTGATGGTACTCACAGGGGCTGAGGATCTACTGGTTTATCTGTTAGTAAGTAGTCGTGTCTGATTTTTGTGAAGTCCTTGATGGCCAAAGACTCTACAGTATTAATAGTTATGCTTTGTATTAGATAGTGCTTTTCCCCTCAATATACTTTAAGAAAGGTAAGTTATATAATTATTGAACATGTTTCCTTTCAAATATATATGCAGATTTTTATATGCAGAATGAAGATACTGGGCCAACACAAGAAGGGAGTGGAGATGGCTTGTTGTCCTAAAGCTCACTTACCATCTGTTCCTAGCTCTCTATGTGACCCACATACTAAAACATCAGGCTTTCATTTTTTCCTGCTTTGCATTGCCTGAGGCTCTGAGGGGAAGCACCATGGAGGGGAGCTTGCTCTTCACAAAGAAGTGAAGGTGGTCCAACTTTGTCCTCTGCCCATGTCTGATTGAGCTGCTCTGGCTGGTGAGATGCTTGTCAAGGCTCCATGACTGGCTAAAGATGTTCTACTAGATCATTAGACATCCTTAAATGACTCTTTCCTTTGCAAACAACATTGGTAAGAACAAAATCAAAACACCATGAAAATAACACAACACATGAATGGAACAATTTTCAAATGATAATAACCTGGTCCCACAAGGCAGTAGACCTGAATCAAATAAAATCTGATTATTTGTTCCAGACTTATTTGAGGAAGAAGTGAATGTATTGTTTAATACATATCTAGTCTTTCTATGAACATAAGGAATATGAATTAGATAATGAACTTGTTGCTTCTTCTCTTCCCCTTCACCTCTCCTCCCAGTCTTCTCTTTCTCTTCCTCTTCTCTTCCTTTTTTTAAATTTCTGGCCCTGGCATAAAGTAAGAGCTTACAAAATGTTGGTGGTATAATTTGTACCTAGGAAAGTATAAAGTAAATAATGATCATTTAAGCTCAGGTTAAAATTCTATGAAGTTGCAAATAAAGGTTAGGATAAATAAATGAGAAAGATTATAACTAATATTTCAGCATAAATTAAATATCTTCCTTGAGTCTTCTATATTTTTCTTGAGTTTGTCTATGAAAACTTTAACAACATTTCATGTGTTCTCACTTCTTCTGAAGGAAATACTGGATTGCTCTGGATATGGAAATGGATCTTGCCCAGAAAATCAAAGGCCACTGGGTGTCTGAGCAGCTATGTATTCATTTATGGCAGGAGCCATATTCATCACGGTGCTTGGCAATCTTGCCGTGATCATTTCCATTTCCTACTTCAAGCAGCTTCACACACCAACCAACTTCCTCATCCTCTCCATGGCAGTCACTGATTTCCTCCTGGGGCTTACCATCATGCCCTATAGTATGGTCAGATCAGTGGAGACTTGCTGGTATTTCGGGCTTACATTTTGCAAGATTCATTATAGTTTTGACCTGATGCTTAGCATAACGTCCATTTTCCATCTTTGCTCAGTGGCCATTGATAGATTTTTTGCTATCTGTTACCCTTTACATCATTCCACGAAAATAACAATTCCCCTCATTAAGTGGTTGCTACTTCTCTGCTGGTTGGTTCCTGGAGCATTTGCTTTTGGGGTGGTCTTCTCCGAGGCCTATGCCAATGGGATAGAAGGCTATGATATCTTGGTGGCTTGTTCCAGTTCCTGTCCAGTGATGTTCAACAAGCTATGGGGGACCACCTTGTTCATGGCAGGTTTCTTCACTCCAGGGTCTGTGATGGTGGGGATTTATGACAAGATTTTTGCAGTATTGAGAAAACATCCTTGTGCAACCAATAACTTGCCAGAAAATCAAAATAACCAAATGAGGAAAGACAAAAAAGCAGCCAAAATTTTAGGAATAGTGATGGGTGTTTTCTTATTATGTTGGTTTCCCTGTTTCTTCACAATTTTATTGGATCCCTTTTTGGACTTCGCTACTCCTGTGGTTTTGTTTGATGCTTTGACATGGTTTGGTTATTTTAACTCCACATGTAATCCCTTAATATACGGTTTCTTCTATCCCTGGTTTTCGCAGAGCGCTGAAGTACATTTTACTAGGTAAAATTTTCAGCTCACATTTCCATAATACTAATTCGTTTACTCAAAAAGAAACTGAATAAACTTCTTCTGTATGAGTGAATTGAGGCAAAAGGACTGGAACTTAGAAGAATAAAATCACTTAAAGCGTGTGTGTGTGCGTGCACACGCACGCACACGCACACGCTTTTGGCTACCATGGGAAGCTTTTCATTTCTAAGACTTGAGAAAAAAAAAAAAGGAATCTTCTCTTTGAACCCCAAATCCCTCTTTTTCAGAATACTTGATATACCCACTACTTCTAGGTAGGAAAAACAAAGAAGAAGAAAGAAAGATAAAGAGAAGATGAGGAAAAGTCTGGAATGGTGTGAAGAGGACACACAGGACTTTTACCCCATTTGGAAGGGATCAGGGCACAAGCTGAGCTTGAGGGCTGCTGCCCCCTCTTACCACCACTAGCACTTTTTTGTGATATTTCCACTCACTTTCTGTTCCTTAGCGGACAGTTAAACCTTTACTAGATTTTACGGTGGTGTAGTTAAACGTTTCTTAAAGGAAAGAAGGGCAACTGCGTATCGGAGGCCATGGATTTCACTCGCGTTTTCATTGATGTATCATCTTAATCATAGTCGCTGGCAAGTTTCTGTTCATTTGCAGGATAATTCTACTCAGTGCTCCCTTCCTTCCTGGGGCTCATCCACATTTTGTATTGCTCATTGGTGTTCTGATTTTTTTTTTTTTTTTTTAAGAGAGAGAGAGTGCACACACAAGCGGGGGTAGGGCAGAGGGAGAGGGAGAGAGAGAATCCCAGGCGAACTCCATGCTCAGTGTGGAGCCTCACTGGTGGCTGGATTTCACGACCCTGAGATCATGACGTGAGCTGAAACCAAGAGTCAGCCACTCAATGGACTGAGCCACCCAGGCGTCCCTGTGTTCTGATTTTTAATAGATGTAAATATATACCAAAAAGTTGTGGGGTTTTTTTTTTTTTTTTTTTTTGCTTAATATTTGTACATACATGTTTGAATCAGAGTGGTGGGAGGAGGAAGCTAAGAAGAAAACTAACATTTATGGCAGGGGTAGGGGCGGTTCTAGGTCCTGGAAACTATATGTTATTCAGTGTCCTTTTAACTGTAAGCTGAGACCCATAAATAACTAGTGAAATGCAGTTGGTGGTCTGCAACCAGTGGTGTGTTGCTAAGTATTTAACACCTGGCTCTAAAAAAAAAAAAAAGAAAGAAAGAAAGAGAGAAAGAAAGAAAGAGCCTTGATTTGTAGAATTTGACAATTTCCTTGAGATACATATCTATCTTTGTCTCTATATCTATATCTAGATATATTTATTTATTTCATGGAATAATGTAACATTTTAATTTTAGTTGTGTGTGTGTGTGTATGTGTATAAGTGAACTGTGTTCCACTAAAATTTTTTTTGGTTTATTTATTTATTTACATTATATCAGTGAACAAATTAACAATTTTTTCTCTTTGTGGAAAAGTTTACATAACTGTCTGTAAATTCGCTTTGATCTTAGTTAATTGCACAAATCACAATTAAATAGTGACCATTCAGAGGTCAGCTGAAATATTAGTTTTGCCTACCTGTCCAAAGATGGCCCTGTCGCATGTGGTCTAGACCTTTCATCCTTGCCAGCCTGCTGATAGGTTGGTCCCTCCCATAGCCTTAGAGTAGAGGAGAAATGGTGGAGATGCTTTGAGATGGTGAAAGAGATTGCAAGTACAAAATAAATGGAAACAATTTTCCAAGAAGAGAGTAATTAAAGCCAGGTGCAGTTATGAGAGTTAATATGGTATGTTGGATGCTATTGAGTCTGTTTCATAATTCTTTTTAATGAAATACTGATGTTTATGCTGTTTTGGTATTTGAACACACCCACATGCACACAGATGTTCTTATCCTAATTTTGTTTTATTTTTGTCTTTATTTTAAAAGAACAATTGTTTAAAAAATTGAGTAAAATAGATTTTAGTTTTACTGTAAAGTAGAATAATTTTGAGTTAATATTTATTGAATTTTCTCCCAATTCCCTAACATATGACTTTGGAAAATTAAATATCTTGGTGTAAGTTTGTCTGTTGACATTTGTTGGAGAGGTTTAGACATTCCTTTCTTTTTTCTTTCTTTCTTTCTTTTTTTTTTTTTTCAGAAGGATAATGTTTGTGATGATGGTTATGTTTATGCTGGTGTTTACAGATGCAACAAAAATTTGGCAGCCCTGTGTGCACCATAAAGTTTCTTATGGTGCTTCTTTTCCTTTTCTATTAGATCCTATTCATATTTAAAAACATCAAATAGCCCCTCTGTAAAGTTCTGCTCAGTTAGCCCCTTTTCACGGAAACATAATTTTTTCTGTAGGTCTTCATGGCACTTTTTGGTTTCAGAATGTAGTCATCCTGACTTGTCTGCTGGTGAAGAAAGTGATCCAGCCTCCTATGCAGGGTCTGCCTTTCATCATTTCCCAGAGTAAGTAAAGTAGTCTCCCCTCTGCACCCAGGATTTTGTAGGAAGTTGCAAATGAGAAAACCGAATCCAGAGATATTAAATGGTTTGCCTTAGATTATACAGCTAATTATAAAGGCAGGACTAGAACCCGGCTCTCTAGACTTCTTATCCAGTGTTCTTTGTTCACTGAACTGATTTTTTCAAGATTTGTGACACTTTAATTGGCTATTCTTACTAAGGATTTTAGTCAAACTGGTATAAATCACTAAAGCAAAATTAAATACTTCCCTCTTACCCCAATATCTTATTACATTCAGGAGTCAAAGTGTAACAGCAATCTTTTCTGGGTCAGACAATTGTCCCTCCTTTGGATATCAGCCAATGTTTAATTCAATCTACACATATCTGTATATTTTTAATATACAGAAGGATACCTTATCTTTGGTACCTTATCTACCCAGAATGAAGCCCAAATGCCCTTGAAATCGATATAAAATTGTCGTGGGGCGCCTGGGTGGCTCAGTTGGTTAAGCGACTGCCTTCGGCTCGGGTCATGATCCTGGAGTCCCGGGATCGAGTCCTGCATCGGGCTCCCTACTCAGCGGGGAGTCTGCTTCTCCCTCTGACCCTCCCCCCTCTCATGTGCTCTCTCTCCCTCTCTCAAATAAATAAATAAAATCTTAAAAAAAAAAAATTGTCGTTCCTTTGGAAAAAAAAAGAAACTGAAAACTACTTGGGACATTAAAAATACACAGAATATTTCAATATCCTTCAGGGAAGAGAGTTAGAAGAGCAATCCCACTGGGGCTCTGCACTTAGCTCCTCTCTTGGAGCTCCTGGATCTGAGTTCTCCACTTCAGGTCTCTCGAGAGCCCAGGCAAACTTATATGAATCAGATATCTCAATCCTCAACACTACACTTTCTAGAACTTCCTGACCTCATATCTGCAAAGCCAGCAGAAGAGACTCATGGTTCACAACTAACTTTTCAGGAGAAGGAAGGTACTGGGTCAATACAAAGAATTGGAAATGTACTGTCCTTTAAAAAAAATTGCTAATTTATTCTCTTTTTCAAAATAATTGAACAGAGATAATTAAATTTTATAGAAAACCAGAAATTGTTGCAGTAGAGGAGGTAGGGGCTCTTTCCTAACTGGAAAATGATTATTACAATATTTCAGTGAAAGAAACTTCTTAAATTTTCCATCAAATTTTGTTTGGCAAGGTTTATAAATTTCTATGTGGTGGCATATAAAAAAGGTTTTTGTAAAATTCAAAAACTATGCCAAACATGATTTAATAAATGTAAGGTATTTATGTGTCTCAATAATGCTAAAATGTATTCTCCTCTTCAATATTAAAATTTAATAAACAATTCCTGGTATATACTACTTAATTCACTACCTATTTCATTTTTGGTATTTTTCTCTTGCCAGCAACATTGACTTAAGGTATTCAGTTGCTCTTTGCTGCTCAAAATTACTCACTCATTTCAGATACAGAGTGTCCAAACTAAAAATGTAGTTTCTCTATTGTCTAGAATTGTTCTTCTAGAATTCATTGGGCATACAAATAATAATAGGTATCTTGCTAAGATATACACTTTGGGATGGCTTAAGATTTTTCATTTCCCAAAATACTCCCAGGAGATGATGATGTGGCTGGCCCATGGACCATACTTTGATTAGCAAGCCTAAAAGGGAAAAACGATAAGCAGATGAAGCCATAAACTTTCTTGCTGTCCAAACAGATCAGACGTGAATTGTTACCATAATTAGGGAAAGTAAGAGGTGGTGGGAGGGTCACTGGATAGGAGCCGAAAGACTTAGGTCATGATGTTGGTTCCAGGCTTTAGTGGCAATGGTTACTTCAAGGCCTTAGGTATAGTGGGAGTGTGCCTTTCAAGTGATTTAGAAACTTTAAGACACACAAAATTTTAATTGTGGGCTGGGTTTCATTTAGAATACTGTTTGTTTTGGGAGGAGGTTTATTAGGTACTTTCTGTACAGCATTTATTGTATTCCTAATATTTTAATCTTTCCTAAACCAGATGTCTTTTAATACCATGAGAGGAGATGCTTATTAACCAGGTTTCGTGATGTGTTGGGATTAATGTCCTTGCATTTAACTCAATAAGCTGTTACTACATACCTTCCATATATACAGCTCTGTATAAACTGTTGCAAGAGTTGGAAGATTAATGGGGATAGATAGAGAAATGTTTTAAGAAATTTACAGTTAAGGGGAGGCTGGGTGGCCCAGCAGGTTAAGCACCTCCCTTCAGCTCAGGTCATGATCCCAGGGTCCTGGGATTGAGCTATGCTTTGGGCTCCCTGCTCAGGGTAGAGCCTACCTTTCCCTCTCCCTCTGCCCCTCCCCTGCCTTGTGCTCTCTTGCTCTTTCTCTCAAATAAATAAATAAAATCTTAAAAAAAAAAAAAAAAAAGAAATTTACAGTTAAGACTGTTTTTTTTTTTTTTTAAAGATTTTATTTATTTATTTGACAGAGAGAGACAGCGAGAGAGGGAACACAAGCAGGGGGAGTGGGAGAGGGAGAAGCAGGCTCCCCGCTGAGCAGGGAGCCCGATGCGGGGCTTGATCCCAGGACCCCGGGACCATGACCTGAGCCAAAGGCAGATGCTTAACGACTGAGCCACCCAGGCGCCCCAAGATAAGACTGTTTTAAAACAGAATTGTGCCAGAAGAAGGAAACAAAGGTAATTGAAATCAAAGTCAGCTGTAAGATGAGGAAATGGAATCACCTATCTCTACAGTCTTTGGCCACCCAATAGTCTATAATTTCATGAGATTAACTCCAATGGGGAGAGTCAAAAAGGGTTCCCGGAAGGAAACGATAGTTTTGCTGAGCCTTGACGTGCTCAGAGATGAAAGGACAGGCAATCAGGTGCAGGAAAGAGGGGGCTGGCCAAGCCACGGGTTGGGCATTTACAGGGCAACATGGAGACAACTGTAGGCAAAAGTGGCTGCGTTATTGCAGACTGAAGGCAGGAAAGGCGACAGATAGATGCTGAAAACATAAATTTACAGCCTGCAAAAGCATGCTCTGCTGCTCTAGCCAAGATGTGTTTTCTCAGACTCTTTCCCTTGTATCCAAAAAAACATATCTGTGATCTTGATAAAAAGATTTATTTAGCTCAATTCCTCTCGGGCCCTCTACTTCGAACACATTCTCTGGTGCATAGTTTTATTTTATTTATTTATTTATTTTATTATTATGTTAATCACCATACTGGTGCATAGTTTTAGTAAAGATTCTTCTGTTCTGCTGGTGTTCAAAATGCCATCATTTATAGCTAGTTATAAGAAAGATGTTTTGCTTTGCTTTTCATTTTCACTCTTCTTTCTGCCACCGCTCTCTGAAATGGAGTTTGCTCTGCCTGTTCCCCGTGTATATTTACTGTCACTTAAAATGTGTTTCTTGATCCTAGCTGCTTTTGAGAAGACAACATTTTCAAGAGGTCACCTCTGCCCGTGGCTAGCTGCTATGTGGTTTTATAAGGCTGACTTATGAACTGTAAGCCATTTAGAATAAATCTGTCATTTACATGCCAGATACTACTTTTTGATGTCATGATGTGTAAACTACTATAGATAGTTACAAAGTAAACTTACAGAAAGAACTCTTTTTCTTCTGTTTGTTTTAGTTTTCAGTGTTACATTTGAATACGGTCTACTTATCATCCGTGAAACGTCTTCCAGAGTCTTTGTGATTGTAGTCTTTAGATATTCATTATATCTTACAGAGAGCATGTACGAATATTTGCCTCCTTCTGTTAGAACCATGGGTTGTAAATTTCTCATTTTCTACTACATCTTATATGATATTTGTACTTTAAGGCTACAAAAATTAGAAATTAGATTCTGAACCTAAAATTTGCTGTTGGGCCACCTTTTCCTCCTACTAAAATCAATATGTTCACTGAAGATTCTCTTCAACAAGCTTTAGCTCCATGATATAATCTTGCACTGAAAATCTGGCTTCTTGTTCATGTATGTGATTGGAGATATGCCAACCTTTTTATCAGTCAGTCCTTGAAACTGAGACTTAAGGGAGGAAAAAGAAAAAGATCCCAATAGTAAATTCTTCAAACTTACTAATATTTGAACATTTTGAACTTACAAAAATGACAATTTCATAGAGGCATGTGGTTCAACATGGTAGATTACATGGAAGATTCAAAATAAGGCAAACTTGGAGGAGATGCCATAATTCTTAGGAGGAAAAGCAAAGAGGAAGGTAAAAATAATGCTAATGGTCTTAAATATCTTCAGAGATAGCTTCCCCATTTTATAGAGAAAACTGAGGCTCAGGGACACTGAGAAACCTGTCCAAAGTAATATGGTTAATAAGTGGTTGAGCCAATCATCAAACCAGGTTGGCCCGATTTCAAAGCCATACTGGAGGATGTAAGACAGCTAAGAGGCTGGAAATTGCATCACATAATACATCTTTGTAAACATTCCATTTGAGGTCTTCTCCAGTTCTGAAAGTATGTGAAGTTTCCCTTATATAAATAGTAATGTGCATGGTGGAAAATCTGATCTCACGTCAAGCACCTCCTAGAATCCTCTCAATCCTTAAAAAAATGGAGCAGTTACTTACATGCAACACTCATATGATGCTGTTTCAATGTCATGGCTGTCATCGTTAAGGTCATGTGGGCAACTGAGGTGTGACAGGGAGTTTCTTGGGCAATAACATAATTTAAGTGTATAGGTCTTCATGGACTTACGTACTGTACAAGTTTAATTGTGAGTCTGTGCTTTCTGTACAGTATTAAATTTATGAGAGTATGTGAGTTTCAGCTGGAAGAAAATCCCCAACTCCGCTAACCCCATTTTAATAATGTATTCATGAAACACCAACGAGTCTGATGCCATCACAGCCACCACCTCCCAGGTGCATCTAGCTGAAACACTCAGCAGGTTTTGTTTTGTTTTTGTTTTTTTTTCCCACTGACACCTTTCTATTTATCTGAACTCAATATCTTTAATCCTCTTCTCAGTAGCCTAAGGGATCAGTAAAATATGTCCACAGCAATCTCTTTTCTGCTTGTCTAAATGTTGTCTAAATAACAAGGGATTATTTTATAGCACTATCAGAAGCAATTTAATACTGGAAGATAAACTCATGAACTGTACTCCTGGATCTAGTCCATTTGTTTATAGCAAAATTTCAAGCATATTGAAGCAACTGCTTTTATTGGAACAATGCAGATATTTTTTTAAACAACCATAATTTATCATTTATTTATGTTTTTATTCATTCAAAAATATGTACCTAGTGTCTGCCATAAGCACCTACCAAGGTGCTGAGA
Organism: Mirounga leonina; assembly: GCF_011800145.1. Classification (NCBI taxonomy): domain Eukaryota; kingdom Metazoa; phylum Chordata; class Mammalia; order Carnivora; family Phocidae; genus Mirounga; species Mirounga leonina. The sequence goes on along the minus strand of NW_023270807.1, from coordinate 85,123,397 downwards.
ATCCAGGGGTGAATAAGATATACAGGTTCTTTGCCTGATGGTAGTATATTAAAAAGTTGTGCCTGATAAGATGTAGCTGTTACTTAGAGTTTATTTTAGGAGGTTAAGTCAAGAAAAGACAAGATGTGAGCTGGTGTATATTTTAACACAGATATTACATTCAACAATTGTTTATCAAGTGTTATCACTTATATGCTAACATGGGGCCCAGGTTAGATGCTCACAGCCTTTTCTTGGTGAAAACCGAAGAAGAAAAAGAGGCAATGAGGAGTGGAGGAGTATCTGCAGTGGAGAGAATCACATCTGTGATCTTGGTCAGATGTACCCTGAGACTGAAAGTACTATTCAATGAATTCCTACATTGAGCCACATCCTTTATTCCATGTCTTTCTTTCATCTTATTTCTCTGTTTTTCCACTTTCCATTTGTTTATAGGAAGATGATTTAGTATATGTGCTGCCGAAGCGAGCACGGAAGATGATTTAAAACTAATGACCTTTCAGCTACCAGTCATTCACAGACTTTCAAAGCTGGAAGACCCTCTCAGGCCCATCTAGTCTAGCACACCTCCCTTTATTGGAAGCTCACAGCCAGTTAGAGGCAGAGCTCAGACTTGAAGAAGAACCCCCAATTCAAGTCTCTTTTGCTCCCTCTTCTTTGGAAGTAAGTGATGGAACCCCCTAAAATAGAGCAAACAGGAGAGCCGCATGGAGCACTCAGCTCAAAGGGGGTCCTCTTAAGACTTTCTGAAGAGAAACCTTCCTGAGGCTTGGGAAAAGAAGCTTCTCCATCTAACGTCACACAGGTTCTTCTGTCATTAAAAGGTTATTTTTCTTTTCCCTGTCAGTCAGGAAAGATTGACAGAATCAGAAGGAATGAAAAGAGCTTCTGACACTTTGAGACCAGGAAGGGACTTTTTGTGCTCTTTCTTAGGGTTCTAAAGGCAAAACTAATTTGAGTCTGCCAAAATAGATGAACCTGCCTGAACCTATGCTATGGTTGAATCTCTATGGCTGGGAGAATCTGATGTAGGTCTACAGTGTCTCTTATGTCTAACTCAGTCAAGATTGGACTTGTTTTTCTGTAGCCCATTGAGTAGATTTGATGGTTTGTGAGAGGTACAGTGTCAACCATCTGCAGAACCAGCCAGTGAGCAGATTTTTCATGATAGTGTATATCACAAAGTAAATAGCGAAGCAGGTGCAGTAACTTACTAAGAGTTCGGATTTATGCCAACTTGTCCATTATCTCTTATCCAGCCCCTTTGACCAATTAGAATCACGTGAGATTTGACTGGCCCAAGTCTATGAACATGAAATTTGTGAACCTTATGAGTCTCTCGAGGATGATATTTATGACATGGCTCCAGTAGTTAGAATTCCAGATGAGTGATAAAACTAAAGAAATATAGGGAAGGAGAACAAAGAGGAGAGGGCAGTAGAGAAGGACAGAGGGGAGGGGAGGAAGGAAGTAGAGAGTAGAGAAACTATGAAGCATTGACCCAGGTGCATGGTTTGACCCATAGGTACATGGTTTTATATTTCAAAAGCCACATGCTATTTATAATTCTGATATCTGCAGACTCTTTAAAAAGAAGATTTGAAATTATTGAAAGAATGCATAAAGAAAAACGTTGTGATTTCACTTAGCTTTTGTGTACTAAGTATTTTTATGATGAGAGATGTTAACTTGTAGTTCAAAAGAGTTTCTAGAAATGGCATTGCTCAAGGTAAAAGTTGACCATAAATTCTTTTTTTTAAACAGCTTTATTGAGATACAAGCTGGACAGTTTGATTAGTTTGGACATATACAAACACCTGGGATACCATCACCATAATCAAGGTAATGGACATAGCCAACGCCTTTTGCCCCCCCAGCCTTTTTTTTTTTTTTTTTTTTAGTTTTAGTTGTTTGTGTGTGTTAAGAACACTTACATGAGATTTACCCTCTTAACATATTTTGAAGTACACAACACCATATTATTAACCAGAGGCACTCTGTTGCACAGCAGATCTCTAGAATTTATTCATCTAGCATAACTGAAAGTTTATATCCATTGAACAATAACCCCCCACCTTCCCCATTACTGGTAACCGTACTGTATTCTCTGCTTCATGAGTTTGACTTTTATAGATGTCTATATAAATAGAATAAACTCTTGAGAAGCTTCCAATACATTAAAAAGAACAGAGCACTCAATAGATAAACCCATGTTGAATAAAAAATGGATGGGTGGAATAGAATAAAATATAACAGGAAAGAATAAGCAGTTGGAACTTTTCCTTTCCTAATGCAGCAAATAACTCAGAAAGCAACCACAATTGATACAGTTTTAAATATTTAAATAAATAAAAATGGAAATGAATTAATAACATGACTTTGAACCTTATTGCACTATTAGGAGCTGAAATTTACTGGAATCATTTTAAGAAGAGAAGAAACACTGAATCATCTTCCTAGAAAAAGGAATTTGGAGTGATAAAACACCATGGATTTAACTTATATTCCTGAAGATTTATCCAGTTGTCCAAAATTTGGAAATAAATCTTGCCCTCCCATCAACCATTCTTTGCATGTCCGAGTGATAATGTATTCCATTATGACTGCAGCCATGTTTATCACCATCTTTGGAAACTTGGTTATAACGATTTCCATATCACATTTCAAACAGCTTCACTCTCCCACAAATTTTCTGATTCTCTCCATGGCAACCACTGACTTTCTGGGGGGTTTTGTCATTATGCCATACAGCATGGTACGATCAGTGGAGAGCTGCTGGTATTTTGGGGATGGCTTTTGTAAATTCCATGCAAGCTTTGACATGATGCTAAGCCTAACCTCCATTTTCCATCTGTGTTCCATTGCTATTGATCAATTTTATGCCGTGTGTTACCCTTTAACTACTCAGCCACAATGACCACCTCCATGATAAAGCGACTGTTGGCATTTTGCTGGTCGGCCCCTGCTCTTTTTTCATTCAGTTTAGTTCTATCTGAAGCCAATGTTGCTGGTATGCACCGCTACGAGATTCTTGTTGCTTGTTTCCATTTCTGTGCACTTACTTTCAACAAATTTTGGGGGACGATATTGTTCACTACGTTTCTTTACTCCTGGCTCCATCATGGTTGGTATTTATGGCAAAATCTTTATTGTTTCCAAACAACATGCAAAAGTTATCAGCAATATGCCTGAGAACACAAAGGGCAAAGTGAAAAAAAAAACTTATCTAAGAAAAAGGACAGAAAAGCAGCTAAGACCCTGGGTATAGTAATGGGGGTGTTTCTAGCTTGCTGGCTGCCTTGCTTTCTTGCTGTTTTGATAGACCCATATTTAGACTATTCCACTCCCATAATAGTACTTGATCTTTTAGTGTGGCTTGGGTACTTCAACTCTACTTGCAACCCCCTCATTCATGGTTTTTTTTATTCATGGTTTCAGAAAGCTCTTAAGTACATAGTGTCAGGCAAAATATTTAGTTCTCACTCAGAAACTGCAAATCTGTTTCCTGAAGCACATTAATAAAAAAAAAATTGTTATAAAAGTGAAGAAAGTATTGAAAATGAGACATTATTTTGGCCCCATACCTCACATTAATTATTCTATTAGATTTCAGTAATCTTGATAAGTGTTTTGTAACCTGAATGTAACAAGAGTTACATTCAATATCTTTGACCAATCAGTCAATCACTTATTAATTGTGAACTCTGTATCTAATCAATACTCCCATCTGATTGGGGGAAGATATACAAAAGAAATATAAAACATTTCAGAATAGGCTGGCCTCTATTTACACACATGAGACAATTATAAACCAATATAAGAATAAAGAAAATCAAGTGCTAATGGTTTGGGTTGTTGATTCCACTCTAGGAATTCAGAAAAAAAGAAGATTATTGTGGGTAACCTGTGGACCCATGGGAGAAGTGTGACAGAAGTTTGGCCTTTACTATTAACTAGCAGTCTACTTTATTGTTTGGTGTTGGATAATTATTAACCATCATTATATAAATTATTCAGTCATTTCCTGACACCCTGAAGCTTATTACAAAGAGCTGTTCATAGGAGAAGCAGTTGATTACAAATCATCATATGCAATTTGAGCTTTTATCCTTGTGATTTTTCACTTTGTGGTTTATATTTGGAATGACTTCCTGGTTCCTTGTCTCTACCCTTTTCCTCTGCAAGGTGTGTCTACACCATCGGCCAGCAATCACAAGGCCTCTCCCTGTACTTGCTTTAATCACTTCTTCTGAAAGTTGCCCTAAAGTCCTGACAAATAAATTTCATCCGCACCACAATGCCTATGATTTAAGTCGGATCATGAATGTTTGGTGAAAATCCTTCCAGTGATTATTCTGTGAAACATTAAGAAATAAACAGAAACTTTCTTTTACCTGATAGATCGGAAAATACATGAGTACATGTAACAGCCGTGTCCACTTCCTCTCCTACCTGGGATTACGTTGTGGGAGGGAAAAGAGGAGGAGCAGAAGGGAGGCAGACTGCCCCTGAATCCAAGTCCAGCTTTAGGGCAAACTTTGGATAGGAAAACTTAATTTTGGCTCTTTCTGACTCTCTTCTAAGCCCTTCTCTCACATTCCTTGACACACCATGTCCTAGATCCAGCTGTGGATAATTAGCCAGGCTCAACATGTGCCTTGAAGGACAATATGATTCCATAAGGATGACTCCTCTTCACCATCATCAGTTATCATCCCCTGTTCTTGTTGGTAGAAAAGCAAAGGTGCATAATAAATGCATAACTGAAGTACTTGCATGTCTACCAAAGGATATTTACTGATGCAGTCTAACTGCTGGTCTTGAGAAGAACATTTTAGGCTGTATCCAGGGAGAGATAATTGGGTGTGAGTAGCACTGCTCAGCTCCTTCCTCCTGAGAGTCCCAAAAGATGGTGGACACCGCCACTTGGACCTCTCCCCTCACAGTTGAAGACCAGGGTGCCCAGCTGACTCGGTCAGTAGAGCATGTGACTCTTGATCTCAAGGTCCCGAGTTTGAGCTCCACATTGAGTGTAAAGACCACTTAAAAAAAAAAAACGTTACCACAGACCTTAAAACTGACTTGCCCCACTTCAGTAGTGACAGGCACTTACTATCCAGTGATTCTTGTAATACTTGGACTTCTTCTCAGTTCCTGCTTTTAAAAGTCTCATTTGAGGGCACCTGGGTGGTTCAGTCAGTTAAGCATCAGACTCTTGGTTTTGGCTCAGGTCACGATCTCAGGGTTGTGAGATTGAGCCCCACATTGGGCTCCGTGCTCAGCAAAGAGTCTGCTTGGGATTCTCTCCCTTTCTCTCCCTCTCCCTCTGCCCCTCTTCTTGCTCTCTCTCAAATAAATAAATAAAATCTTAAAAAAAAGTCTCATTTGTTTCTCTACTTCTGAACTATTTCTCTATTTTAAAAACATCATGACATGCATGTGTGTGCGTTAAGTTATTCATCACCCTTGTTATAGGTGGTAAGGCAGACTTTATTCAAGGGAGACTACTACAGCATGATTTGTATAGTAGGGAAGATTGGACTCAAATCTGACTCCCACAAACTCCAGTGGGGATCTGTACCCAAAGAATAGTGTTTGGGGCAGTGGATGGAAAATTACTAAGAGGAAACACCAGGGTTAAAGGGAATTCTTGATAGACTGACTCACCAGAATTTTTGCTGAAGGCAGGCCAGAATGATAAGATGTTGAAGCTGGTTAGCTACCAATGGTGGGAGATTTTTGCTGAACTGACTTAGCAGGATTCTTGCTCAAACTGGATTTTACAAAGGCAGAGAGGGAAGCCCAGGTTCACGTCTAGTTAAGCACAGGGATTAAAGGAGCCTGATTAGAGTTTGGTCAAAGGAGAGAGCCTTGGTCTTGTGTGTCCCACCCCCCACTCCTGCCCTCCCATGCTTCTCATGGAAGCAGCATCAGGGGTTTCCCAAGGGGGAAGAGAGCACCATAGGGATGGCCAGCTTTTCAATATGTGGGACAATGGCATGTGGTTGTTAGACTGAGGACCATCTGTAGATATAAATCTAACTAAATAAAAATGGAATCATCGATTTGGATAGATTTAGTGAACCACCTGCATGAAATATATAGCTATAAGGCTATGGGGAAATTGTCTCTATTTACTGATGTAGATATTAAGTACTCAATAAAGGACATACATGGTCATCTGTAAATATGCCTCCCCTCTCATCCATGTTAAATCGTGTTCTTGCCTCAGGTCTCACAGCTTTCCAATCTACTCTGCACAGTTATCTGAAGTTAACAACTGCCCTCTTAAATATCTTTCATGATTTCTATGCTAGATTCCCTCTGTTTTCCCTAGCGGGGAGCACAGATTAGGATTAGAATTAAGGGGCTCCCTTGCCCTGGGTTGTCCAATGGCATATTACCAATGAGAAGCACTTGCAGGACAGGAGGAAGTTGAAAGAAAGGTATTTAATCCAGACAACCTCTCTGTCACATTACCCTGAGGGTTGGCTGAGTGTCTTCAGGAAAGGTCATATGGAGTCCCCCTCTCTAGAGCCATCCTCTCGAATGCCTGTAACCAGTGCCTTCCCAGGGCACTTTGGGCCCTGCAAGGTGGTGACGCTGTGTTATTGCTGCCCCTGGGTACTAGGCTGTTTCTTGCTAGTTTTCTTAATGCTGCCCACGTCTTTGTATATAGTCCCTTTATTAAACTCTCCTCAATCACCCAGGCTAACCGTGCCGTCTGTTTCCTGCTAGACACGTGGTGAATGTAGCTTTTCATTGTTCTGAGATAAAGTTTTGAAATTCTCGCCAAAGGCATCACGTCTGTCCATGCCCAACTTGGCCTTTCTTTGTATTTTCACATTTTTTCACATTTTAAATCATTCCTCTGTTTGCCCTACCTGGGGGCAACTCACCCTCCTCTTCCACTTGGTTTCTCCTGAGGGGAGAGGTATAACTGGAGAGGGGCAGGAAGGAATCATCTGCATGCTGGAAATATCCTATGATTCTTCTGGATTATGGCTGTACAAGTCTATATGTATTTAAAATCTCATAAGCTGTATGCTTCGTATTTGTGCATTTACTGGGTGTGTGTTGAACAACAATAAAAAAATTTTAACAGTGTAAAACAGAAAAAAAAATGACACATTTTAAGTGGGAATCACAAAGCTATGGTGATAAATGCCCTAATATGCTAAATTCTCTTAAACACTACAAATACTGAATGACAAATATACAAAGATTACTTTAAACTGAACACAAACTATACTAATACTTTGGATTTCAATGACTGCATTTCTATAACAAATTCAGAACCTTCATAAGCGTGAGTTATAAGGGTTTTTAAACCCTGCCTACAGCTAGATAAAGTTTTAGTTAATATGTTTGAATGACATAAAGAAAAATAAAGAAAACTTGTTTAAAAATCTTTTTAATTTTTTTGAAGGGAATGCATGCATATTAAAAATGCAAAAGGAACCAAGGTCTGTACACCAAAGAATAAATTTCCCTTTAGTCTTTGTCCTTTTGTCTTACAGACTCTTTCTTAGAGGCAATCACTTCCCTGCATATCTTTCTGGACATACACAGGCATCTCCACAATCTTATATGTATGCACATACTGTTCTCTCACACTTATTAAAAAAAAATGGCAAAATACCTACACATGCTGTTCTGAACAATTGGTTGTTTCACTTAATATACATCTCAGGGGTTCATTCTATATCAGGAAAAAGTTTTGCCTAATTTTTCAAAAAGTCTGTAAAATATCCTTTTATTTGGAAATATCATAATTTATTTAACCTACTGTTTCTGATTTCTTCAGTAACAAGTCATGCTGCAGTAAATATCCATGCAAACACGTATACATTCATCGCTGTATATCAGTAAATACCTTAGTTGTTTGCTTTTTGATATTTATTTTACTGCATTTCAATGATTATGTTATATCACTCCTCCTCCTGTGATTGAGTATGGTGCATAGTTACCGATGCCTACCTGGAGGAACACAGAACAGAACACAGTGATAAACTAGAATTAAATCCTGTCCTCTAGAAATTTGAATCCTAGTGGGGGAAAAGAAAACATAAGGGCAGATGAACACGTATTTTGCAAAGCTTCTCAGGTATAATATATCTAACCTGAATCATTTAAATTTTGTGTTTAATTTAGATCTATTAGTTCTTTGGTGTATGAAGAAATAGTTAATTTCTTTCAGTTAAAATAACAATTTCCCTTTTTACTTTCCTGACTGGACTCTGCCTGATACAATGAAAATTTATAAAAATATACTATGACATTATTAGTGCTCTGTCTAGGAAGAAGTTTGGAAAGAGAAGTTTTGTAAACCCAGTGAACATAAAAAGAAAACCCAACATCTTCTAACCATCCCCATTCACTGAGGCTTTTTATTTTATAAAGAAAAGTCCTCAGAGGATGAAATAAAGTTGGTTTTTACTAGTTAGCTTAAAAACAAATAATTCGATGCTATTTTTTTATAAATATTTAAGCACTGAGTATTTAGATATAACAGTTTTGTGTCCTCGATGGATGACAAAATTATCAGTGGAAACAACTTGAAGATTGGTGTTCAGAACTGTGGTCCCCTAATAGAAACACTTTCCCCCAGGGATCATGAAAACACCCACATGATGATAGAAGTTTTCATTTTTCATTTGGTTGGTTTGAAACATGGTTCTTACTGCTTTTTGTTTGACAAATTATGGACTTAAGTGCAGTGTGAATATACTGAACTGTGCATGGCAACAAAAGGAAAAGGTATAAATGAGCCAAATTTTCACTAGGGATTAAGGTGTTTATTTATTTTTTTAAAGTTATGTGGTCAGTTGTGCATTTTATTTGTTTATTTAGTTATTTATTCATTCATTTTTCTAAAGATTTTATTGATTTATTTTAGAGAGAGAGAGAGCAAGCATGAGTGGGAGGGGCAGAGAGAGAGAAAGAATCTCAAGCAGATTCTGAGCTGAGCACAGGGCCAGATGCAGGGCTTGATCCCAGGACCCTGAGATCATGACCTGAGCCGAAACCAAGAAGAGCCAGAGGTTTACCTGGCTGCGCCACCCAGGTACCCCGGGATTAAAGTGTTTAAAAACATCTATCATTTGGTAATAAGTGGAGTGAGCATTTTTTGGATTTTAACTAAATTTTCTCCTTCTTTATTCTTCCTTCTTTCCTTATCCTCCCTCCCTCGTTTCCTCCCTTCCTATCATTTTTTTCCTTTTTATCCACTTTGGCCTTCTGTGAGGCTAGTCCACGCTGTTCCTCTGAAGTCAAAGGGACAATCACACAAACTGATTCACCCTCCCAGAGCCAATTCTCTGGTGACCTGCTGTAATTGCTTTGCTGGCAGCACATTGCACATTGTTAAAGGGCACACCTGTCCAAAGTAGGACAAAAGTAGGTAATGTGGCCTCAGGAGGCATATTCTGTGTATATGTACTGATGACAGCATAGCCTGCCAAGAGTCTATCCATAAGAGCTTGGGCGTAAGTGCCTTTTCTGGTTGAGTATCAGCAAAGAGGAGAGCCACCAGGCACGTTGCCGGGTTGCGTGGTAAGAAACCTTAGCACAACAGATAATTCATCTCTCAAAGATTTTAGCTCCAAATTACCTCATTAGACAAATTCTGGTAAGCCAGAGAAGAATATATTAAAAGAAGAAAAAGATCAGATTTATTGATTTATTGATTTATTGATTTATTATTTTTGCTTGTTGAAAGGAACCAAACTTAAAATACTGGTCTAAAAAATAAATCTGGATCATTTTTTTTTTTTTTAAATCATGGAAATTCTAAAGAGGCAACGATAGCAGGACCCAGAGCAGTTTTTTTCTTAAATTTACTTCACAAGTAAGATCCCTTACCTTAGAAACTACTCAATGAGTGAGATACATCAAAGGAAGATAATATCTTTTTCTTTTCCCACAGAAATAGTCTCAGAGGTAAAACAGCTGAGCTATGTCACCAGCAAGGGAAGAAAATACCTGATAAAGCAGGTATGATATGTCCTTTCCTAAAATTGCCACTTTATTTACAATACATTATTGAGTTCAATGGATATTTTCCTTCTTATTTGAAGGAAATACATATATATTAACAGAATTTTAGGTAATTAATGCTTAGGGAAAATTATTATTATTTTTTAAAGATTTTATTTATTTATTTGACAGAGAGACACAGTGAGAGAGGGAACACAAGCAGGGGGAGTGGGAGAGAGAGAAGCAGGCTTCCCGCCGAGCAGGGAGCCCGATGCGGGGCTCGATCCCAGGACCCCGGGATCATGACCTGAGCCGAAGGCAGACACTTAATGACTGAGCCACCCAGGTGCCCCTAGGGAAAATTATTACGTGAGTCTTTTTTCTTTCTTTTTTTTTTTTTTTGCAAATCTGAGGAAATCATTCTTTCAGAGTCCTTGTGTCTGTTTCCTTATTATGTTATTTTTTCCCTTAAAGAATTAAATTTGAACTAAAAGACAATGCAATTCTTGCTCCTCTCCAGAATTGTTTGCAAATGTTTCTTATTACCTCCTAGCAAAAATAACCAATAATTTCCTATGCTTGCCTCCTGTGATTGTTTACAATGTTGTCACTCATTTGGTCCCTGGAAATGTTATTGGTTCAAAAAATAATAATAAAAAAATAAAAGGTATAATAATAATATTCTCTGAGAAAAGTGAGATGTCATACTGGGTTTAACCTTGTTTAATCTTATTAAAAAATTATTGTATCTTTTTTTGGAAGTGAATCTTCAAAGTAAAGGAATCTATTCTGTTATATTGTTTAAATAACAAACAAAACCTCAAACTTCATGACCATTTTGTTGTTTCAGGAAGTGGTAGACCAGCAGCCACATTTGCATTTGCTTTCTTGCTTTTGTAATTTGGGCCCAAGAACGTACAGGTAGGGGCTTAAAATATTATTACCTTTGACATTACCTTCACAATTCACCCATGTAATAAGTTTTTAAGTAAATGTGTGCATCTGACTCTTTTTGTCTTACTCTAACACTTAAATGTTTAAACACTTCCCTGATATATATAGCCTTGGATCAGAAACTTGAGGTGATGCATACCCTGTTTCCTTCCACACAAAGTAAATAAATAAGACGAAATAAATGAAATTCACTTTACAAACCTAAGAGGTTAAGTTATATCAATTCTTTCAGGCATTAAGTTTTCAAAAATGAAACTTCAGACTCTCCAAATTATACCATGAACTACTGAAGAGTGTACATTTTGTACAAGGAATGCTGTGTCTATGGATATACAGTGACAAATGCTTAAGTAATTTTGTGGTACTTGTTAGCTGTCTTTAAAGATAATTTTTAAAAGAAATAAAAAAAAATTAAATTCACGAAAGCAAAGAAGATAAGCAGAATAAAGTTAATTCACTAAAGAAGTTAATTTGGTATTTAAGACTTCATTATATTCAGTATTTTATGGCTTAAGTGATAAGGGATCAAATAATTTGTACCGTGTGTTCCAAAATTGATAATCCATAGTTTAAAAAGGACTTGAATAAATCTTTGTCCTTCTTACCTCTTACTTCTCTGTGTTTTGTTTTCTCAAGTTCAACTCCATTGCATACCATTTGATTGGCACAATTAAAACATATCTAAAGAAAAATGCAAATCTGAGAAATTAAATTATTGTATCCAGAGCAAATAAAATGTGCCATAATGTTAAAATTCCAAATAATACACATTGGAAAAAATTGCTGAGCTATATAATAGCAAATATGGTAAATTATTTTCAAAGGTACTTATATTCTCATTTAATGTATTCTTCTCAGGCTAAAGTCCACTTCTCCAACCTGGCTTTAGATCTCAGTAATGGTTGTCCTTGGTCATCAGAGTCACACACCCAGTGCTGGCACTGGAAAAACAAATCAAACCTCAGTCATACTCTGGGTGAGTCAGTCTCATTATTTTCACATTTTCAGGGCAAGAGCATAAAGTATGTAAAGTGACAGTTTAAACAATGAGCACGCCTGTCTGTCAAATTTGTTACCAATAGAAGCCTTGCAATCTGTGGACAAGGAGACCTCAACTTAAATCTGAATTTGTGGATGCAGTTGCTATATGAAAGGAGATTTACAGAATCTTTCATTTCAGTATTCCCTCCTCCTTTTTTTGAGATTACTCATGTATATAATTTTGTGGGCTTTAGCACATTTTCAGTTTACCATAAATTGCTCTAAATGCTAAAAACTATATTGTTCACATTGCAAAGAGAAATGCTTCTTAAATTATATAGTGTGTATCAAGCAACAGGATCCGAAGAATTTGCAGATACCCACAAGAGAAATTAAGGGGGAAAAAAAGCACAATCTTTAGATTGTAATTATTGTTTGAGTTAAACACTAAATTATGGTTCCATAGGTCCCAGTTATTCTTGAGGGGCTTTTATCAGCAAAATGGTTAATTTAAGTGGAACAGAGAAAATTCTCAATCTGTCTATAGATTTGGCATCCTGAGAAAGGGCTACATATTAGTGCAATCAGAACATGGGCATTTACCTGGGTTGCTTAGGTGGTTTTAACTGGGTTACTTAGACGTTGGGTGACAATATTCATTTAGTTGTCTTTAGTTCCTTCCTAGTTAAGGGACAGTCTTTGGACTACTAGTATTAGCATCTCCTGAGAGCCAGTGAGAATTACAGACTCTCAACGTCCACCCCAGAATCAGAATCTGTGTTTTAAAAAGATCCTTAGGTGATTCCTATGAATTTTAATATTTGAATTTGAAAAGTAATGCTCCTGGTAGATAGGGAGTTCAATTTGGGATTAGAAATGCAGCTAGCTGGGCCTTTTTGAAAATTTGCCCACCAACAGTTTTCCTTGTTTTTCCTCTTTCTTTCACAGAAAGAAGAGAAGCACAGTATTTTTGCAAAAGACTAATAGTATCTACAGGACAAAGACAATGAATTCACCTGATCTTTGGAACACTTCAGAAGTACAGGTTTGCTTTGCTTTGGTCAACAATTCATGCCCTAGAAATGTGAGGTCTGTGCTGAGTGTGTGTGCCATGTACGTTATCATGATTGGTGCTATAGTGATGACCATGCTGGGCAACCTGGTTGTGATCATTTCCATCACCCACTTCAAGCAGCTCCAGTCCCCAACCAACTTCCTGATTCTCTCCATGGCCACCACTGACTTTCTGTTGAGCTGTGTGGTCATGCCCTTCAGTATGGTCAGGTCCATCGAGTCCTGCTGGTATTTTGGAGACCTCTTTTGCAAAGTCCACAGCTGCTGTGACATCATGCTCTGCACCACCTCTATTTTTCACCTCTGCTTCATCTCAGTGGACCGCTACTATGCTGTTTGTGACCCTTTGCATTATGTCACCAAAATTACCATCCCTGTGATAGAGGTCTTTCTGCTCATCAGTTGGTCCATTCCCATCTTTTTTGCCTTTGGCCTGGTATTCTCAGAGTTCAACATAATTGGTGCAGAAGACTTTGTTGCAGCCATTGACTGCACAGGTTTGTGTGTATTGATATTTAACAAGCTCTGGGGGGTGCTGGCCTCCTTTATAGCCTTCTTTCTCCCTGGGACTGTCATGGTGGGGATTTACATACACATTTTCATAGTAGCTAGGAAGCATGCTAGGCAAATTGGCATGAGTCCTATCAGGAAACAGGGAGGGTCAGAAAGCAAAATGAAAGTATCATCCAAAAAAGAAAGCAAGGCCACCAAGACTTTAAGCATAGTCATGGGAGTGTTTGTGCTGTGCTGGCTGCCCTTTTTTGTCTTGACGATCACAGACCCTTTCATTAATTTTACAACCCCTGAAGATTTGTACAATGTCTTCCTCTGGCTGGGTTATTTCAATTCCACTTTCAATCCCATTATATATGGCATGTTTTATTCCTGGTTTCGCAAAGCATTGAGGATGATTGTCACGGGAACCATCTTCCACCCTGACTCTTCCACCCTAAACCTATTTCCTGCAGATGCTTAGGCAATGTTCTCCATTCTCCAAGATTTTTTCCTGGTACAGAATCTTGGATGCTCTTTCCCCCAAAGATAGAGCCATGGACTTACTGGATAAAGATATTCTTCCAGTTGGTGTTATGGACACCTAAGTAAGAGCAATAGATCTAGCTTTCTGGGTGTACCAGAGCTACCAAATTGGTCAATTTCTGGGGTTCTGGGGGAGGCACCTCCAATAAAAAGAAACTCTGCCCCATGGCTTGCTGATTCCTGAATTTACACAGTTAGGGATTTAGATTTATTTATTTTGATTTATTTATTTATTTTATTTTTTCATCCTATGACCTGGCCAAATGACATCACACATATTTTTATTCATTTATTCATTTATTCATTTATTTTGATTTATTTAAATCAAATAGGGATCTCCTTTTTTTTCTTATAAACATCAGAAGAGGAGATACAGTTGGTCTTCACCCACTGACAGCCACACCAAGTTTATCTAAATCTTTCTTAAGATTATTGTTATATCTTAGAGGAGTGGGGGAGAGAGCTTCAGAACACTGGGAGCCTGGATTATTGAGCATGTGAGTAATGTGGAAGGGGAAAAGGAAACAGGCACAGCTACTTTCATTTTGTTTTGTTTTGTTTTGTTTGGTTTGGTTCTGACTTAAACATCTTTCAAAAAGAATTGATGTGAGTTTTCTAATATTTTGATAAAATTGAACTGGCTTATTGAATAAGAAGAATGAATAAAGAAAGAGTTTAGTAATATATTCTTTCTCCCAATAAATAATTGTATATATATACACATATACATGGAGAGAGAGTGTGTGTATATACATATAGGTGGTATTTCCATCTCGAGTGTCTGTGTGTACATACTAATTATTCACCAAGCTTGAGCTTCATTCACAAACTGAAGTTCCTGCCCTCCCCCAGAGTTTTAGGATAATACTACTGCCTCAAATGTCTCTACATGTCTTTTTCTGTCTTTCTCTTCTTTCTACCCCATAAACTTATTTTGTCCTTTACAATCTTCTTTTCATCCTTCACACCATCTCTCTGTCTCTCTAATCTGGTGGTTCTCAACCAGGGACAGATTTGCCCCTTGTGGACGTTTGGCAATGTCTGGAGACATTTTTGGTTTTCACAACCAGGGAGGGAGTGATACTGACATCTAGAGGGTAGAGGTAAGGAATGCTGCTAAACAGTCTACAATGCACAGAGCAGCCCCCACAAAAAAGGTTATCTGGCCCCAAACTTCAATAGTTCCATGGTTGAGAAACCCTGCTTTAACCTTAGCTAAGCTCACAGCTTCAATATTCATGTCTATGTAGATTTCTCTCAAACGTATTTATTTTCAGCTGTATCATTTCTTCCAAACTTGAGTCCCTCATTTCTTACTACCAATGAAGTATCTTTTTGAATGCTCCAACAAGATCTCAAACTCAATGTATCCAGCATCCTCCCTCTATGCACACCCCACCACCCCAAACCTGTTTCTCTGACTCCTGCTTTGACCAGAGTTGAATGCACACAGGTGTATTGGTTCCTCACTAGACTATAAGCTTATTTTGTGTGACGCTATGTCTATTTTCCAATTTTGTGTCCCACAGTGTCTAGTATGTTCCTTTCCCCTAAAAATCTCTGAACATGTTCACTGGATAACTGAAACAGAACTTTGAAGAAAATGGGGATTACTCAAATTCACAGAAATAAACTGTTATAAACCAAAGGATGTTAGACAAGTAGGGGCTCCTTCTCTTGAGAGAGAAGATAGAAGAAAGAGCCTATTTATAAAGAAGAAATTGAACTGAATTTAATTCCTGTTCTCTTTGGTCACATGTATACAATGTTGTACTAGGAACTTGGGGACAGGGCCAACAGAGGCACTTAGTGGAAAATGACTTACTGACTCAGAAACATCTGCAACCTTCAAAATGAAGCTTTCACGTTCATAGAGTGAGCTTCCTGAGAATAGAAATCAGATCTTCCCTTCCCTTTCCTGATGACTCAACAGTGGAAGTGTTTTATAGAAAGGTTTGGTCATGTAGAAATATTGTTCATTATCTCATAGATTGATAGATTGGTAAATTTCTTAAATGGAGATATTCAGTAGAAGGACTCTTCCAGCCAAATAGAATATATCTGAAAACTTAGAACTGTTTCTATGTGTTTGATACAATGTATTTATAACCTTTGCCCACTTTTGCAGGAAGTAAGGTTCTTTTCAGAACGATAACTTTCAGACACTGGTAGGTTGCAAAGAGAAAACTTGTTATCATTAGCAGAGGTTTTATTTTATTTTATTTTTTTAAAAGATTTTATTTATTTATTTAACAGAAAGAGAGAGCACAAGTAGGCAGAGCAGCAGGTAGAGGGAAAGGGGGAAGCAGGCTCTCTGCTGAGCAGGGAGCCCGACTTGGGGCTCAGTGACCAGAGCTGAAGGCAGTGGCTTAACCGACTGAGCCACCCAGGTGCCCCCCATTAGCAGAGGTTTTAATGTTAAATGCATTTTATTACAGTAATTCTTATAGTAATATCAGAATATTTGGTTAACCAAACCCCCTTCATCCTATGACCTGGCCAAATGACATCACACATCCAGGCAGGGCATCTTAATCCTTGAGGTTTCTAATGTTCATATATATTTATATATGTATATATACATATACATATACATATACATATACATATACATATATATATAAATCCTAAATGCTGTTGTGAACGTTTTTGCTTTTTTGACTCTATCCTTACTGTAGACTATCTATTGGGAATGACTCATTACTCCAAAACACATTTAATAACATCTCTATTAGGTTGAGAATTCCCAATACTCTCTGGATCTACGTGTTCTGTTGAATAATAAGAGCCTCCGGTGGGACGTCTGGGTGACTCAGTCAGTTGGCCATCTGCCTTTGGCTCGGGTCCTGGTCTCTGGGTCCTGGGATCGAGCCCCACATTGGGCTCCCTGCTCAACAGGAAGTCTGCTTCTCCCTCTCTCTCTGCCCTTCTCCCTGCTTGTGTACTTTCTTTCTCACTCTCTCTCAAATATATAGATAAATTAAAAAAAAAAAAAAAAAAAGAGCCTCTTGAGGCCTGTACTTGTAATTTGGTCATTTGAATATAGTACATTTAGGTCTTGAGATGTTTCAGCAAATTATTATTATTATCAAAGGACAGGATTTGAAATCAAAATTAGGTTTTGAGATGCTTAGTAGAGTATTGGTTTATTCTTTAATGATTGCAATAATTCAGTCCTTCAGGAGGAGATTTCCTCTGCCCCTAATCCAGAAGGCAACATGCCGGAGGCTAAGGTACTCCTTCCTCTTGAAGAATCAAAGAAGGAGGAGGAATTCCTCAGGCTTTAGGCCAAGATAGACCTCCTTCTTGGGTCTGATGGGGCAATAGATAGAGCACCATAGGATGGCAGGAGCGTTTTACCATCTGCTTTCCATGATGAGTCTTCCTTCCTCTTTAGGGATTCAACAAGGCTGTTTGAACTGCTAGAGCCTAGGGACTGAACAGGAAGGGCAACCATCACTCAGTTCATACTCATTTTGTTGTTCAATCCTCAGAAGAGCATAAAATGTGTGACTTAATATCAAGGAACTCGGATCTGAGGCCACAAGCAGGTCCTTTTTGTAGGCCAGCATTTTCTTTTACCCACTAAAACACAGCTAAATAGAGGAAAAATGAAAGAGCAAGCAGAAGCTTCTGCTGCAGTCATCATCACTCCTTACCTTCATATAGAACTTTTGTCATTTATGATGGATGCCCGTGAACATCAGCTCCATTATTTCTCAAAACAGCACCACATGCTCTTCCCAAGTGGGAGGTGGCTAGTCCAAGGAAAAGTGAATCATTCCATTATTACCCCAAACCCAGTGCTCTTCTTTCCAGAATGTAAGTAGGTTGAGTAGAGCAGCTCTCAGGAGGAGGATGACTTCCATGCACACCTTGCTCTCTGTATTGAAAGCCACTCAGGTCAATAAATAGTTACTGAGCACCTACTATGTGCCATGTGCTACTTTGAGTGTTTGTGGTTCAGAGATGAATAAAATTGAAATCCTGGCTTTAAGGGGCTTATAATCTAATAGGAGAGACATAACCTTTCAATTACACAACATGATATGTCCTATGAGAGAGCCAGGCACAATTAGCTATGGGAATATGAGGAGGAAAATTTTGCCCAGCTTGGGGTGTAGGGAAGACTCTGCATTTTAGGTCAAAGGAATGTATCATCAGATTGAACAATGGAGCCACTTCCAACCACTGAAATATCTCATCTTAGGACTCCCTATAACCTCTAGCTTAAACCCCTGTTCCTTTAAGAGATTATGCATCTTTTCCAATATTATAAGATTCAAAACCAGGTCTATCTCTCGGTAAAGCCCATGCTTTTTACCTCATCTACTGCTAACCTAGGCTTTCCCTTTCATATGCATTTAATTGATCTTTGGATTGCAGAGGGGCTACTAAAAACTGGAAAACTTATACTCCTTAAACAAGTTCTGAAATTGCTTCTTTATTTGTATTTTCAAGGGAATTGCTTTTACTATTCTTTATGTTAAAAAAAAGAAAAGGAAAGGAAAGAAAGCCCTCACTTCCTCAGACCTTAGTCATCAATGGTGATTGCTGCTTCAGACTGCAAATACAAACAGAGGCAATTCTTAAAAACTTGCTAACTGCCTGTCCCAAATACTGCTGGGCATTTATGGGTTCCTTGGGGATCATTGTTAGATCTTCTCTTTTTTAGAATATCTCCTAGTAGCCTTTCTCTCTCCTGGCCCAAAACTCATAGTTTATTTCGAGGGAGTCTGACATTGCTTTGGGAGGAAAACATTAATATTCCTCTCTTCCAGCCTAGGCTAGTGGCTTTAGTGTTAATAAATAGCAAGACTAATTGTTAAAATCCTAAATCTGAACAACACTTTGACTATCTTACAAATATTCCACTTACTCTTATTTCCTGTTTCTAAAATATATAGCCACTTCGAAGAAAGCTGAGGAAAAGGAACATCAATGAATCCTGAGATAAGCAAGAAAACCTAGAGGATCTAAATTCCAATGACTTTTGCTCCTAGTTGTTGTGTAACAGGAATATATTTCTGAAAGTGAGTGGAATAGGGGACAAGAACCCTAACTTGGGAGGGTTGACACAGGATCTGAACTAATATCCACTCACACTCTTGTCTATCCAATTCTGCTTACTCTGTGACAGGAACCGTTCCTAATACTCATTCATCGTCATTACAAAATTGTGGTGTAGGTATATTGTATTATATTCAATTAATAGATGAGAAAACTGGGCACAGAGCATTAGGTAATCTCTGACCTAGGGATCACACAACTAGAAACAGTCTTTTAAAATTCTGCATCTCCAAATAGATTTGTGATTGCATATTGCATTTCAGGTTTGATGTAACATATCCCCCAAACAAACAAAGCACAAAATTTTTTGAGAATTTCCTTCTTCAGGCCTTATTTTATTTGTAAGACATTTGCCCCCATTTTTCACAGACTCTTGGTCAGATTGAACTTAGAGCTGTAGGACTTCCTGGCTGATTGCAGATGGACTATGACTTATAAACCAAGGGGTGTCATGGTTTGTGATAATGCAGGATCCTTCCTGGTCTGATGATCAAGTTCTGGAGTCAGAAATCTATTTCCTTTCCTTGCACTAAGGCAAGTTTCTAGCAGTCACTACTGGGTTTAGCCCAGGCCTTGTAGAGAAGGTGGAGATACCTGCCAACCTCCTTCATTTTTTTTTTCCCATTTTCTCTCCTTCATTCTTTTTGACCTCTACACCTTCTATGAAAGGCCCTGCTGGCAGATATAATCTCTTGTCACCTTTAGAATTATGTCATTTTTGCAACATCAGTTTGACTTATATTGTGCATTGATCTCTCCAAGGCCATAAAGAACCTCTGGAGATTTGGTACCAAGAATCAGAGAGAGCAGAATATGATTGAATGTATTATTTTCCTTGATAATATCCATGTGAAGTAAGGACACATAAGTGTAATTGTAGGTTCTCTTACCAATTGGGAGACAGAGGGATGAAGAGGATAAGTGATGACCTAGGCAGTAACAGAACCAGAATCTAACTCTGCTGTGTTCAGGGCACTGTTTCATCTACTGTGATTTCTTTAACCAACACAAAGCATAGAGCTAAAAAATAATCCTGATGAATCCAATGCGTGGTGTCACAAACCAAAAGGCTTATGATCAATTATTCTCAACGATTTTGTTGAAAGAAATCCTAAAGCAGAAGAGATATATGAAACTCACTAAAAATAAAACTAAAGAACATATTAAACCAGTGTCTTCAATTTTCATCTCTAATTAATTGGCAGGATAAATTATCCTATCCTGAATAGGAGCCTCAAACTACTGAGCCTTGCAAATTAGGTCCCTTGGTGCTCCTCAAGCCCTCATTTGCATGACATACCACACTGAGGATTAGTTGCTATTTGGAGTTTAAAATCATTAACTGATTGCACATCTGTTATCTGTGCTGATGGGAGAGAATTCTACATACCTGTGTTCACCCACTACAAGAAGGACTTCTTCTGATGAAGTGATTCTGATTCCTACCTATGTAAGTAGCTTAGAAACGTTGAATTCTGGGGCGCCTGGGTGGCTCAGTTGTTAAGCACCTGCCTTCAGCTCAGGTCATAATCCCAGGGTCCTGGGATCGAGCCCTGCATCAGGCTCCCTGCTCCGCAGAAGCCTGCTTCTCCCTCTCCCACTCCCCCTGCTTGTGTTCCCTCTCTCGCTGTATCTCTCTCTGTCAAATAAATAAAACCTTTTTTTTTTAAAAAGAAAGAAACGTTGAATTCAATTTATTAGAACTTGTTTAAAATTTCACAGGCTAATGTTAAGATAGATAAAATACTTTTTCATATCAGAGAGTTCTTTAGAGTTTATAAACAATGTGTGTTCTCTTTAGAAATTGTGCAGCATACACAACTGAAATCAGGCCATTCTCTACGCTTTTAATTATTTGTACTTTGAATTATTTTCTTGGGAACAGTTGACATGTAATTAAAAAGTTTAAGCTATTGATTTTACTGTCAATTTATTTAATTTTTGAAGGGAGGAGCCAGAAGTTACTCCTTCTCCAAGTAATGATTTGTTACAAAGAATGAATGAATTCTTCCCTTGGTTCAGACTCATAACTTGAAATCTCACTTTACATTTCACAATAGGTGAACTTATCAAAAATGGAAGAGACACCCTCTCAATAATTGTATAATACCTACTGTGACATAGCCTCCTTTGTCTTTGCGGGAACATTTAGCTTACATTCTTCTTCTTTTTCCTTAAACATACAGTCTATGTTAATTTCAAAAGGGCCCAGGCAGGCAAAACAGAGCTAGCAGAGAAGTGACTTTATGAGACCTTAAATCCCATGCTGCTTTGATTTCTGGAGCACATTTGATCCAGTACCAAAGGAAGTTGCACTAGGTTCCAAACTGTCATTCAGTTTCTCCTCTATATCTTTTTTTTTTTTTTGGCTGGGACAGGTGGCCAGTTCCCAGAGAGAGGAAGAGTAGAAACCATAAATGAGTGCTGTCCTCAACCAAGGTGCTGAAGAACACCCCACAGCATTCTGCTACCAGGTGAATGGGTCTTGCCCCAGGACAGTCCATCCTTTGGACATTCAGTTGGCCATCTACTTGGCCTGTGCAGTAGGCATGCTGATTACAGTCCTAGGAAATTTGTTTGTGGTGTTTGCTGTGTCCTACTTCAAAGTGTTTCACACTCCCACCAACCTCTTGCTGCTTTACCTGGCCCTGGCTGACATGTTTCTGGGTCTGCTAGTGCTGCCCCTCAGCATCGTTCGCTCAGTAGAGAGCTGCTGGTACTTTGGAGACTTCCTCTGCTGCCTGCATACTTACTGGACACCCTCTTCTGCCTCACCTCCATCTTCCATCTCTGTTTCATTTCCATTGACCGCCACTGTGCCATCTGCGAGCCCCTGATCTATCCCTCCAAGTTTACAGTCAGGGTGGCCATCAGGTACATCTTGGCAGGGTGAGGGATCCCAGCGGCTTACACTGCCTTCTTCCTCTACACGGATGTGGTACAGAATGGGCTCAGTCAGTGGCTGGAAGAGATGCCTTGCGTGGGCAGTTGCCAACTGCTATTCAATAAGTTTTGGGGCTGGCTAAACTTTCCTATGTTCTTTTTCCCCTGCCTCATCATGATCAGCTTGTATGTGAAGATTTTTGTGGTTGCCACAAAGGCAGGCTCAGCAGATCATCACCTTGAGCAAAAACCTGGCCGGGGCTGCCAAACATGAAAGAAAAGCTGCCAAGACCCTGGGCATTGCTGTGGGCATTTACCTCTTGTGCTGGCTTCCCTTCACCATTGACACATTGGTTGACAGCCTCCTTAACTTCATCACACCACCACTGGTCTTCCACATCTTTATCTGGTTTGCTTACTTCAACTCAGCCTGCAACCCTATCATCTATGTCTTTTCCTACCGATGGTTCAGAAAGGCACTGAGACTCTGCCTGAGTCGGGAGATCTCATCTCGGACACACACTATTGATTTGTACCAAGAATGACTTCTTTAACGGTATGCAGGCAAGGCGTAGGTCCTTGCAGGAAGGATGGATGGTGCTGTGGCAGTGGGCTGTGTGGTGTTATGAGTTTGTGGACATGCTTTTTAGGGCACCATGGTTTAATTGGTTGAGAAAAAACAACTTCCTAATTCAAAAAGAAATAAAGCCCTCTCTTTATTCAATGTTTCTATAGTAGAATGTAGGAAAAGGAGAGAATGAAGTCAACAGATATTTCTTGGATAAGTTAAAATTCTGTGAAAATAATGGGCTCCTTATTTACTACCTCCTTGAGACAGAGGAGATACAGAGGTGGAGGGAAAAGAGCACGAGGTTAGGATTTCTGAGTTCTCATCCTGGTTCTGCCATGTGGCAGTGCTGGGTGAGGCTATTTTGGCAATCTTTGCATTCCTTCCCATCTCACAGAGTTTCAGCTAGAAAATTAGGGTTTCGTATGGTTTGTCCTCTAAGGTCTCCTGAAGCTCAAATATTGCATAATTTAACTTTCAGAAATATTGCTTGTATCCTAATTTCACATCACTTTTCATAATCATAGTCAAGTGTTTGGACCGTTTCTTTTTCAACATGTTCCCTTTAGAATCCCTGTCTTCTTGGAACCCCACCACTAAACAGGATTGTAAGCCAGATTCATCCATTTCAATGATTACTGAGTAAATGTATTATATTCTTAAAGGAATATCTCTTCCCTTTCCTTTGATAATTGAAACTTGGAAATAGTGGATTATTTTGTAAAGTGATAATGATCCACATCTTACCATTGCAATATTTCTTCCTTTTAAAAAAAAAATCCCGTAAGTTCGACCTACTATCTTTCCAGGGATACCAGTATATGATTTTCTTTGGAAAAACAAGTACTTATGCTGCATGCTTGTTCAGCATTGAACCAAGTGTTTCTTACAAGCTATTATTAGTATAGGTACTGACATCTTTTATGTACATTTTGCTTCTGTCTTCTTCCTAAATCTTTTCCAACAGGTCTCTAGTAGCTCCCACATTTCTTACTAAATATTTTCAAATTAATAATTGCTTATTTGAAAAACTTATTTTAAATTAATTTGAGGTCTCTGAAGTACAAATATATAGATAGATGTAACATAGATATAAACATAAACCAATCAATCTCCATAACCAAAGAAGTAATGTTTTAGTTTGTCATTGAAGTTAGCTGAAATGAATTTATTTCACTCCATTTCTTTCTTTCTGGCTAGAAAGATAACTCCTATTGACTCTATTGTTTTTCTTAATTAAAAATTATTTATCATAAACATATTTTTCAATGTACTTTTTTAATGCCTAATTTTTCTTTGGAAGTAATTATTCTCTTTTCTAATTAACTCAAGTATTATCACATATTTAAATGAAAAAAGAATTGTAAATTAAAATTCATCCAAATATATGTAATTTTGAGACATCAAGGAAACGGTGCCTTAGATATAGGAGTAAATATAATTTGCAAAGTATAAATCAGTCATTACTTTAAAAAACATAGTTTCTTCTGCCTAGAAATAAATCCACACCTCTTCCCAATCCACTGAACATGACACTTTATGTCCTAGAAGAACACTCAGCTCATCACAAGGTGGAACTCCACACAAGTTTTTTAAATGCATATTTAAACAATGTTAGACAGGTTTTTGTTGAAACAGGACTTCTCAAGAGTCTTTAATATGTCGTGTCTCGTGTTATTCTCCAAGAGCGGGATATAGTATGCAGTCATTCCAAAACATTGTTGATGCAGAAACTTCTTTTCCCTGGAGTACTTTATAGGATGATTGTAAAACCTCATTGGGGAAATGTTGGCTCAGAAGATGGAGAATTAGAGGCATCAAAGCCTGAGCAGAGGGGTAGAGGTAAGAATGTCTCCACTTTGAAGTGGAAGATGCCTGGGGAGGTGTAGGGAGAGGGAAAGGTGGAGGGGCTTGAATGGCAACCTCAGGAAGGTCAAAAGGGTGACTATTCTCTTTGTAGTTGTTTAGCTGTTTTATCTCCATATTTCCTGGACACTCTGTAAACTTTCTCTGTTTCTTTGGTCATGCTATTCCTTCAGCCTGAAAATCCCTTTCCATCCTCTCCCTCCTGCAAAAACTCTTTTTAATCTCTTAAGACCCAGCTTAAAGCTACCTCTTTAATATGTCTCCCTGGTTTTCCAGTGAGATGCTAATCCTCAAACACATCCTTTATTGTTTAAACCTTTATGAATTCCAAGCCATAATTGTCAGTAAATCAGTTTTTTCTACAAGATTTTCTAAGGCTTTTGTTCTGTATTCCCGAACCCAGAACCCAGAACACTAAGTCTTCAAAGATATTAGTGAAATGGATCAGTGAATGAGTCAGTATAAGGATGAATGCCCATTGTCCTCCCATAATTGTATACCCTACATTTTTAAAAATAAACTTATTACTTTAGAATAGTTTTAAATTTACAGGAAAGTTACAAAGATAGTACAGAGAGTTCTTATACCCTGCACCCCATTTCTCTTATTATTAACATTTTGGATCAGTATCATACATTTCTAATGATCAATGAACCAACATTGATATATTATTATTAATGTATCAAGATAAAGTCCATACATTATTTGGATTTCCTCAGGTTTTCCCTACTGTCCTTCCTCTGTTACCGCTTCCCATTTAGGATGCTACATTTAGTGGTTATGTCTCTTTAGGCTCCTCTAGACCCTGACAGTTTCTTTTACTCCCCTTATCTTTGATGACCTTGATGGTTTTGAGGAGCCCTGGTCAGATATTTTGTAGGATAGTCCTCAATGAGGTTTTGGTTGATGTTTTTCTCCTGATTACACTGGGGTTATAGGGTTTTGGGGGAAAAAAGACCATAGAAATAACATGCCATTCTCATCACATCATGACAAGGGCACTCTGCTAACAACATGACTTGTCAGTGTTGAAGTTGACTTTAATCTAGCTGAGTTAGTGTCTGTCCTTTTAAAATTTTCCAGAGTTAACAACATCGCTTCTTGCCAGAGTTACAGATTCTTAAAGGTGGGATCCTATTACCTGTTTCTATGTAATCTAGCACTGATTTGGTACACTGTGGGCATGGGGTTCATGGTTCATAAGTGAAAAAAAAAAAGATGAATACGTGAGTGTTTTCATTGATGTATATTCCGCTTATCTCCTAAAACTAGCAAATTTGCTACTGAAATTAAGTTTTGTTACAAAAAAGGAAAGAACTAAAGACTGCTTTCAGAAGAGAATCTCCCCCTATGAGAAAGTAATATCCAATGTGTTTGAACAGAATAGCATAGCATAGAGGGCTATCCATTGCAACCATTTACACAGTTTAAGTAGTAGTAGCAGTAGCAAGAAGAGCAGACAAATAATCATCTTATCATCATTTGGGGAAATACAACGCCTTTTGCTTCCTACCCTGGGGGAGGAAATAATTACACAGGATGAGAGTAATCTGTCTGGCAATCACAACAGCCCAGTCAGGATGATGTCTATGTTTGCAGATGCCCCCAAACCCCCAAGAGATCTCTCCTGATTCTGAATCAGACAAGGTGTCTGTGTTACTCCACACGCAATTTATAGATAAATATTTCAAATCTCTCTCCTCAGACATTAAGCACAATACATTTAACTGCTACCCAAAAGGCTCCCTTGGGAAATTAAGCAAAGCAAAAGAAAGCAAGAACCTCACGAAGGCAATTCACAGGTGAAATTTTTGACAGGTTTTGAGAGAGTAAAAAACTTTGTAAGACAAGAGGAAAGGGGATTGAAGAACAAAGATGTTTTCAGGTGACATTCTAGAACAAAAGAAGAGTCAGTGAATTAAAAGAAATGAGGGAGGAAAGTATTTTTAGAAAGTGGGATATGCTGAGCTCTGAAGTAATTAGCAAATAAAAACTTAACATTTATTAGGAAATGCATGCTTTTGGAGAAGTGACAAGGAAGTACACATCTTAAAGTGACTGGAAAACCATTGATCTACCCTATTAAATTTGAAGAGTAATTTGTTTTCTCTTCATGAATAGTCCTATTTGATTTTTTAAAACTCATTTCATTTGGAAATTGTAAAAATTTCTTTATTCTTCAGTCCAATTGCTTACATTTGTTTGGAGAACAAATTCATGGTGGCTGAACTGTCCTTGAAAACCCAACCACTCACAATAACTTTGATGGCTTTCTTTCTTTTTTTTTTTTTAAGATTTTATTTATTTATTTGTCAGAGAGAGAGACAGAACACAAGCAGGGGGAGAGGCAGGCAGAGGGAGAAGCAGGCTCCCCGCCGAGCAAGGAGCCCGATGTGGGACTCGATCCCAGGACCCTGGGATCATGACCTGAGCCGAAGGCAGCCGCTTAACCAACTGAGCTACCCAGGCATCCCTTTGATAGCTTTCTTGAACCATGGGTAAAATAAAGCATAAGTCAAAGGGTTCATGGCTGAATTAGAATAAGCACACCAACAGCAAATCTCATAAATATAGGCAGGCGTTATGAAGCCTATATAAGCATCTATTAATGAATCAATACTATATGGTAACCAGGAAATCATAAATACTACCACCGTGATGCCCAGGGTTTTAGCGGCTTTTCTCTCTCTCTTGGCCACTCTGGATTTGTAACTGTCTGATGACTCTTCTCTTTTGCTTCCAGTATGTTCAGTCTTTTTAGCTTGTTGTCTTGCCACAAGAAAAATATTGTTATAGAGAATTATCATAATAAGGATAGGTATAAAGAAGGATAGAAAATCTATCAACACCCAGTTTTGATTTACAACTGACACCCTCCTACACAGTTGAGGGCACTAGATAATTCCTCCAACCCATCATCATAGACACCTGTGTAGAACACTGCACCGCTGTATACAAGGGGAAGGATCCAGAAGACGCTGACGCATACCCCTGACACAGACACCGTGAACTTGCTAGGAGAGACCAGAGGGTCAGTAACAGCAAGGTACCTGTCGATGGAGATGAAGCACAAGTGGAAGAGAGAAGAGTAACAAACAGCCACCTCGCAGCACGTGTGGAAGGTACAGAAACTTGGCCCAAAGTACCAGCAGTTCTCCACGGACCTGACCATGCTGAAGGGCATGACAGTCACCCCCACCAGGAAGTCAGCACCGGCCAGACAGGCCAGGAGAACATTGGTGGGAGAGGGCAGCTGTTGAAATGCAGGATGGAAATCACACCAGGAGGTTTCCAAACACAGCCAGCACAGCCCCAGAGCCAGTGTGTAGAGCATCAGCGGGGAGCCAGGCGAGCAGGGAGCTTTCAGGCAGGATCCGCTCACGTTCTGGTAGCAGAGCTGCTCGGTGGCAGTGGGGGACCAGTCGGTGCTCATGGTGCTGCCGCCAACAGCAGGTAAACATAGAGAAGTTCTGCCCTTGGTCAATCAAACCAAATAGAGCAGTTTCATATTTCCCAAAGGCAGAGAGAAGGTCGTTTACAGCTGCCTACCTTTGTTATAGTTATCAGATAATATCTCCGTGGCCTGTCACATATTCATATTAATTTTAATCTCTGAACATATGAAGTAATACATTCAATTTAAATGCTCAACAAATCTTAGCTATAATTCATTATTACCATTATTTTTCTTCTACTTTAGAATATACTGGGAAATAATTTTCTAAATCCAATCATTTAATTTCAAGTAAATCTTTTACAAATTTGCTAATGCCAAAGATTTCTTCTTGCCTTACAATTTATCAATAATCTTTTATTACCTGGTCTTGATAGAGGGATATTCCTCTTTGTCGAAGTTAGTGAGATGTGTGTGATTTGTTATTTATTGGTTACCTTTTATTACACCCACCCCAAGACTGAGGACTAATGACAAAATCCCCAGGAAGCACAGCCAAATCCCATACCCAGAATCATATAAAGTGGAATCTCTGTAGTATAAGGTGTGAACAGGGAGAATAAATTTATATTTAATTATCTCCACTTAAAATTTATATTTTGATGTAGCTTCCATACTAAAACCCACGTATGATTTAAAAAAGGAAAATGAGAAAATACTCTCACTTACAAACAAAAATCCTAAATAAACTCTTACAAACTAAACCCAGACAAATATAAAACGTTGATATACCATGATTAGAGTCTATGCCAAGAACGAAAGTTTGCTTTAAAGTTAGAAAATCAATTATTGTAACTCATCTTTGTAACAGATTAAAATTTTATAATCATCTGATGAAATAAAAAAATGCATTTGATAAATTTCAAAATTTATTCATTACTAAAAAGAAAAATTCTTGGGGCGCCTGGGTGGCTCAGATGGTTAAGCGTCTGCCTTCGGCTCAGGTCATGATCTCAGGGTCCTGGGATCGAGTCCCGCATCGGGCTCCCTGCTCCTTGGGAGCCTGCTTCTCCCTCTGCCCCTCTTTCTCTCTGTCTCTCATGAATAAATAAATAAAATCTTTAAAAAAAATGCATTTGATAAATTTCAAAATTTATTCATTACTAAAAAGAAAAATTCTTAGCTAACTAAAAAAATAAGAGATCTCCTGTACCTATAGAGATCTGTACAAAAAGAGCCTATTACATAGGATATAGTCAATAGTGAAATTTGAGAGTATTCTCTTCAAGATGAGTAAAAAGGCATAGTTGCTTTAGTAAAAGATTCAGAGGACATAAGATGCCCATAGATCTGCCTGCAGTCCAATCCCATTATTTATATTTGTTTGTTTATTAAGCATCTATTTGTGCAAGGTCTTCAACATACAAGAATAAACACAAAATATCTTCTTCCCTTAGGGGGAGATTCCGTGTTAGTGTGAGAGACAGACATAAAACAACATCACAATTCGCCATGCTTCAAGCTAACATTAACACATTTAAAAAGTGTTAAGTGAGAAATGACATCAACAAATAACATGACTGGGATAAATAAATAGAATTCACTGAGGGTATAAGTCTAGAGCCAGGTTTAGAAGGCTGAAGGGAAGGTGTTAAGGTCAAGAACAGGGAAAAGTTTCGAAATTGTGCACAGCTTTGTACATCCTAATAATCATTTTAGATTTTATCCTCTGATCTCAACTACCACAGAAGGCAATTTTCTTGATTTTCTGTAACTGACCTTTAATTCTCCCATGAGCCCCATGTCACGTGGTGCAATAAACATAAGTTCAGTCAATGTGGGGGTCCCACTCTCCTCTCCCAGGGTTGCATCTAAATTCCAGGGGGCTATGTAGTCTGCCTCGCTTCCACAGGAATAGATTGAGATTGTCTTTGCAGGTGTCTTTTAGAATGAAATGGCCATCTATCTCAACATGGAAAAAAGGATGTTCACGCAACCCTGAACTCTGAATGACGTGCTTGCCAAACCCCCTCCAGACCATGCCCCTGACAGTCTCTCATAGGTGCTCCAGCCCATCCTTGTGGGGTTCAGTAGGGGACGTGCTGCTCTGCCTTCTTCAGATTTCACAGCCAGTGTACCCTCATCAGTCTCTCCTGTATCTCCAGGAAAACGTTCCACTTTTATTGAAATTAAGAGATTAACTGGGGATCTTAGTTCTATGTTTCAAGCCCCTTCCTCTCCGGTGTCCTCAGCTAAGACTCAGAGATTTGAGTTCTGTCAGAGTCCTCTCTCATGTTCTCCCTAGTTTTCTTTCCCTCCTTCCATCCCTCCGCTCCCCTTAGCCTCTGCTAATTACCCTGTGTCTGCCCAGGAAACTGGAAATGTTCTGAAGTTCTCTCTCAAACTCTGTCTCATCACAGATATTCAGAGGTTTCTGAACCCAACATAACTTCAGAGCATCTACCTTACACCTTTACGCCAATTTTCTTAGAGTTTGGGTCATAGCTCTTATCTTATGGCTTTTAGTAGTCTATGGTAAAATGCTTCTAAAACATGGCAGAAATTCTAGAAAGACCTGCAAGTGTCTTCGGTGAGTCACAGGGCACAGATTCAGGTGTGCAAAACGTGTTACTTTATTGTTAAGGCAACTGCCATTTTAACGGCAGCAAACAGCTTTGGAACACCTGCTCTATCTAGGTGTTTTACATGTAGTAAGTTCTTAAATAGTCACACACAGAAAACCGCCATGAAGTCTGTATGATTATTATCCCTATTTTACTGAAACACTGGAAGTTAACCACTTGCCCAGGGTTAACATCTAGTAAATGATGAACTGAGGATTGGCATCCAAGTAATTTAGCTCCAGATTTTGTGTGTTGCTCCTCTATGCTCTGCAACTATAAATAAACTTGATGTCTGCACCATGCCCCTGACCTCCAGGTGATAGAACTTCCTTTCTGTCTGTCTGGGTTTTCTCTACCTCCCCCACTGAGTTAACCAGGCTCTGTGGATTAGAGATCTGCTCTGGGTGACCATCCACCCTCAATGAGAAGTCCTGTCCGGTCTCTGGACTTTGGTCCCGTCCTGTGACAGTAGGCTCCTTTAATTCTTACTTTTATCAGCCAATTTCAGTGTGCTTCTCAGAAGAATTCAGCTATCCTTGTGGTATCACAGGCCGTGGAACATTTAGTGGAGTTTCTAGGACCTGTCATGACTCCATGGCACCCTCAGGGGCTCAGGAATTTTTCCTGTCCCTGTACTGTGCAGAGCAGTTAGGTGCTCTGTGAGGCTGTTTCAGGCTATGGGCTCAGCCAACCTATGCAGCCATCTCTGCCCTGTGGTCTTCATACCCACTGAGTTCTGTCCAGGGAAAGGAGAATGAACTTCTTTGCACTTGGATCTTCTCCCCTCAAACATACTTGATAGATTCGTTTCTGTCGCTGCTGTAACAAATCAGTACTCACTTGGTGGCTCAAAATGACAGAAATTGATTCCTGCAGAGTTCTGGGGTCCAAAAGTATGAAATCCAAAATCAAAGTGTTAGCAGGGCTGTGCTTCCTCTGAAGGGTCTCGGAGAATCCATCCTAGCCTCTCCCTGCTTCTGCTGGCTGCCAGCATGCATCCTAAGTTTGCATTATGATCAACAGTGACAGTGTTAGATGATGTTTATAATATGCCATGACAGGCAATTAATTATTCCCACATCATGTTGAAGAAGTGAAGGGACATACCACATATGTTGAAGAGGTAATTATTGTGGTAAATATTATCACTTTGCCATGATCAATTCCACTATGAGGGAATGTCCTCTAAACATCCAATCTTGGTCTTGTGCCAGATCTGAATTTTACATCTGATTCCCTTGCTGTTGGAAGAGCACTGGTGAACAGGAGGAACTGAACTTCTAGAGAGAGCATGAAGCAGAGGGTCTGAGGAGATTGAAGAAAAGAACTCCAGCAAAAGAAGATGTTGGAATGACAGTTAAGAGAACTAGAGTCTAGGGGAAGACCAAGAGCACATGGCATAGAGAATAGGAAGAAGAAAATGAGCATTGAAAGTAGCAGGGCAGGGGCACCTGGGTGGCTTAGTCCCTTAAGCAACCGACTCCTGATATCAGCTCAGGTCATGATCTTGGGGTCCTGGGATTGAACCCCACCATCAGGCTCACCACTTAGCATGGCAGGGAGGGGAGTCTGCTTCTCTCCCTCTTCCTCTGCCCCTCCCCCTGCTCTTACGTTCCCTTTCTCTCTCTCTCAAATAAATAAATACATCTAAAAAAAAAAAAAAGGAACAGGACGGTGAGCATGAAAGGTGAAAATACCAAGAAAATCCCCCCAGAAGACGGGGCAGTGGAAAAGTGACAAAGCAGAGGAGTGGGCAGAATCAGCAGTAGGAAATCGGACCTTACTTCACCAGGGCAATAAATCTGTCTGTGGCAAAAGTTTAGAGAAGCTCACTTGAAGCAATGTTTGACTGAATCTGAGGAACTCCTTATTTCAAATTTGATATCACATTCATACACCGTATTCCATGTCATTATACATGGAAAATTCCCAACATCTCACAATTTCCTTGATTTTAATTCAGTCTTATCCTGAAAGCACATTTATGTTGATGAACTGTCCTTTAGTTCTTGACCAGTTAGGTTGTTTTAATTCACTCCTAAAACCAGGATAAAATAAAGCAAGGAATTTACATCTGAATTTTTAAATCAGTATCTGGGGTAATCATTCTTAGGAAAGACGATCATGAAGTATATGGGAGAATCTAATTTCTTTCTTCTCTCCTCTGTGAAGTTCCACATACCCGCCACCTGTCAAAAGACATTCCATATTTAGAATTGCACTGGAAATGTTGGTAGCATTTATAACAATATATTTTGCTTGCCCATTGGATAAATTTCAAGAATCTTTAATTTACCTTTGAACTTCTATCCTATTCATTATCTATAATTTGACAAAAATGCCATTCTATGAGACATTTATTAAATATGACTATTATACTTTTTCACGTGCTTTTTTCTGTTTGTCCTCTATACTCTAAAAATAGGGAGCATGATATCCTTTTTTAAATCTGATATAGTTAATCTGATCTATTCAGTATAGTCATTGATCACATGAATTGGTTGTTATCTATGCTATAGTCTACTCATTTTCTTACAGTTTGCCAAGCCAATCCTCCATTTATGGAAATTAACCCTCCTGTCAAAAAAAGACCACACCCCTGTCTGCCCATACAGGTCTAATGCTTGAAGACTCCTCAAAAGGCCCTTCTACTAAAAAAATAAAGTCTTTAACAATTCTTTAACCCCTCAGGCCATGAGACCACATGTCAGTGAGGAGACAATGTTTTAGAAATGCCCAATGCCAAGTACCAGCCTTGTGACAATTAGTGACAATTAGTCCTTGCTCATAGGACTACTTTTCTGGTTCTCAATAATACAATTTAAAATGTATTGCCCATATTATCTACAAAATTACATTCTTTGAGGAAAATACTATATAAAACACATTTTTTTATTATTAGGTATTCCTAACACAGGTATTTGCATATAATTTATGTCCAATGTTTGCTTGAAAAATCTCAATGAAAACCAATGAGAAAAAAAAAGACTTCAATTGTTTTAATTGAGTGACTCCACAGATAAACCAAAAAGAAAAAAAAAGGTTTATGACCAGTACTCTATTACAATTTAGACTCATTATACAAAATACTCTAGATATGCATTCCAAAAAACTTTTATTGTATCAATAATGTAAAATATTTCAGGCAGCAAAATGTAAAATTATAACATGTTTTATATCCTTTTTAATAGAAGTTTTTGCAGTATCAGCATTGACTTTTTGACTCCACAACACTCTGGGGAAGTGAAACACATAGTATATTCAAGTGAAGAAAGTTGGTATCACTGCTAGTCATAATTGATCATTCTTTTTTTTTTTTTAAAGATTTTATTTATTTATTTTAGAGAGAGAGAGAGCATGAGTAGGGGGAGGGCCCGAGGGAGTGGGAGGGAGATCTGAAGCTGACTCTGCCCTGAGTGCAGAGCCCTACCCAAGGCTCAATCTCACGACCACGAGATCATGATCTGAGCTGAAACCAAGAGTCAGATGCTTAACCAGCTGAGCCACCCAGGCGCCCCAATAATTGATCATTCTTTCACTTGCAGATTTCCATTTCACTGGGCCAACTTTTTTGTGGCAAGTTTTTCCACTTGCAATTTTCCACTTCTGGGCAATGTCTGCAGTTAATACCTGATTCCGAGGCTGAATGACTGACTGATCCCACAATATGACAGGTGAACATTCCAAGATTCTGTCCAGCTGTTAAACAGGAAAGGCTTACCTGCTGTCCCAAAAGCTCCTGGAAGGTACAGACAGTATCACAAATGAGCAGCAAACAAACAGACCCTTGAAGAGTGTCACCAATCCTAGTCTTATGCCTGTTATGGGCTGAATGGTGTCCCCCAAATTAATATGTAGAAGTCCTAACTCCTAGTACTTTAGAATGTAACCATTTATCGAGATAAGGCCTTTTAAAAGGTAATTAAGTTAAAGTGAATTTTTAAGGGTGATCGCCAACCCAATACGATTGGTGGTGTTATAAGAAGAGGAGATTAGGACACAGACACACATATACATGGCATAAACCATGTGAGGATGCAGAAAGAAGCTAGCCACCTGCAAGCCAAAGAATGGGGTCCTCAGAAGAAACCAACCAACCCTGCTGACACCTTGATTTTGGAATTTTAGCCTCCAAAATCCCGAGATACTGAATAAATTTCTGTTGTTTAAGCCACCTAGTCTGTGGTACTTTGTCATGACAGCCTTTGTAAACTAGTAAAATGTTGCAAAAGACAAGGAAAAAAAGACCATTTGAAGATAAATGAAAGTTGACCATAAAAGAGAAAATGATTAGAGATATCACAATGAAAAGTGAGATTCCAAATTCCATGAAATTGGAAGAAACAAGTGCATATGGCAAGGACATGTACAGAACACTAAGACAGATTACAGTGTAAGCCACCTCATTACTTATTACTTAGTTCAGTAAATGTCTTTGCAATGATTTAATGGAAGCACCTTCTTGTGATTTGGTTTCTGGCTAATTTGAAAAAATAATATATTTCTCCAATTTTGAAATGTTTTGTTCATTTCTTACATCTGATTTTGTCATGAATTTATAATTTTTAAAATATTTTTAAATTTGTCAACTTAGTGTTTACATTTATTTTGCAAATAAACTAATGGTTGATGAACTATCCTTTAAAAATTCTCCACTTAAGGGGCGCCTGGGTGGCTCAGTTGGTTAAGCGACTGCCTTCGGCTCAGGTCATGATCCCAGAGTCCCGGGATCGAGTCCCGCATCGGGCTCCCTGCTTGGCAGGGAGTCTGCTTCTCCCTCTGACCCTCCTCCCTCTCATGCTCTCTGTCTCTCATTCTCTCTCTCTCAAATAAATAAATAAAATCTTAAAAAAAAAATTCTCCACTTAAAATAATTTTTATGGCTTTTCTAAACCAAGGATAAAATAAAGCATAAATCAAAGGGTTAATGGCTGAGTTACAATAAGCACCCCAACAACAAATCCCATAAATATAGGCAGGGGTTATGAAGCCCATATAGGCATCAATTAACGTATCAATTGTATATGGTAACCATGAAATCATAAATGCTACCACTGTGATACCCAGGGTTTTAGCAGCTTTTCTCTCTCTCTTGGCCACTCTGGATTTGTAACTGTCTGAGGATGATTCTGCTTTGCTACCAGTATTTTCAATTTTTACAGCTTGTTGTTTCACTATTAGAAAAATCTTACAGTAAAGAATTATCATAACAAGGGTAGGTATGAAGAACAACAGAAAATCTATCAAAACCCAGTCTTGATTTACAACCATCTGACAGCCACCTACACAGTTGAGAGCACTTACTAATTCCTCCATCCCATCGTCACTGACACCTGTGTAGAACACTGCACCGCTGTATACAATGGGCAGGATCCAGGAGACACTGACGCATATCCCTGACACAGATACCGTGAACTTGCTAGGAGAGACCAGAGGGTCAGTAACAGCAATGTACCTGTCGATGGAGATGAAGCACAAGTGGAAGAGAGAAGAGTAACAAAATGCCACATCAAAGCAACTGTGCAGGGTACAAAATCTGGTTCCAAAGTACCAGCAGCTCTCCACGGACCTGACCATGCTGAAGGGCATGACGGTCACCCCCACCAGGAAGTCAGCACCGGCCAGAGAAGCAATCAAGAAATTGGCAGGAGCGTGCAGCTGCTTGAAATGCAAAACTGAAGTCATCACCAGGAGGTTTCCAAACACAGCCAGCAAAGACGCAAAGCCGAACGCTGAGTACAGAATCACCCTGGATCCAAGTGAGTAGGGAGGTTTAACACAAGATCCACTCACACTCTCATAGCAAAGCTGCCCAATAGCAGGGTGGGAAAGATTGCTGCTCATGGTTCTGCAGTTTGATGCTTCCTGTCTTTCTGCCCTCCCTTGTGGTAGGAAATAAAGTTTTTCGATTCTGAGAATTAAAAAAAAAAAATCAAAGCACATATTTGAGCAACTGCTTTTAAGTATTGCCTTAGAGTCTATCCTTTTTCCCATTTTAATCATAAAAATAAGTTAAGAGAATTTCAAGAAGTTAGAAATGTATCCTTTCTGACTTTAATGCATACAATTATTTGTGTAATTATGTCTAAACCTCACAGATAGTTAATTCCAAGCTAATCTATTATGAATTTTCATCAAGCCAGAATTCACATTATCTGAATAATCGAAGAAATGTAATTTAAATACCTGGTTCTTTACACCCCTGAAGTTCTTCCTTGCAAAGAATAGTCACAAATAATATAATTACATATTAGAAAAGTCACCTTTTAATAGACTTCCACCTTCACATTGTCTGAGAAGTTAACACTTAGAATGTTTTAGGAAGCTAGCCAATTAACTTCACCCATTATGAATTCCTCACAAGGAATCCCTACAGTGTAAGGTGTGAATCCGGAAAGGAAACTTTTGATAATTATAATTAGTAAGTTTTTCTACAAAATGCATTATTGCTCAGTGCTCTATTACTTTGCAGAAAGACTTGTGATTTTTCTAACCAAGAGATTTCTTTAAGTTCAACTATCCTGAAATAGCCTCATCCCGTATTTGGCAATAATATTATCTATTTCCAAGACTGGCTGTATAATCTGCAGAGCCCAGGGCAAAATAAAAATATGGAGATCTTTTTTCAAAAATATGTTAAAAAGTGCTCTTGAGTATAAAGCTTTTTCCTTTTTTCTTCAGTCTCTCCTGACCTGCCATGGTGTTTGATTGACTGGTTGATTGATTTAATAATGCTTAATGGTGCTTAAGAAGCAAATGATGCTTAACCAACTGAGACACCCAAGCGTCCCTGATTTTTATTTATAATGTCCCACTTCCTTGGGCATGGAATTGTTTGTAGGGCAAGTGCAGACCGTCACAGTTCCCTGGAGAACCTGCCCTAGAACTCAGTATGCCTGGCCCACCTACTGCCAGTTTTCCCCTCCCTGCAACTGTCGAAACAATATGAATGCTCAGGTTGGGGGTCTAGGAAGAAGCTGAGCAAGGCATCTGTCCTTCTCCTGGGACTGTCACCTCAACCAAAGGCAGATAGCCGACTCCCTAGGGATTGCAACCTCCACATTAGGACCCACTCAATGTGTGGATTGAGAGTGCATAAGAGGGTTGGCCCTGCTAAGTGGCCCTTCGAATGTGCTATGGCCCTACAAGCCTGGATGGGGTAACAACTGCAAGACTTACCCTGAGACCACAGAGGGCTACCTTGCCTCAACCCTCCCTTCCCTGTATCCAGTCCTCCAACACGGCAGTCTTAGTAGGTCAGAGTGAGGAGGGGGAGGTTGGACCAAGCTGAAGGTGCCAGGGAAGGAGGACTCGGTGGGGGTGGAGGGTGGGGGGGTGGTGAGGTGGCCGAGGACTAATCTAAGGGAGAAGGGGAAGTGGTGTAACGCAGGACAATCACATGTCATACAACTCTAGGTTCCAAATTCCCTGTGCAGACTCTGTTGTCCCTGAGGACTTCACGTATAAAACACAAATTCAAAGGTAAAATTTTTCAGAATTTCAAGACCACAGCAACTGGCATCAAGCCCCAAGAGCAGGGTTCTGTGCCACTGGGCAGGTCACAAGCCCACAGGAGGGCCCAGCCTGTTTCATTTCAGAGATTAAATTATCTCTTTGCAACAGCAATTAAATGATGAAACAAAGAAAACCCATTGAAAGCAAGTGCAAAACTGCCAGATGGGAAGGTGTAGAAGCTAAGGGCCGTGGAGTTCTGATAGTAGCAGCCCGTCCTGACACAGACATTGCCCTTGCAGTATTAACAGGAATTTAAGGAGTTCAAGAGGGAAATTAAAGATACTGAAAGCTACGTTAAAAAGATTTCAGGTCTGAGAAAAATAGCTACCTTTGATCCTATACAGGAAATAGGAAGTTCTGAAGACATTTTTTGTCCACAATGATATATTTAAAACTTGAAGACAGAAACATGATTGATCTGTCACTTAGGATACGGATATTAAAGATATACTGGAAAAAGAGTAGAACAGGTATTAAAGGTGTGACAGGCAAATAATTATTCAGGCAATCATCTCCCAAATTCTTCTTGATAATGCTATCTTACCTTCTCTTTAAATTCTCAAAGCTGACTTGATTCCACCCTACCCTTCTTCAGTAGCTTTACCTCCCTGTTTTTGGAAAATATGAAATACACAATTTAAAGACTGAAAGAATGTAGGGGTTTAGGGCTGTATGATGAAGGCAGGAATCATGGGTGATTCCCATATTTGTAACTTGCTGACAGGATAGATAGAGTATATCCAAGAAAGACTACATTTGGTAAGGAAAGATGATGGGTTAGGTTTGGATTGGTCAGAGGGACATAAAACTGGAGTTGTTCAGTGGGTGACTTAGCCTCTAAATTTTCGGCTCAGGAAAGCAAGTGTGCCAGAGATAATCGTTGGGGATTCCTCAGCCCACTAGTGTTTTTGAGGCCACAGGAGTAAATGTGACTGCCCGGTGCATGTCTGCTATAATGCCTACCATGTATCAGATACTCAGGAAGTAATTGTTGACTGGATTAGAGTGTGTACAGTGAAAATGGAAGGAACTGAAGGTGCACCAACTTTAAGGTTATGCCTGCAAAAGAAAGAGTAGCCAGAAATAACAGATGGAAAAATGGGAAAAAGTGGACCCACTGACCCTATGGGATGAGAAAGGCTTATGAAGAAGGAAGTATCAAGAGTGTCAAATGTTGACAATGGGTCAAGTTTAATAAAAGATGAAAATCATTTGTTGGCATTAACATCATGGACAAGCATGACTCCACCTCTTCTGGTGGAATGGTGAAGACAGAGTCCAAACTGCAGTGGATTGAGAATGAGTGGGAATGGGTAAGGAAGGCAAGTGGGACCATGAGCAGTGACTGACATTTTAATAAGCCAACTGTAAAGAGGAAGAGAGAGACGTGTAGTAATAGAGAGCAGGGGACATGGACTCGGAGAACGTCCATGTTTCTATTCTCGTTTTGTTTTGATTTTATTTATTTTATTCTGAAGTACTTTATAAAGAAATGCTAATGAGAATATGAGACCAAAGGCTGAGCTCTGTTTGGAAAAGTTTTGCTGTCAAGCAGGAAAGCAAGAAAGCACAGATCTAGGCTGTGGGAGAGTCAGCTCAAGGTAGTAGAAATAAGGAATATTTCTTATAGCCAGGGGGCCATGAGCTGCTTTATATCTGGAAAGCAGTCTCCAAGTGTTACTGATAGATGACGATATCTGTGTTCATTCACTAGGTAACCACTGGGCTGACTGGGGGTGTCCACAGACATGCATGGGGTGCCTGCCTCAGGATTATGCCATTCTAGTGGTTTCCTATTGCTGCTGTAACAAATTACCACAAGTTAGTGGCGTAAAGCAATACGTATATATTATCTTAGAGTTCTAGAGGTTAGAAATTTGAAATAGTTCTCATGGACTACAATCAAGGTGTTATTGGTGCTGTTTTCCTTCTGGAGGCTCTACAGGAGAATCTGCTTCCTGCCTTTTCCCACTTCCAGAGACCACCTGCATTCCTCGCTTGTAGTCTCTTCCTCCATCCATATAACCAATGAACAGCACAGGATCTTAAAATCTCTCTCTGACTCTGACATTGACTCTCTCCCTTTCCTCCTTCACTTTTAATGACCCCTGTGATTACATTGGGCCCCCTGGATAATCCAGGATAATCTCTTCATCTCAAAATCCTTAATTTAACCACATCTGCAAAGTCCCTTTTTGCCATGGAAGGTAATGTGGTTACAGGTCTGGTGATTAGCACCTGGACATCATGGGAGGCGAAGAGAGGGGTCACTATTCTGCCCACCACAGGCATCAAACTACTTCTTCTGCTGAGGTCAAGTGTGAGCCCTGGATGATGGTGCCCATTCCTCCCGCCACCTCTGTAAGGTGACTCTCTCTAGGTTGCACACCCACTTGAATCTGTAAACTTGAAGGAAGAGCAGTCATTGTCCAGAAAGAAGCTGGAAAACAACGCCTCTAAATTCTTACCTCTTAAGGCCAAAACCTTGCTCAAGTGAAAAAAAGAAAGATCAGAAAATAGAGGAGTCAGATAAAACAGGTTTTTTTCTCTTCTGCTTTTCCTTCCCCAATGAGATAAAGATTTCATGAGAATGTTCAGCCAAAAAGGCTGAATTAGTTCCTTCATCAACTCTTGTGCTGCAAGTACATGGAGAGGGCAGGCATATAAAAATGGCGGGTTGGGGTGCGGGAAGTTGTAGGAATGTTCATAAATGAAATCATCTCTGCACTCAAGAAACAGGAAGACCAAATGTGAGCAGGGCTGACAAGGAGAACCTGGTGGTTTCCATGTCCGGAAGCAGCTGTGGAATCCAGGATTTTGACTCCTGTGAAAGGGTCTAGAAATGCTCCACGACACACAGAAGATAGTGCACAGATCACCACTCGAAGTCCGGAGCTGGCACGAGCCTTCTCACTTCACGGCACACGAGCAAGGAAGTTGAAACAAGTGACTTTGCCCCAATTCCACCTAGAACTTTGGTTTTTAGAAAGCTGCTAGCCTAGGGAGAAATAAGAACACAAACACAGATTCAGAATCAGGAACTGAGCTGAGCTGCCC
The DNA here is from genome assembly GCF_011800145.1 of Mirounga leonina. Lineage (NCBI taxonomy): Eukaryota > Metazoa > Chordata > Mammalia > Carnivora > Phocidae > Mirounga > Mirounga leonina. The sequence goes on along the minus strand of NW_023270807.1, from coordinate 85,082,395 downwards.
AGTGACTGACTGCCTGGATCAGTCACATTTCCAATATGACATAAGAGCAGGAACCCAAAGCACAAGACCATGATTGTGTTTGGCGATCTTTAGGGCTGGATGGAGACAACTTCAACATTACCAAGCACTTAAAGTGTGTTTGGGTTAGGAGAGAATAAAAGAGAAATAAATATGAAGCTAAACAAACCCGCCTGTCTGAAATAAGAAAGCACAACAAAAATCCAAAGCCTGTGACAAAATATGACTCTAAAATACAGCCAATAAAATCAACAACTGAAACATGAAATATTCCTGATGAAGTTAATTTTATAGAACTGTTTGAGAAAGACAAGTACAACTTTTGGTGATGTTTCTATTCAAATCTTTTGCTCAAATGCACATGTCTTGACAGATGGTGATTGGGAGCTCTTGGAAGGAAGCTTGGAATCGGTTTCTAACAAATACCTGCAGGGGATTCAGGTGCTAATAACAGCAGATGACACTCTGGGAAACGTCACTTTCCTTCTCTTGTGTCTCCTATTAGAATATTCAATTCTATGCAAAATGTATAGTAGGCTATAAATAAACATTTAGGGAGTTAGGATCTGGTAGACGATCTGCTTTATTTGCCTTCTCTCTTATTGTGTACTATTTTCTTTCTAAATCACTTCCTGGGGCTCCTGGGTGGCTCAGTCGTTGGGCGTCTGCCTTCGGCTCAGGTCATGATCCCAGGGTCCTGGGATCGAGCCCCGCATCGGGCTCTCTGTTCAGCGGGGAGCCTGCTTCTCCCTCTCCCATTCTGCCTGCTTGTGTTCCCTCTCTCACTGTCTCTCTCTGTCAAATAAATAAATAAAATCTTTAAAAATATAAATAAATAAATCACTTTCTAATTCCAGTTCCTGCGACAAATTATGGCCAGAAATTGGTCAATACATAAGTGACAGTTGCCCTGTGAAAAGTTCAATCAGCACTGCTGATTGTTGAGATATGCATAAACTCTCCTGCCGGCCTCCTCAAACGATGAAGAGAGCAAGCCTTTGAGTCACTGTGGAATGTGTGGACACTGCCGTAACCAGAGCCTGTTTCCTTCTGGGAATTTATTCACACCTAAGTTGGAGTCTATGCTCCTTAATCTTTTTCACTTCATTATACATGATAACGCATTGCTACAGACTGAATATGTGTGTCCCCTCAAAATTCATGGATTGAAACCTCATCTCCAATGTGATGCTATTTAGAGGTGGGGCCTTTAGGAGGTGATTATGTTGTGAGGGTGGAGCCCTCATGAATAAGATTGGTGCCCTTATAGAAGAGGTCCCAGAGAGATCCTTTGTCCTTGACTCCATGTGAACACACAGCAAAAAGAGTCGCTTATGAACCCGGAAGTGGGTCCTCACCAGACTTGACTCTGCAGGCACCTTGATCTTGGACTTCCCAACCTCCAGAACAGTGAGCAATAAATTCCTGTGGTTTATAAGACACCCAGCTACTGGTCATTTTAATAGCAGCCTGAGCTGACCAAGACACATACGTACTTCACAAGAGGGTAAACTGAGGTGATTTAGGATGTCAGTATAGCTCTTCAATGAAAGGTAATTATTATAACTGAACAAGATGGCCTTAATGTTCCTCTCAGCTTCAATAAATTCTAGGCATGCTTCTTCCTGACTCTAAGCCTCTGCCCTCCCTTTGCTTAGAGGATTTGCTTCAGAAAACTTGCAATTTTAAGTTCTTTCTCTGCCTCTTTGAGATATAAATCTTTTTAAAGTCTTCTTGCTGGCTTTATAACCCAGGACTGACTTTTCCAAGTAGCTGAGAGCCATCCCTTTGAAATGCAATCATCAAGGGAAATAGCACACCTATCTCTCAGGTTCTGTGGAAGGGTAGGTACCATATTCGAAGGTATGAAACTACTGCCTGTCATGAAAATATGGGAAAGTTTACTTCTCTTCTTCCTTGGAGTGGTGGCCTACCAGAGCAGGTTCTCATGATGATGGCAGGGCTTCCAGAGAGCAAGCAAAAACAAGAAGGCCTTCTTAAGGCCCACGCTTAGAACTGGCATACTGTCACTTCTGCTCTCACTTTGCCTCCTGAGAAGAGAACTTCAAAGTTACACAGCAAGGGGCATGAGGGAGGGGTTTCAAACCTTCCATCGACCATGCAAAATATTAAGGAGTAAGCCTTTCTCGGTGAGTCGTGGAAGCATAACCAGTGCTGGATGCTGCTCATTGTACTTGCTACCTATAGAGAGGGCAGCATCCTGTCAGACCGCTGGGACAACCATCAGCAGAGAATGAGTGAAGCTGCTTGTGTCGTGAGTCTACTGGCCACCGTGCGGCCATCTGACTGCCCTGAACACTGAATGGATCAGTATCTCCAGGCATGCTTATGACCCATTTGAGCTTGCTGTCATGGGAAACTGGCTGGGAAGCTCTGCTCTATATAGCAGTCTGATGGCCCGTCAGATACGAAACAACATTTATAGTAAGTCTTACTTTGGTTTCCAACAAAAATATGTTGTCTATCTTGATATGATTTATTATCACTTTCAAAACAATATCCTTATTATTTACTGTGTCTTCATGCAAACCCAGAGAGACATTGCTCAGATTCCCCTTAAAAGAATCTGGACCATCTGAGCATCTTACAAAAGATGACGTTGATTCATTACCTTGGTGGTATTTACACTGGCAGGAGGAGCAAGGAGTACCTAGCACTCTATATACCTAGTACCTAACCTTGGTAAGATACATGTTTCCTAGAAGTTTGGAGATGAGCCCTATGAAGAGTCAGGGACCCTCTACTTCATTAAAGCAGTCAGCACTGTCTCATCCCAAGTACAAGACAACTGACTATATCTTGTATCTTCTATGGCAAAAAGGGACGCACAATACCTGGTAGACCTCTTCGGGATCCAAAAACAATGTATTCCACACTTAGGAGTACTGCTCTTGTCCATACACTGAATAACAAAGAAGTCTGCTAGCTTTGTACGGGGCTTGGAGTACAGCTCTGGGCTGCAGTGTAATTGCCATGCAATTTAGCGACCTGGTGGTGCTAGAGGTGTTAATAATGGAAAAAAAAATGCAGTTTAGATTTTATGGAAGGCTTCCGTGGGAGAAATATAACGCAGTCCTCTGGACTTCTGAAGCAAGACCATGCTATTTACAGTGGAGGATAAAACACTTTTTGAAAGGTGGCTCTCTGAGCCCAAATAGTGATTGAACACTTGACGATGTGATATCAAGGGATCATGTGTCTCTAACTGCCAATGATTATGTAGGTCCTCTTGGTTGGATCCTCAGTCATAAAGTTGGGTGAGTCCAGCAAATTCTTTGTGAAATGGAAGTGATACACCTGGAACTAAGCCTGAGCAAGGCCAGGCAACATGAGCCCAGAGCCCACGTTACCCACCACAGTTGCACCAGGACCCCTCCATCACACATTTCAGCAAACTGAAGAGGAGCAAAGGATCTAGCTTGGTTTACAGATAAGCTGTCTCAGTATGTGGGTGCAAACCAAAAATGGACAGCAGTTGCATTACAGACTTGCATTGGCCTTGAATGCGAGTGGAGAGGGACAATCTTCTCAATAGGAACCCTTTTGAGGGACACCAGAAAGTTATTCTACCTGAATAAATCCCTTCTTGAACTTCACTCTTAGCATTTTATTCTTTTTCTAAAGTACTTCTCCCTGAATGTCTCCTAAGGTATCTCTTGGGCCTTCATTCAATACCCACTCAAAAGGGAAACTCTGAGAATAGTATGTTTTATTGTGACTGCTGCAATATGAACAATTTTTATTAATTTAGCCAATGGTTATTGCTTAGCAGCTCATATTACTGGTAGGAAAGGACACAGCACAAATAAGTTGATGGTAGCCAGCGATGCAAGGGAGCTCCTAGGCGAGGCTAGAAAGTAGAGACTGGGTAGGTTGGTGACTCAAGTGGATTTTGACCGCTTCATAAATGTAACTAGGATGAGTCATAACAGGGACCTTATCCATTCTCACCTTTGAAATGGTCTACACTGCTTAGCTTAGTACTGACCTTAGAAGCTGATGAAATTTGATCTTTGTCATGAGACACAGTTGAGGGCTTATCTTTACATCTGGTGTGTGTGTGTGTGTGTGTTTGAACAGAATAAAATATGTCAGCTTCTGTGTAATGCCTGGGAAGATAGGTTATGCCTTTTTATTTCTGAAAAATATTGGTGGTTTTCTGGCTGGTTCCCAATGGTAGTAAAGCATTCTTTATTCTTGTGAACAGACTTAGAATTATTCTCCATGAAGGATTTACTTTTGACCTTATGTCATTTTCTGAACCAGTTAAGAACTCTTTCAGCTCTTGCTGAACTCTGATTTCTAATCATAAAATGATATATTGATTGGGTTTTATCAGTTAAAGGCAGGACTGTGAATAATCCATCAATAACAAATTGCAGTGATAGAGCAGACCGTCATTACAAGCTAGGTCCTCTCAGAGAGCTACCAATATAACTGGGTATTGCTCGAACAGCATTTCTTCATTTATGACTGATGTCGTAATTGATGCTTACCTGAACTACAGCACTTGTTCAATGACTTTCTGTGTCTGAACTCTCCATTTTAACTTTTTTTTTTTAATTATACAAAACCCTATACAATGTAGCGGGTATACGTTTAGGATCTACTAAATTAAGAAAAATACATGTGGAAAAAAGCTATTAGGAATTCAGTGATGCTTTTACATGTATTTACAAATAACATGCATTTTAATAAGAGTACATATATGTGAGAGACAGCATATCTATGTAATCTACAACCTGGGACATAGGTGCTTCAATTAATTCCTTGCAACAGCCTCCCATTGGCTGAAGCAGACAACTTGGGAACCAAAGCTTACCAGGATTAAGAGACGAAGTTACGCAACATGTTTCAAGGCCAAGTTTTACTTTGCAGACAGTCTTGCAGAATGAAGCCTGTTTCCATCGCCAGTGTGTCTTGTTCCAAATGTATCCATGGCCCTGCTACAGTTTATTGTGCAGCCAGCCAAAAAGTTAGAGTTTACTTGCATAAATAATTGAGAGGTAGATGAGGGGAGCAATGCTATAGTAATAGTCTAGTTAGTTTAGGGGGAAATAAGCTAGTTTTTTTTTTTTTTTTTTATCAAAAGACTTCCTTTATAAGGGCTACAAGGAGAGTAGAAAAATAAACAAGAAAGAGTAAATCTGAAGTGTGTTCTCCACTTACCAATATGGACAAGAGCCTCAAAACATCACTGGACAGTATTTCTGCAATTTTATCTAAAGATTACACTCTACATAGCACAAGGGAACAGAAGTCTAGTATATATTCTTAAGTCTTCCCAAATGATTTTCCTTATTATTTATGAGCGTCAATGTAATTTTACACTTGCAATTGAGAGGACACATGTTTCTATGAAGACAACATTCCCAGCTCACCATCAAAAGGACACAAGCTTTGTACTCTTCTTAAGGAGTGAGTGGGGGGGGGGCCTTAACTGTGAGCCTTTGAAAGGGGGTCAATAGACTTGTTCCTTGGCATTATCATCTCAAACACAAACAGGTATTCTGCAACAAAGACCTTCATATTCCTTTCATCCTCTTTTACCTTTAACTTCCCCCTCACCCCCCACGAAATTCTCTGAGCTCCATCTGAAAAATATTAAGGCACAAACGTGAAACAGCTTAATTTTGTATAAAGCATTTCCAAACTGGTTTATTTATAAAATATGTAACATGTAATGTTTATGTACCTCTATTTACTTAGTATCTCTTCTTTTCATTTCATAAAACATATTTGTACAGAATGGTCTGTGAAAATCAGCTACCTAAGCAAAGACTTAAGGCTGTGAGTCAAAGATTGAGAAAGCAAATCACCTTATTAGTTTCTCTCAAATTTTTACTTTATCTTAAAATAGTCAAGATATATTTTTAGTTAAAATGAATTAAAATTCACGTGGCTAAGACATAATATCAACTGGAAAAAAACGAAGCTATTCCTAAGGGGTATAATGCCAGTTTGAGGTATTTGTTCTTTCAAAATAATCCTTGGTTATATTTGGGTCACTCAGCTTTATATTTCCAACGTCAAATACAGTGTTTGGTACAAAGAAAGAAGTCAAAAGTAACAAAATGTTAATTTGAAGTAGCTTTTTTATAAAATTATTTTACTTCAAATTACTAAAAAAGAAGCACAGAAACCGTCTTTTTGTTCACATGCTTATTTTGACTGTAATAAATTATGTTCTTCAAAAGCAAGATGTAGTGTGTAAGCACATCACCATTACACATGTTCTTGGTGAACAGAGCTTCTGTAAAATGGAGAGGATGCATTGACAGGGTTTAGAAAATGCAGGCGTTCCAGAGTTTTTTGCACAATCTTCAATTACTAGGAAGTTTCACATTTCGATTATCTGTAAAGAATTTTAATCTTGTATTTACTTCTCAAACAAAATGTATTTTTAAAAAAGATTTTTGTCCCCAAAGAATCTAACTTACAAGTTAGGCAGAAACTCTTTTCTCCCCCTCTCTGTATTTTGGACAACTGAACATTGGTAAGGAACGTGGGAGAAACTACAAAGTTTCCAGTTGTTTGAAGAAACAAGTAGGAAATTCAGAGAAGTTATTAGAAATTGCCATAGAAATCAGAAAACCACAGAAGCATACTAAGAATAGTAACTAGGAAGCAATCAGCAACTTTTGTTTTGTCTACACTAAATTCTAAAAAATGCTGAAATACATAAAGACAACAAATGCTTTAGAACAACCACTGAATATGATATCCTCCTACTTGCAGATGATTACACTTTCTTCTCTAGATCCAAGTGTTTCATTTTGCATTTGACCTTAATTCTGTTAGTTTTGAAATCCCCGCAGTCACCTTGTCAATCTATATCTGCTTCCTCCGAAAACAAATTAATTGTTGATGAATCCCTCCTTAAGACTTTACCACTTAAGGTAAGTTTTATTGCCTTCCGAAACCATGGGTAAAAGAAAGCATGTATCAAGGGATTCGTAGCTGAATTATAATAAACACACCACACTAAAATCTCGTAAACATAAGGAGGAGTTATAAAATTCATGTAAGCATCAATCGCAGCATCAATAATGCATGGCAGCCAAGAGACAAGGAATGCCGCCATGGCGATACCCAGTGTTCTCGCAGCTTTTCTCTCTCTCTTTGCTACGCGTTCCCGGTAACTCTCTGAAGAGGACCGAGCTTGGCTGGCTGAACTTTCTATCTCCCTAGCCTGATGTCTGGCTACCAAAAAGATCTTACCGTATATAAACACCATGGCGACAGTGGGTATAAAGAATAGAAGGAAACAAAGTAGAACCCAATTTTGATTCAGTGGAGCCAGACAGCCTCCTACACAGGTGAGAGCAACTACTAAGTCCTCGATTCCTTCCTCATTGGCCCCAGTGTAAAAGATGCAAAAACTATACGTGACAGAAAAGAACCAAGAGAGGGGCGCCTGGGTGGCTCAGTCGGTTAAGCGTCTGCCTTCGGCTCAGGTCATGATCCCAGCGTCTTGGGATCGAGCCCCGCATCGGGCTCCCTGCCCCGCGGGAAGCCTGCTTCCCCCTCTCCCACTCCCCCTGCTTGTGTTCCCTCTCTCGCTCTCTCTCTCTCTCTCTCTGTTAAATCAATCAATCAATAAATAAAAATCTCAAAAAAAAGAAAAGAAAAGAACCAAGAGAGAACAATGCAGATGCCTGACATCGAGACAGTAAACTTGGTGGGATAGGTCAGAGGACCAGTAACAGCAATGTATCCATCAACAGAGATACAGCACAAATGAAATAAAGAAGCAAAACAGAAGGAAGTATCGAAACATGTATGAAATTTACAGTAACTCTGTCCGAAGTACCAGCCGCTCTCCACAGACCTCACTGCGCGGAAGGGCATGACGGCCACTCCCACCAAGAAGTCCGTGCAGGCCAGGGACGCGATCAGAAAGTTGGTAGGTGTGTGCCGCTGCTGGAAATGAAGGACTGAAATCACCACCAAGAGGTTACCGAATACAGTCAGCACTGCTCCAAAGCCAAACACTGCATAGAGAATCATGCGGGGGCCTGGCGAGTAGGGAGTCTTGACACAGGATCCATTCACGTTCTCAAAGCAGAGCTCCACGGCTGCAGGAGGGGAGAGACTGCTCACCATTGCCCTCTTGTTGGAGTTATTGTAAAATTGTCAAATTCCCGATGTCAGCAATTTAAAACAAGAAGATGTGAATTTCAAAAGCCTCTGGGAGGGGAAAAAAAGAAACCCCTCCAGTTAAAATGAAAACTAGTAACTTTCCCACCAATTTTTTTTTTTTTATGTTAACTATAACCTCTTGATCTTTCTAAAAAGTACCCCCCAGGGCGCCTGGGTGGCTCAGTCGGTTAAGCGACTGCCTTCGGCTCAGGTCATGATCCTGGAGTCTGGGGATCGAGTCCCGCATCGGGCTCCCTGCTGGGCGGGGAGTCTGCTTCTCCCTCTGACCCTCCTCCCTCTCATGCTCTCTCTATCTCATTCTCTGTCTCAAATAAATAAATAAAATCTTTAAAAAAAAAGTATCCCCCAATTTTTAATATATCTAGAATGGGAACTTGTTGCAGGAAGTCATTAAAATTATAGTCAAATTTTGTACAACATAAATAACTGGCAATGCATTTCGTCCAATGATATGTACACACATAAGATATTAGATTAATATTAGATTAATATATATTAGAATGTAATTGGCTCATCACTAGACAATCCATTTTTGTGTTACTTTACCTTTGGATCTCTCGCCTGTAATCACCTGAGTTGAAAAATAATTGGGCTACCAAAGGTTGAGTTATATTTATGAAGTTATCTCCCCTGAGTGGCTACTTCAGCAGTAATGACAAACTATTCTTCATTTTTTCAAGAAGGAAAAAATAAATTGCATCCCCTTCAAATTATGACCTCAAAATCCCTTGAGAATAGCATGTAAAGACCGAAGAAAGATTTACTCATAGTAGCTTGCCAAAGTTATTTGGGTAATACCGTTCTTCTATTGCTTATATTTTCAGAGTTTTGGGTGGTCCCCCCCCCCTTTTTATTTACTCATGGTTTGGACAGCTTGAGACTTGGAGAACTCTCTTACAAAGTGATACTAATATACTTTGTGTGTAAGTATTTTTCAGGCTAATGGCCAATTTCAGGTGTCTAAAATCAATAAGATTGATTAAAATAAGCAACAACTCCCCTAGGTCCTCACCTCCCCATTCCTAAAAAATAAAAAATAGTATAGTTTTAAACTTAGCACAGAGAAGTAGGTACCCTCTGGGTACACTGGAGGGATATTTCTAGACTGATCCTGAAAGGAATGGATTCATGCTAAATCACCCAAAGTTCAAATAGGGAAAAAATTTGTTTCTCTAGGTATTTGAGGGTTATTCTTCTTATCCTGAGGCACACAATCTTTTTTTTTCTTCCATTTTTTTAAACTTAAATTCAATTAATTAACATAGTATTTTTGGTTTCAGAGGTAGAGGTCAGTGATTCATCAGTCTTATATAACACCCAGTGCTCACTACATCAGGTGCCCTCCTTAGTGTCTATCACCCAGTTTCCCCATCCCCTTGCCCCTCTAGCAACCCTCAGCTTGTTTCCTATGATTAAGAGTCTCTTATGGTTTGTCTCCCTCTCTGATTTCATCTTGTTTTATTTTTTCCTCTCTTCCCCTATGATCCTCTGTTTTGTTTCTTAAATTCGTCATATGAGTGAGATCATATAATTGTCTTTCTCTGATTGACCTATTTTGCTCAGCATAATACCCTCTACTTCCATCGATGTCATTACAAATGGCAAGATTTCATTTTGTGATGGCTGAGTAGTTTTCCATTGTAGATATGTACCACATCTTCTTTATCCATTCATCTGTCAATGGACATCCAGGCTCTTTCCGTAGTTTGGCTATTGTGGACATTGCTGTTATAAACATTGGGGTGCAGGTGCTGAGATGCACAATCGTAAAACAGTTTGCAGAGCTCACCAAACAATAGTTGAATAATTAATGTTTACTTTATTTAACCATGAAAAAGTATAATCTTACATCTAATCTTAATCTCAATCTTTGAACTAGAGACTGGAGTACTTAGATTGTCATTTATCCTATGCCATAGGTCTGACCTTTGTTGAAAGTGCAGAATCCTAGAAAAGCTATATGCATACACCTAGGTGTAGATACTCCCTAGGTAGTAGATTTTACTAGTCTGTACATTTTAAATGTTTGTGTGGGGGTAAGTGTGTGTGTGTGATGAATGTGTATACACCCATGGTATTTTCAGGATTTGCTATTCTGTGAATTTTAAATCAAATCATTTTTACTCTTATTTCCCAGTTTCATGCTTTACTTAGGCCTTCACTGGTTTGATGGCATAAATCTATGTCTCGTGTTTACTCTTGGGATCCCCCACATGGGTGCATCCATGCGCTCACAGGTCAGTCTACCCAATAAAATCACCATTTAATAAACCCCGTATTTTCTTCTTCTGCCTCAGCTCTCCTGATAAAGTTTACCACATCTCCTATCTTATTCCCAGTCTGACTTAAAGAACTTCACCACTGCCACCATAGATGGTGCCCTGCCTGGAAGTCTCAGTGTCTATGTAAAGGATACTGTCTCTTCAACCTGTCGAACTCCTCACGTCATTGGTGCCCACGTAATGCTGCTATTGCACAAAAAAACCTGAGCCCTTCCTCTGATCTTCATACTCGGGCTCCAGAATAGCAGACTTCAGTCTTACAGAAGGTCTTAAAACGTGTCCTTCCCTAGAAGCAAAGACACTTGAGAAGTAATGAGCACTCCTAAGACCCACATCTTGGTGTTTAATACTTTTCACCAGTAAAATGAACTAGAGCTTCTCCAAGAAATGTTTCATCCAAGCAATGGGACAAGAAAAGCACAGGAAGAAACTGGAATATATTTTTATATCAGAAACTAAGAGTTCTTTTTAAATGCTGACATTTTACAAGGACACTGTTGCTAACTTGAACAGACTCCCACTAGCCAAAAACTGGGATAATTTGAGTGCCAAAAATAATGAGAGAGAATAAAAGGTTATATAGTGGAGGGGGGAAATCCATGAGGCCATACTAATGATAGAAGATGATAGATGATAGATAGATAGATAGATAGATAGATAGATAGATAGATAGATGATAGATAAAGGAGGGCTCTTCCTTACAGTAGAATACCAAGCACAACTGATATTATATATGGGGAAAGTGTTAAAGCTGGAACATCATGGTTTTGGAAGCATCGCATTAATATTGATTAAAGCAAGAATTATCAATTGATGCTACATCTTACGACATGAGAGGGGAATTTTGATGAGAGTCAGGTATTTATATGGTACAAAATGCCATCTCCTAGAGATTGCTTATTAGCTGCAAAAGAAAAATATAGTAGCTATCCAGTGGAGAAATCAAGCCTTGACTGTGTATCAACTTAACGTCATCTGTGGTTATCATGGCTACATATGCTTCTGGAGGGATGCCCTGAGTAGCACACAATAAAATGTGTATAGTATTTTTTAAAATTTATTTTATTTTATTTTATTTTATTTTATTTATTTGCGAGAGAGAATGAGAGACAGAGAGCACGAGAGGGAGGAGGGTCAGAGGGAGAAGCAGACCCCCCGCTGAGCAGGGAGCCCGATGCGGGACTCGATCCCGGGACTCCAGGATCATGACCTGAGCCGAAGGCAGTCGCTTAACCGACTGAGCCACCCAGGTGCCCCTAAAATGTGTATAGTATTCCAGCCAAGAATGCATAACCAGAATCTAATGAAGAAATTTCAGACAAACCCAAGCTGAGAAACATTCTATTTTTAAAAGGTGGAAAGGGGAAAGGTTATATTCTTCAAAAATATTTTTGTAATAGAAGACTGAAGAACATTTCCAGAATAAAGGAGACAGAAGGGCAAGACAATCAAAAGAAATATGTGATCTTTGAATGGAATATATTACTGGGCCAGTTGACAAAATTGGAATATGAATGGTAGATGGTAAAGTATTGAGTCAGTATGAAATTACTGAAATATTAGGGCTAAAGGGCTGTGATGTATACAACTTAATCTCAGATGGTTCAGAAAAAAAAAATTACATGCACGCATTGATAAAGTTGGAGAAAAGAACAAATGTCAAAGCAAATAGAGCAAAAGTTTAATAGGTGAACCCAGGTAAAGAGTACCCAAGTGTGGTTCGTACAACTTTGCACAGCTTTTCTGTGGGTTTAAAATGCTTTCCAAATAAAAACTTTCTTTTGCAAAAAGCAATTTTGAAAATTTCGACCTTTAGTATCTTCATTTTTATTTTATTTATTTTTTATTTTTTTAAAGATTTTATTTATTTATTTGAGAGAGAGAATGAGCACAGGAAAGGGGTAGAAGGAGAGGGAGAAGCAGACTCCCCGCTGAGCAGGGAGCCCCACTGCGGGCTTGATACCATGGCCGCGGGGTCATGACCTGAGCTGAAGGCAGACACTTAACCAACTGAGCCACCCAGGTGTCCTTCATACTGGGCTCCTAAGGCAACCAGGCATAAAAGGAGGGTAGGGTATTTGCTGTTGCAGCAATCAGCCTCGGCTGTGCTGGGCAGTGAGCACGGTAGAGGATATGGCTGGAACCCTTGAACCAGTGGCAAATGTTAAAGGAATAACTTAGTCCAATAAAGATAGGATTTCTAAAGCCTCCATTTTCTCAGAAATGAAGCACCGCCACTGAGTAGAGAAACCTAACAAGCTAAGATCCTGGCTGAAGGCAAAGGAAGATGGAATCGGTGGTGGGAAAGAAAGAAAAAACAAATGTCCACCACATCCCCGTGAAAAAATTGTAGAAAAAGGGACTGTTTCACTTAACCTAATTTACCCAGCTTCTCAGTTTTAAAATGTGTATTGTATAATTACTTTTTTCATTTCTTTTATCTCCCTCTATTTCACTACTTTATATAAGGGTGTTAGTGGTGTTTAACTTTATCATTTAATCTGAATGTTATTGACTATTGAGAGAGGATTGTATGTCATCCAGAAATCGTGAACTTGGAGCTGGGAGCAATAATTGGGAGGATTGAGTTGCCACTTGGGTAAGAGGTGAATGTGTGTTGGGTTATATAAGGAATATTACGAGAAGAGAAAAAGAAGCACTTTGAAATCTAAGTATGGGGAAAAGAGACTGTTGATTGTAGAGGTCATGTATTAATCTGAATGCTCAGTATTCAAATACTCTTCCTATTGTGAAGATACCAAGCAAGGGAAATCAAGACCCGTGTCAAAACCCTCTCGCTGAAGTGTGAACGCACGTATCCACTCAGAACTCAGGTGGCCAGAATCTTCACAGCAGCTGTGGTGGAGTCCCGAGAGTGGTGGTACTGTTGTCCTGGGTTCAATGTGGCAGAGGTCAGCTGAGAATGAAAGTTCCTGTGGTGGAAACTTCCTTTGCTTCCTCTCTGAACCTGGTTCTCCTGCCTTCCTGGAGATGTGGGCATCTACCCTAAACCTTTCTAATGAGCCAAATTTCTGCATGAACCATTTAGAAATGGATTCAATGTTATGAGTGAAAAAGAATCTGAGAATTCCAGGGTGATTCCTTGCTTGGGGGGCTACATAACCCAGCGGAGGACATAGTTTGGGTAGGAGGTGGGGCAGGGAGAGGTGGGACTTGTTGAAGCTGAGATGCCTATGGACAGTCAAACTGGGAACTGTCCAGTGGACAAATGGATAGATCCATGTAGAAGCAAAAGACTAGAAAGTGTTTTGGAGGACTGTCATACTATTCAATCACTGAGAGAACTAACAGTGCTAAGGGAATGATCATTTATTACGAATCGACTATGTGTCAGGCATCTCCTAAGTGTCACTATAACACAATAAAATTCCAAATCCGTGAATGACTTTACTATTCCATGTTACGGCCTGAATAAAATTTTCCAGGATGTTGGATTTATTTTATGGAGCATAGAACAAATTAGGTATAATAATGGTTCCGAAATTTCCATTGTTAGACTCTTTCTTGACCAAAATCTTACTGATACAATATTTCCCATTGCATAGTTCAAATAATATTATAGGGTTTTTTTCCAACAATTTAATCTCCCTTTCTTGACTTATCGGTGTCAAACATACCTTCAGTTGGGATAGTTTCTTTGATTTTAAGAAGAAGCTGTTTTCTAAACACTATTTTCTTGGTTTTGAGAGAACTTAATTTATAATCTAGAAATCATATACTTAACAATAATATCATATCATGTCATATCATATCATATCATATCATATCATATATAATATATTATGCTTGAAAATAAGATCCCCAAAATAATAAGTAAAAGTATGAAGGGGAGGGGGCGTATTAACTCATTATCTCTTGGCATGTCTTTCTTACTGAACTATTTCAAAGGTAATATCGCCATTCTGTTTTATGACTCTGTATTTTTATGATTCTGTATTTTTACCCATACTCTGCTGCCCCTTAGTGGTCACTCTGAACAATACTGGGCTGACCAAACAAAAGCTAAGTAGGTAAATGCCCAGAAGGGAAGTGTCTATTTAAAAATGAGCTCCTTCTCCCCACAAAATTAGCCCCCTTCCCCCAAAAATAAACCCCACACCAAACACTTTGAAAGCATGTCAGTTAGGTGGCTGTCTACTCTCTCCCTTCCAAGCCACCCCTCCATAGAAACAGAAAATTTTTTCAAACTTTGGTCTTCATTAAAATCACCTGAGGTTCTTAAGAACTCCAGGCTCTACACCCAGAAGTTCTCATCTCTACCGCTGAAGTAAAACCTGAAATATGCTTTTTTTAACCAAGCATCCCATTTGGTTCTGTCATTCTTCTACAGGCTCCTTTTTGAGAAACACTGCTCCAGGGGAGTTAGCACAGTTATCAAGGACAGAACTCTAAACTTAGGTCAGAAAATTCAGGTCTGGGACACTTGGGTGGCTCAGTCAGTTAAGCTTCTGCCTTTGGCTCAGGTCATCACCCCAGGTCCTGGGATCAAGTCCCGCATCCAGCTCCTTGCTCAGCAGGGAGCCTGCTTCTCCCTCTGCCTGCTGCTCCCCCTGCTTCTGCTCTCTCTCCTCTCTCTGGCAAATAAATAAATAAATAATCTTAAAAAAAAAAGAAAAAGAAACAAAGAAAATACAGTTCTGTTCATGCCACTCACACATGCTGAGCACCTTCTAGTGCCAGTTATCTATGCTAAGTGCTAAGAATGCAGCTAAAAGCCACAATCCCTAGCCTGAATAAGTTCATAGTCTAGTTTGGGAGAGGCCAAGTAAACAGTGCTCTGAGATAAGAACTCTGGAAAGAGGGAAGAGGAGTACTCTGAGAGACGAGGAGGCGGTGGACCAGAGCACCCTATGGAGAGCCTGGTTGATGGCATTTACCAGGCGGAGAGTCTGAATTGAGTTAGTAAGGACAAGTGGCACTTCAGTTTCCCATTTCCGTGACCCTGCACACCTCTCCAGCCTCTCTGAGCTTCAGTTGGTCACTTGTGTAAGAAAAGGACAGGTTATATAAAAGGACAGGTTATATAAAAGGACAGGTTATATATATCCACGGATTTGTAACTGTGTGGCTGTTTCTGGTGCTTTTCACTTTTTATTGACAGCGAGTTTAAGTTTACAGTGTTTGCAGTGTTTGTGATAGGTAAGATAAAGGACCCCAAGATGCCCTTCACTGACTCCCCACAGATCCCCCCAATGTTTTATGGTTCCATTTATACACAGGATCCAGACGCCTTATGAAGAGCAGCTTGCTCTTCTTCCAACTAACACAGCTAAGATCCTCCCTGCTCACTGAATTTCCTTAATAACTTCACAATAATCTACCAAACAGAAAGCTGTAATGCATTTTTGTTTAGCCTTTTCATTGATCACGGAACTTCAGTTAAACCCAAGAAATGTTCCAACGGAAAAATAGGATGAGACAGTGTGAGATGAAAGGAAATGGGATGAGCAGAGATAGAGTGAAGGGGTAAGGATAAGAAGACAAAGGAAAGGATGGTCATTCTCCCTCCTTCACACCCAGGACTTCAACCACCTCCTCTCGAGGTCCCTCATAAAGCATGGTGTTTTTTCTTGCCCACAACTCCAGCAAGAATGGGAACTAATGCTCGCTAAGCACGAACACTGTGTGAGGCACTCTCATAAAAGCAGCTTTATGTTGTTCACTTATTTAATCAGCACAACTCTAGGAGGTAATATTATCTTTTCTACCTGGCATGGGAAAACTGAAATAGAGGCTTTGAGTAACTTCCCCGAATCCACAGAGTGGCAGTGGCAGAACTAGGATTTGAAGGAACCTGTGTCTTTGATTTCTACTCTTTCTGTAAGCTATCTGAAGTCAAAGGCTTCTCAGTGCCCTTTTATCAGAGAGAGGGAACACGAGCAGGGGGAGCGGCAGGCAGAGGGAGAGGGAGAAGCAGGCTCCCCACTGAGCAGGGAGCCTGATGCGGGGCTCGATCCCAGGACCCTGGGACCATGACCTGAACCGAAGGCAGACACTTAATCATCTGAACCACCCAGGCGTCCCACATTTACACTTTTTAAAAGTAATCTTCAATAATCGTTCATTCTGATCCTTAACGCCATATTTTTTTTAATTGAGATATAACTGACATTAAGTTGGTATTAATTCTAGGCATACAACATAACGGTGATGAGAACCTTTAACATGTACTTTCTTAGCAACCTTCAAATATACAATACAGCACTATTAACTATAATCACCACGCTTCCCTAGACTTATTTATTTTATAATTAGAAGTGTGTAACTTTTGACCTCCTTCACCCATTTTGCCCACCTCCTACCCCCTGCCTCTGGCAACCATCAATCTGTTCTCTGTATCTACAAGTTTATTTTTAATTCTACATATAAGCGACATTGTACAGTTTTTGCCTTTCTCTATATGATTTATTTCATTTAGCATACTGCCCTCAAGTTCCATCCATGTTGCAAATGGCAGAATTTCCTTCTTTTAATGGTAAAATAATATTCCATTGTATATATACCACAATTTTTTATGCATTCATCTATCAGTGAACACTTAGGTCCTTTCCATGTCTTGGCTATTGAAAATAATGCTGCAATGAACACAGGGGTGCAGATATCTTTTCAAGCTAGCAATTTTGCTTCTGTCAGATAAATATCCACAAGTAGAATCCCTGGATGACATGGTGATTTTGTTTAATTTTTTGAGGAACCTCCGTACTATTTTCCATAGTAGCTGCCCAATTTACATTCCCACCAACAGTGCATGAAGGTTACCTTTCTCCACATCCTCACCAACATTTGTTATTTCTTGATATTTGATAATAGCCATTCTAACAGGAGCAAGGTGATATATCGTTGTGGTTTTGATTTTCATTTCCCTGATGATTAGAGATATTCAGCACTTCATGAACCTGCATCTTTGTCTTTTTTGGGAAAATGTATATTCAGATCCTCTGCACATTTTTAAATTGGATTGTCTTTTTGCTATTGTCGTATGAGTTCTTCGTATATTTTGATAACAACCCCTTGTCAAATATATGATTTGCAAATATTTTCTTCCATTCCATAGGTTGCCTTTTCATTTTATTGATGGTATCATTTGCTGTCCTGAAGCTTTTTAGTTTGCTGTGGTCCCACTTGTTTATTTTTACTTTTGTTGTTTTGGGCATCAAATCCAAAAAGTCATTGCCAAGACTGATGCCAAGGAGCTTACTCCTTATGTTTTCTTCTAAAAGTTTTATGGTTTGGGGTCTTATGTTCAATCTTTTGCATGTGGTTGCTCAGTTTACCCAACACAATGTATTGAAGAAGCTATTTTTTCCCTATTGTATATTCTTGGCTCCTTTGTCATCAATTAATTGATCGTATATGCATGGGTTTATTTCTGGGCTCTGTATTCTGTTCCATCGATCTAGGTGTCTTTTTATGACAATACCATACTGTTTTGATTATTATAGTTTTGTAATACACTTTGATGTTTAAACTTTTAAAGACTGTATTCCAGAATAATCTCACTACAAACCTGAATTTATGGAAATTATTCTTTCTTCAACTCCAAAGACCAAAGAGTTGTTACCCCAGGATCAAATATAACCCCAAGCCATGGTATCCCCACCCCTACCCTACCCTATTCCCTGACTATCCACATACTTTTATTTATTTTTAAATAGGAGATGGTTTTATTTTTTCCCATAGATTTTGTTAAAATAAAAAATTGAACGGTTTAGAAGTATCTAAGCAAAAAGTTAAAAACTTAAAGTCTGCCTTTGTGTATTTTTCCAGATATTATTGTTTCTCTCTCTCCCTGCCTCTGTCTCTATATTTTTCAAAACTGGTATCATAAAAAATATTTCATTTTGTAACTAGATTTTCATATATGGCAAACGTCTTGTATATCAGCAGTATAAATCTGGTAATACTAACTATACAGATACATTTATATTACAATATGGGCTCTGCATGCTATCATGTATTAAGTCATTTAATTTTCCCAACAAGCCTATAATATATCTGTATCTACTTATCACCTATCCACCAGGTGAGAAACCTGGGGCACAGAGACTTGCCCAAGATTACACATCTATAAGTGCTGGCGCTGAGGTTTGAATCCAGGCAGCCTGATTCCAGAGAGCAGACTCTTAATCACCGCACTACATTCTGCCTCTTCATTATCTTTGTTAATGCCACATTGTTATGTGTGTGCAAATATCCTTCACAAATCCCATTGACAGGTATTTATGTCGTTCCTAAATGTTTGATACCTTAGGTAATATTGTAATATATGTCATTTCATTATAGTTATCCACGCGTGTCCTCAGTGTAAATCTCTAAAGGTGGGGTTGATGGGCTGAAGAATTAGTACATTGCTTTTAAACATTTGCAGAAAGGCTGTGTCCATCTGTAGAGCTGTCACTTTGTAAGAGTGTCCGTTCCCCCATATCCTACACTTGTCAGCACTGTGTATCATTATTCTTTCTCATATTGCCAGTCAGTTCAGTCTAAGAATGCTGGACTTGACCTGGGCTCTGTGATCTTGAAAAACAGTGATGCCTAAGGTCCTCACACTTTTTGCGTTCTAGGAAATGACTTATTGCAAAACCACCCTTCCTCATATGACACAGATAAGGCTCACAGATTTCCCCCCTGTTTACCTAAGACAAGGCCGGGAAAAAAAAAAAGGTCAAATTCCCTTGCTTTGCCTCATAAATGATTAGCTGAAGTACTGGTCTCTACAGATCAATTGGAACAAAATGTTTCTTGACCAAACTTTGCTTAAGACTCTCTCCTTCGCCAGGTGTCTTGAACTTTGGTCCACCCTCAGCCTGAGCCAGCACACAGCGAGAGAAGAGACTGGCTTCAGTGTAAAACATTTTCTGATCTTGTCATTCTGATCTTGTCCAGACCAAATATCCACACCCAATTCTTTCTAGTCTTGCTGACTCCTCTCTATAAAAGAAAAATCCTAGGGACGCCTGGGTGGCTCAGTCGGTTAAGCGTCTGCCTTCGGCTCAGGTCATGATCCCAGGGTCCTGGGATCGAGTCCCACATCGGGCTCCTTGCTGAGCAAGAGGCCTGCTTCTCCCTCTGCCTTCCTCTGTCTCTCGCTCTCTGATAAATAAATAAAATCTTAAAAAAAAAAAAAGAAAAAGAAAAATCCTATAGCCTAACTCCTGAGACATTTGCAGATCTTATGGTTAAAGGGTTCTCCCCATCACAAGAGTCTCTTTCCCTTATCACAGTAACTTTTAAGTTAAGGGTCTCCTTCCTAAATCCAGATTTGTTTTTTATTCAGCAGGTTGAAACAATGACAACAAAACAGCTTGTTTTATTTCACTTTTCTTTATGTAATTTTGTTTGCTTTTCAAGTGTGATTATTGGCTATTTATTTTGATGGCTTCTCATACAGTTTATAAATCTCCCCAGATTTGCTCAGTCCCAGGCGACTGTCGCCATTTGTCCCCAGGAGATCCAGCCACTGGAGACAGTTCCACACTGCTGGGTCTCTCCGCATGCTTACCATGAGTGTGGGTTTCTGGAATGCCTTCTTGATGTGCCCTCCGTGAGCTACAGCAGCTGAGGTACACAGCTCCAAGCCAGTCCAATCCACGGAGCCCAAGCCTTGCTTTCCACTTTCTCCTTGAAACAAGGTACAGTTCTAAGTTTTGGATCTGACTTTTTCAACCTGAGTAACACAACCTGAAAGTGTAGGGGGACTTAATGCCCCATGGGGTGAACTTTGATCCATGAGAAGCAAGAGGAGGAAGGGAAGCAAAAGTAAATATCCCTCCCTTCGCCCTCTTCCCTTGCACTGCTCCAGATTTTGTGCCAAGGCACAGCTGTTATCTGGAAAGTCTATCTGGACGGCCAATCTGGAAGATGTCCCAAGTCACTGGTCCCAACTAACTAAGCCATGGGGCGCCTGGGTGGCACAGCCGGTTGAGCATCCAACTCTTGGTTTCAGCTCAGGTTGTGATCTCAGGGTCGTGAGATTGAGCCCCGCATCAAGCCCTGCGTCAAACCCCAGATAGGGGTATGCGCTCAGCGGGAATTCTGCTTAAGATTCTCTCTCTCTGTGAATTGTCTATTCTGAACTTTCGGTCATTTTTCTCGTGTGATGTGTTAGGCTGTTTCCTAAGCACAGAAACTGAAGTGGGGAACAAGACAGGTTGGGAAGAATGCTCAAAGGAGAAGGGAATTAGGAAAGTCAGATGAGCAAGGGGAAAACTAGGAATATGGTCTTCACTGGAGACCAGCTTTCGTCCCATCCTAGGGGGAAGATCAGGAGCACAAGCAGCACCAGAGAATCAGTTCCACCACAAGCCCAGGAGTTGGTTCAATCAGTCTTTGCCAGAGTCTGTGGGTCAGGGAACATTGCCTCCTGAGTGGGGCAGCTCTCCCTCCGGCCAAAGGCAATTCTGTGGAGAAGGCAGCTGTGATTTGTTCTTTCTTTTTATATATATACTTAAATATAATAGTTACTATTTGGAGGGTTTTTTGCATAAGTTTACTCTTTTTTTTATTATGTTATGTTAGTTACCATACAGTAGTACATCATTAGTTTTTGATGTAGTGTTCCATGATTCATTGTTTGCAAACACCCAGTGCTCCATCCAGCATGCGCCCTCCCCAATACCCACCACCAGGCCAAGCCATCCCCCCATCCCCCTCCCCTGTGAAACCCTCAGTTTGTTTTTCAGAGTCCATAGTCTCTTGTGGTTCATCTCCCTCTCTGATTCCCCCCCTTCATTTTTCCCTTCCTTCTCCTAATGTCCTCCATGCTATTCCTTATGTTCCACAAATTAGTGAAACCATATGATAATTGACTTTCTCTGCTTGACTTACTTCACTTAGCATAGTCTCCTCCAGTCCCATCCATGTTGATGAGAAAGTTGGGTATTCATCCTTTCTGATGGCTGAGTAATATTCCATTGTATATATGGACCACATCTTCTTTATCCATTCATCTGTTGAAGGGCATCTCGGCTCTTTCCACAGTTTGGCTATTGCGGACATTGCTGCTATGAACACTGGGGTGCATGTGGCCCTTATTTTCACTACATCTGTATCTTTGGGGTAAATACCCAGTAGTGTAATTCCTGGGTCATAGGGTAGCTCTATTTTTAATTTTTTGAGGCACCTCCACACTGTTTTCCAAAGTGGCGGTACCAACTTGCATTCCCACCAACAGCTGTGATTTGTTCTTAGTGATACAGCAAACACGGTTTGGTTACCATGGCACGTAAAGGGATCTGGCCGGGGTATCCATAGCCTCTACTACACGAAATTTGTCTTTCTTACAAATGATAACAATGTAAACCATTTGTATTAAACCGTCATTTAAACCATTGTATTAAATTCGTCATTGTATTAAACCATTAAACCATTGTATTAAATTCGTCATTCTCTTTCACTTTATTTTAGTGAAGAAATTATACCTTTTTATGTGGAGAGGATCAGAATATGCCACTCCAAAATATACCACTTTGGCATAAAGATTGTTTTAAGCTGAAGATATTTGAGATTCAACAGATGAAAAAAAGGGAGGTGGGGCCTTTTCAAAGCTTCTCTTATGTGACTAAAAGCAACAACTTCAGGGAAATTAGACTACTGTAAAAAGGAAAACTGGAATATAACCTACCCCAAATCCTTTCTCCAGGGGAGTTTTAAGACTGCTCAGACCTATATAGGCAAACATTATCACAAACTTTCTTATCTCCAGTCTGTTCTCCTAAAAATCTATTTGTTTTTTCTAACTTAACCTATTTGTTTTTCTCATAAGAAGACTTTTCTCCTCTGTACCTTTCCTCTACTAAGTTAGGTACATAAAACCTTCATCGCTATCCCTTTGACAAGCCAGCTACTTCCTCTGTTGGCTCCTGTATGCATGTAAAATCAACCTTTTTGCCCTGCTAATCTCCTTTTTATTGGTTTAATTCATAAGCTTCAGATATTGAACTTAAGAGAGTAGAGGAAAAGCTTTCTTTCCCCTCCCCTACATGTGTCATAAATATAAATCATTCTCTAAGTTTTCTGTTTTCCTTGTCTTTTTCACTCCAAGATGAAAAAAAAATCATTCAAGTGAAGAGGATATAATATAGGTCATAAACTTGGATCTACACAAAGAAATGAAGAGATTCAGAAATAGAATTTATAAAGATAAAATAATTTTTTCTCTTATATTAAGTTGCTCTAAAAGATGGTTGACTTTATATCAAAAATAGAAAAATATATTGTTTTTATAGCGTATGTAAAAGTAAAATGCATGATAACAATAACATAAGAAATGAGAAGGAGGACCTGAGGATACACTTACAATGTCTTCAGAAACATATTACTTGAAGGTAAATTCAGATTAATTTTTAAAAGAGGTATAAATTATTTCTTTTAAAAGTTATATATAATAAGTCAATAGAGGAGATAAAATAGAATTATTTAAAAATTCTTAAAGCCAGGGAAGAAAGAAAGGAAAATAAACAACAAATGGAACAAATAAACAATGATTAGAAAGCTGGTAGATTCTAACTCAAACATATCAATAATAACTTCAAATGTGAATGATCTCTACATATCAGTTAAGATCAAGTGGAATTTGAAATTAAAGAAAATATGTTTCATCGGTCTTACACAATTCACAGTGCTCACCATAGCACATACCCTCCCCAATGTCTATCACCCAGACACCCTAACCCTCCCACCCTCCACCACTCCAGCAACCCTCAGTTTGTTTCCTGAGATTAAGAATTCCTCATATCAGTGAGATCATATGATACATGTCTTTCTCTGATTGACTTATTTCGCTTAGCATAATACCCTCTAGTCCCATCCACGTTGTTGCAAATGGCAAGATCACAGACCTGTACCTCTGAAACAAATAATACATTATATGTTAAAAAAAGAAGAAGAAGAAGAAGAAGATAGTAGGAAGGGAAAAATGAAGTGGGGGAAATCGGAGGGGGAGATGAACCATGAGAGACTATGGACTCTGAGAAACAAACTGAGGGTACTAGAGGGGAAGGGGGTGGGGGGATGGGTTAGCCTGGTGATGGGTATTGAGGAGGGCACGTTCTGCATGGAGCACAGGGTGTTATACGCAAATAATGAATCATGGAACACTACATCAAAAACTAATGATATAATGTATGGTGATTAACATAACATAAAATAAAATTTAAAAAAAAGAGGGGAACAAGTAGTAAGGGGTAAGACATTGGAAAAGTGGAATTTTAGCTGAGTCATAACCAGTAGAGCTGTATTTGGAGTATACGTTAGAGTAAAATTATTCAAAAAAATATGTGTATGATAGCAACAAATGAAGAAATTACATATGACTCACAAAACATGTGTAAGATCTATATACTAAAAATTATAAAATACTGATAAAAATAAAAGTAAATAAAAATAAGTAAAGAGGTACACTACATTCATGAATTGAAAGTCTCAATATCATCAATTCTCCTCAATGCATTCTATAAATTCAAAGCAGTCCCGGCCGAAAGTCCAGCAAGATTTTGTAGATACTGATTATCTGTTTCTAAAATTTGTATAGGAAGTCCAAAGAATTGAAATAACCAAAATAACTCTGGAAAAAAAATAATAAATCAGAGACTCACATTACCCAATTTCCAAACTTATTCTAGAGCCTCAGTAACTAAAACAGCATGATGTTGGCAAAAAGTAGACTCATAGATTAATGAAACAGAATAGAGAGAACAGAAATAGAATCACACAAATATAGGCAACTGATTTTTGACAAAAATGCAAAGGCAATTCAATGGAGAAAGGACAATTTTTTGTATAAATGGTGCTAGAATAATTAGATATCTATATGAAAAAAATAAAAAAGAACTTTGGTACAACCCTCATACATTATACAAAAATTAATTCAAAATGGATTATAGACCTAAATGTGAAATGTAAAAGTATACAACTCCAAGAAGGAAATATAAAAGAAAAATCTATATAACTCTGGGTTTGGTGATGAAAGATTGAACAGTAAAAAAGCATGATCCACAAAAGAAAAATTTGGCAAACTGGACTTTATCAGAATTAAAAATTTTTTTTTTTAAAGATTTTATTTATTTATTCATGAGAGTCAGAGAGAGAGAGGCAGAGGCAGAGGGAGAAGCAGGCTCCCCGCAGAGCAGGGAGCCCGATGCGGGACTCGATCCCGGGACTCCAGGATCATGACCTGAGCCGAAGGCAGACGCTTAACCGACTGAGCCACCCAGGCGCCCCAGAATTAAAAATTTTTGTCTGTGAAAGACACTGTAAGGAAAACAAAAAGACAAGCTGTAAGATGGGAGGAAATACTTGCAAATGACATATTTGATAAAGCACCAAAATATATGAGGGATTTTTAAAACTCAACTGTAGGAAGATAACAACAACAAAAAATGGGCAAAAGATTCCAGCAGACACTTCACTAAAAAATAAATAAGGACTTCAGTTATGCATATAAAAAGATTATCAATATCATTATGGAAATGAAATTAAAACCACAACAAGATGCCACTACAACCTATTAGAATGTAAATTGAAATTAAAAAAGAAAATCTAACAATACCGAATGGTGACAAGGATTTAGAGCTACAAAAATCCTCATTCGTTGCTGGTGGGAATGCAAAATGATATAGCCACTTTGGAAAACAATTTGGCAGTTTCTTTTTTTTTTTTTTTAAAGATTTTATTTATCCATTCAACATAGAGAGACAGCGAGAGAGAGAACAAAAGCAGGGGGAGTGGGAGAGGGAGAAGCAGGCTTCCCACGGAGCAGGGAGCCCGATGTGGGGCTCGACCCCAGGACCCTGGGATCATGACCTGAGCCGAAGGCATAGGTTTAACGACTGAGCCACCCAGGCACCCAATATGGCAGTTTCTTACAAAATTAAACATATACTTACAAAACCCAACAATCCTACTTCTAGATATTTACCTAAGTGAATTGAAAACATATTTTTTTTACCAACACCTGTATGCAAATATTTATAGAAGCTTTATTAATAATTGCTAAAAGTTGGAAACAACCAGTAAGTGAATGAATAAACAGCATTACATCCAAACAAGGGAATACCACTCAGCCTTGGAAAAGAACAAACTACTGATTTATACAACAATGCGGATGTATTTAAAAGAATGCTGATCGGTTGTGCAACATCTGTCACTCCACTGGTCACTGGGGCTGGTTCGGCGGATCTGACTGGCTTGGCGTGTGTCCCCTTCCTCCCTTACAGCTCCCTGTGCATCCCTCTTGAAGCAATGCTCTGGGTTGAAGAATCTGACCTCCCCGAACAGAGGAGGACTGGTCATGGTCAGAGATATACAAGTAGCTGTGCTCCCCTGCTAGAACCTCCATACAAGCTCTCAAGGTCTGTTTGTAGGAGAAAGTAGGATAGTCAAGCTTCTAAGACTCCAGAAACATCCAAATTAAGCACTACAGATGGCAGTCTGCCTTTCTAAAGAAAAAAATTAAAAAATAATTAAAAAAATAGAATTCTGCTAAATGAAAAAAAAAGTCAGACTCAAAAGACTACATATTGTATGACTCAATTTATATTTTGGAAAACACAGAACTATAGGGACGGAAAACATAAGCAGCTGACAAAGGTTGGGGAGGAGTTGACTACAAGTTATAGCAAAAGGGAATTTTTAAGGAGACAAACTGTTCTGATGGTTCTGGGGTGATAGATACATGACTCCACACATTTGTCAAAAATCTGTAGAACTGTATATCACAGAGTACACTTGACTCAAATTTAATATAAAAAAAAATCAACCAGTTTGGTGAATCTCAGGTGGAACGCAGACGTGTGACAAATGAATCTAACTGCAACACAAATATAGTATAACTTCAGTGAAGGGAGTGGGGAAAAAGAACTGATCTTGGTCATTTTGGAAAACATTGTTTTGACTCAAAACTGTAAGGCTAAAGACAAAAAGAATTTTCCATAAACACTGTACTCAAGTTTTCCTTTCACAGCAGTACGGATTAAAAATTCTGAAACTATGGGGCTCCTGGGTGGCCCAGTCGATTACACGTCCGACTCTTGATTTGGGCTCTAGTCATGGTCTCAGGGTTGTGAGGTCAAGCCCCGCAATGGGCTCTGCACTGGGCATGGAGCCTGCTTAAGATTCTCTCTCTTCTTTTCCCTCTGTCCCTGCCCTCTTCCCGCCTCGCTTAAAAAAAAAAAAGAAGAAGAATTCTGAAACTTACATTGTACAAGTAAGTATTGAATTACAGGTAATAAGAGGGGCGCCTCGGTCATTAAGCGTCTGCCTTCGGCTCAGGTCATGATCCCAGGGTCCTGGGATCGAGCCCTGCATCAGGCTCCCTGCTCCGTGGGAAGCCTGCTTCTCCCTCTCCCACTCCCCCTGTTTGTGTTCCCTCTCTTGCTGTGTCTCTCTCTGTCAAATAAACAAATAAAATCTTAAAAAAAAAAAAGAATTATAGATAATAAGAGCCAGGTTCCTCATTGTTAGAGAAATATGCTAGCAATAAAGAAGCAGGGAAGAGTAGAAATAACCCTGTGATGTCAGATTAGAGCTGGAAATATCTATGTGAACTCATGTTGATAGATAGATAGATAGATAGATAATAGATAGATCCATATAAAATTATTGCTATATGTGTATACATGAGTTAATATACATAGATTTGCTAGTTCGGTCCACTGAGAGAGCATAGAAATAATGACGCCCCAGTACAATGAGAAGGCTAGCACCCAAATCTTGGTTTCTAAATATAATTTTCCCATAAAAGGAACAATGGCTCCATAGTAAAATGACTGAGCCTGGAACACCCTGTTGTATCAAGTAAGGAAGTACTAGGGAAAAAAAAAATGGACACAGGAGCTAACTTAAAAATATTCCTAGGGCGCCTGGGTGGCTCAGTTGGTTAAGCGACTGCCTTCGGCTCAGGTCATGATCCTGGAGTCCCAGGATCGAGTCCCGCATCAGGCTCCCTGCTCGGCAGGGAGTCTGCTTCTCCCTCTGACCCTCCTCCCTCTCATGCTCTCTGTCTCTCATTCTCTCTCTCTCTCAAATAAATAAATAAAATCTTTAAAAAAAAATATTCCTAATGGTGAAAAGGTAACTTAATTATAACCTAAAGATTAATATAAATATCCATAAATCCATACTGATATAAATAAATTATTGAAAAAAATAAATAAACTTGAGAGAAGTGATAAATATTCGTTACAGAAGAAATAGAAAATCACCTTTAGAACACAACAGCAATAACTGTTGTAGGCAAAATATACTGATGAATGCTAAAATCAGTGAGCAAACTTTAAGGAAAAATCAGATATGCACATAGTCACAAAACATCTCTCTCCAAATATTTATTAATTATTGTGGTAGTTTGAACATATGTCCATAAATTTTTAATATTCCTCCCCTCTGGAGGTGGAACTCAATTCTCTTGATTGTGACCTGGACTTGGTGATTCTCTTTTAATGAATATAGTATGGAAATGCAAAACTAGTAACTTCAATTTGGAGAAAACTCATAGACATCACCTTAACCAAGTAATCAAGGTTAATATCACCAGTAATAGACCATGCTGATACATGTACCCCACAAAATGATATAATGAGAACATTCCACCTCCGTGGTATTCCTTCGAGAAATCTATAGCCCAGTCTAATCATTAGTCAAACCTAAACTGAGGCACATTCTACGAAATGCCTGACCAGTATTTTTAATATATATATATATATATTTAAGATTTATTTTTATTTTAGAGGAGAGAAAGAGAGCATCGGGTGGTGGCGGGGTGGGGGGAGGAGAGCGGAGGGGTAGAGGGAGAGAGAATCTTAAGTAGGCTAAGCGTTGAGCACAGAGCCTGATGCCCAGCTCAATCCCACGACCCTGAGATCACAACCTGAGCCAAAACCAAGAGATGGATGCTTATCCGACTGTGCCACCCAGGCGCCCCAACTGACCAGTATTTTTAGAAGGTATCAAGATCATGACAAAAATGGAAAGACAGAAAACAGTCACAGATTGGAGGAGACCACGGAAACATGCTCTGTAAATAAACTGTGGTATACCGGATTGGATCTTGGAACAGATAATGGACATCAGTGAAAAACCAGTGAAGTAAATCAAATCAATACTTTGGTTGCTACTACTATACCAACGTTAATTTCTTAGTTTTGACAAATGCACTGTCATTATGTAAGATGTTCGCATTAGGAGCATCTGGGTAAGGTATGTATGGGAACTCTGAACTATCTTTGCAACCTTCCCTAAGTCTGCAGTTATTCTAAAATAAAGAGTTTACTTAAAAATGAGAAGAAAGAGAGAACATATCCTGGTTAAAGGGAACTGCCTAGCAAAGCACAAAAAGAAAACCTCTGGTGTGTGGTTAGAGTTAGTGGGAGGGAGGTGGGAGCAGAAAAAGATGGAGAAGTTCTTTAAACTGGCATATTCCAAAGCATAAATTTCAATGCAGGGAAAGGCAGGGTCCAGATCATGTAGGTCCTTATATATAAGGTGACCATATAATGTATCATCTTAACTGGGACACTTTTGAGAATAAAAGGGGGTGCTCAGCAGACAAAAAGCTGGGACAACAAGCATAAACTGGGACTGTCCTAGGCAAACTGAACATATGATCAATCACCCTATTTATATACCATGAGAAGGGGTTTGGACTTGACTTTGAGAGCAATGTTTTCCATAATGTGTATTTTGAAGGCCTTCACAGCCATTAAATATAAAATTTTACCGTCAAATACATTCAGAAAAAAACTGAGTTAAAGAAAGTTATACTTGTTACTTTGCTGAACCAGAGCTTCAAGCATTTTATTTACAAATGTGTGCTGTGAATCTTCAAGACTGTATCATAATATGGTTTCCCATAGACACCCTTCTCTGATTCCTTCCTCCAACTACACAACCTCCCAGCCCTGCCCAGCCCAAGCACTTTTATTTTTAAGGAGTATATTTGGGGGCATGCTGCAATCATGGGGATGGCATAAAGCCTGGAGTGATGTTTTCAGATCCATGCTTCCAATACCCAGGGGTGGCTCTGACAATAATAAACTTGAGTAGAACTGGATATAGAGAAAATCATGAGGAGGCTGCTCCCGTGGATTGAGATGCAGACAGAGGGACTTAACAATATGTAGGAGGCGAAATTAGCATTGAACATACCAATCATCCTACCATAATTGTTCATGTAAGATTACTACAGGATGCTTATTTATTATGTGTGTTTAAAAGTCAGAGCAGAATCTGTTCTGTGCTTGGCACTGTGTAGTTTTAGAAAACTAGTACACGGCAGAAGGAGATGGAGGTGCATTTGAATATAAAGAGGTGGCATCTTATTAGTGTTCAAAGGACCTGAGAGGAATCCATTCGTGACATATTTTAAAACATGAAAAAAAATGGAAAGAACCCAGGAGGAGTATTCAGACAGCTGAGCCTTGGTCCTGGTTCAGTCAGTAACGAGCGGGGGAACCTGAAGAGGCCATAAGACTCAGATTCTCTGTTGCATTGTACTTTGCCTCCCACAGCCCTGCTTTCTCTCAAAGGAAACAGGAAAGGATGTATGAAAAATGCAATAGGCCTTATGCAGATATGAGTTCTTTTCATGATAGTTCCTTAAATGATTGAAATTCTTTTTCCTATTCACCAACCACTTCCTAATTCTCAAGTCCAATGCACAACTTTTGGTTTTTAATTTACTTGAACTTTCTGTGACATGTGATATCAAAAGAGCATTTCCTCTTTTTGAAATGTTTTCCTTCATTCTCTCCCATGCCTTTTCCTGGTTTACTTTTCAGCTCTCTGATTACTCCTTTTCAGGATTTTTCTTCCTCAGCCCTCCCTTAAACACAGGAGTCCATAACATTCCTTCTTTAGAGTTAATGACCTCATCTCTTGCCATAGCTCCAGCCAGAAATCTACCTTGAACTCCAACTCACACTTTCAAGAATCTGGAGGACATCTCAAACTGGGTATCACTTCCCCAGAATCTTTTTTTTTTTTTTTAAGATTTTATTTATTTATTTGACAGAGAGAGAGAGGGAGAGCACAAGTAGGCAGAGCAGCAGGCAGAGGCAGAGGGAGAAGCAGGCCTCCCGCAGAACAGGGAGCCCGATGTGGGGCTCGATCCCAGGACCCTGGGATCATGATCTGAGCCGAAGGCAGACGCTTAACGGATGAGCCACCCAGGCGCCCCAACTTCCCCAGAATCTTAACTACAACACATCCAAAGCTTAATTTAATGAAGCTTTGCTCCCCCATTCCAGCACCTTCATCTTCAAACTGCAATTACTAGATTAGCGATCTTAGATCTCAGACAGCTACATCATGTTCAGCTCACATCCTGAAAATAGTAGTCATGTCTTCCATTCTTCATATCCAATTAATTTCCAAGTCTTCCTAAATATTTTTCAAAGTAGGCCTTCCCTTTTCTTTCCCAATGCATTTGCATTAGGACCGTGCTTCAACATCTCTGATATTGGGGAGATTCTAAGTTGGGGACGTGCTACTATTGCAATAGCCTTCTAAATGGTTGCAGTCCCTCTCTCTCTGTCTCTCTCTCTCAGTGTTATTTCCTTTGAATATCCCCCATTTCTCCAGTTTTTTTCATAGCATAGAATTATGAGCACATTACACTTTTGTTTAAAATCCTTTAATAGTTTAACTCCTCTCAGATACTCGTTTAACATGATCTAGAAAAGGTTTTTCATTATATAAACTCCGCTTGCCTTTCCAGTCTTTTGTCCCTCCAATCCACCCACTGTGCTTCATCTAAATAAAATTATGTAGAAATCCCTAAGAGTTTGTTCTTGTCTGTGAATTTTTATGTGCTCTTCCTTTTGCCTGGAATGTCCTTTCCCATCTTGTCTTCCCAGGGAACTCTAACACATCTTTCAAGGTTCTGTTAACACTTCCCCTTTGGAATGGTCCCTGACCACACACTAAGTCATCCTCATTCCTGGGCTCCCGCCATGCTGTGTATAAATCTTTATCACAGTACTTCTTATAGTGTCCTGGGCAAGATCTCACTCCTTGAATTCCTTGAGGGAAAATACTATACACCCCACAAATCTTGATACCTGCAGCTTCTGAAATAGTACCTGGCACATGGCAGCTTCTCAATGAATATTTGCTGAGTGGATGATATGGCAGGAAGAACTAAAGATTCTAAATTAAGTCATCTGGACCTATGCTGCTCATAATTATTTGTGTACTTTTGATGAAGTTTCTTTGGCTTTCAGTTTCCTTAATTTACTTCCTAAATGAGGAATTAGAGCTAGATTTTCTGTAAGGTCCCCTCCAGCTTTATGTTTTTGTTTTTTATACTCCATGGTTGGAATCATTGCCTATTATAGAAGCCGAAATACCTACTTTATTTGATCACAGAATTTTTTTTTTTTAAGATTTTATTTATTTATTTGAGAGAGAGAATGAGATAGAGAGCATGAGAGGGGGGAGGGTCAGAGAGAGAGGCAGACTCCCTGCTGAGCAGGGAGCCCGACGTGGGACTCGATCCCGGGACTCCAGGATCATGACCTGAGCCGAAGGCAGTCGCTTAACCAACTGAGCCACCCAGGCACCCTGATCACAGAATGTTTTATAAAAATTTAAAAATATTGATAAAAGGGATTTCACATAAAAATCCGAATTTCCTAAAAGTGCAATCAGTGCTAACTGAATCATGCTGCCTTTAGATGGGATGAATTCCTTCTGCTTGGCCAGCATGCTCACTCTATTGCCCCCTTTTTAGAGGCAGAATATAAGTTGCTGTTTATTAAAACACTTGCACTGTAGTTTTCTTCAGAAAAGATGTGAAATAGGAAATATTTCTTGTTCCCATTTTTCTGTTAAAAGCAGAATAATTAAAAATAAACTGAGAGACCCTTGTGTTTCTTATTCCTGTCTGACGTCACTCACTTAGGTACATATGTATGTATAATACTAAACAACCTAGAATTTGTTCAGGGGGTACCAATTCAAAATATTCTGGTTTTGTTTTTTTTCACCTGAGTGCATCTGGACCTTTCATGTCCTGATGATCCTTTCAGAGTAATAGTGTTGCCCTAATACAGGCAAAGGCCAAGCCAATCTATCTTCTAATTAATTTGCTGAGTATTTCTTTCACCCAAAGCAACCGATGCTTTTATCTAATAATTACATTGTTCCAATATTTACCATCAGAATATTTTCTGCTACTCCCTACCCTTCAAGGAACGACCTGTACGTGCTATGAAAACTTGTCTACTAAATGGGCACACGAAGGTGACTGTTCACTGTCATTGTTCCTGCTAGGATTGCATATCTGCGTTAGCATTTTTTTAATGGAACTGTGACTACATTCTACTGCAGAGTAAAGACAAGATGGGCAGGACCTGATGGGGCGGGCTGAAGACACGAGTCTAGGGAGGCCGCCATCACCCGATAAAGACAGATGCTCTCCATTCCCTCCTCTTGTTTTTTGGCACTGGCTAAGGCGTTTGTCCTGCGTAAGTCGAGGCCTCAAAAAACATCTCCCTTGCAATTTTCTTGGTACCTTATTCCTTAGCTTAGACCCCGGGGGGGGGCGGGGCAGAATGGCTGTCACTCAATCCCGCCGGCCAACGAGAGGGGAGCGAGCCCCGCCTCCTTCCCGGAGCTGCACTGCGGGCATGCGCACTGGGCGTCCCAGTGCCACCGCCCATCAGCTGAGAATCGTAGCTGGGGGCTCTGGGGCCCGGGGGTACCCGCGGCCGGAGGAGGAGGAGGAAGCCGAGGAGGTTGGGGTAAGAGCAGCCTGGGGGGTGCGAGGGAGGGTCCCTGGCCCGGCGCCCCAGAGGCGCGAAGTCCCCGCGGCTGCCGCGCCTCCTTGTTTGTGCGCGTTGTCCGGTGGCCTCAGCCTTGCGCTTGGCGGCTGCGGTCGGGAGGCGGAGGGAGGGCGCTGCCCCAGCCGCGGAGCACCACCGCTGCCCACGCCCCCGGTCAGGCAGGCCCGGCCGGCCCGGCCGGCCCCGTCGGCCCCGCGCCCGCCACGCCGCAAGCAGCCCGGCCGGGGCGCTGGCTCCGGTGCGCCCGAGGGCTGCGCGCACCCGGGCGGGGCCGGCGCCGGGGCCCGCTGGGCTGAGCTCGGGAATCCTGCTTCTGCCTGGAGCGGGACACCAAGGGACCTCTTCCTCTTTGCGACTAATGGAGTTAGAGAACGCACTTTAAAGTTCTCTTCTCGAATACAGAGGAACTGAAAGTAGATGGCTGTCGTAAAGGAACCCTGTACATTTATTCGGAGGCTCGTTGTAGTGGGTTTTCTGTCTGGCTTGAAGGCAGGCTAACTTTCTTTGATCTCAGTACACGTCATTAATTGGTTTCCCTAAAGACCGTTAAAAATACATAAAATATTTTAGGACACCTCCCCCACCCCGCTCCTTGTTTTTTAGGTTCTTACTTTTTAAAAATTCAGACACAAAAAAATAACATTACCTTTCTGGTCAAATGCTGTATTTTTTTTCCTCTCAAGTTTCTTGTATTTGCTTTGCTCTTCTATACGTATATACGTTAATTTTTATTTAATTCGGATCAGTGTATTTTGACTATAACTTCATATAATTTAAAACTTGTGCAGAATCTGGAAGAAAATGATTATGAAGTGCTGTGCTGTTGAGTAATGTTGCAGGTGGACGTTTCTTCGGAGCAGCCTTAGCCTCACCCCTGCAGAGACTTCTAGCAGTGTTCAGCAGTGTCTTGTGATGTGGACGGCCTCTGCTTTGAAGGCCGCTTTGAGAAGTTTGTCTCAGACGGTGACTAATTAAGAATTATGCTCTTGTTTCAAACTGTTTGTAGAAGTTATCATAGTACCTCATTAATGTCTGCATCATTTTTCTTCAGATATTTTACTTCTGCTCCTCCCGATAACATAGCCTCATTTTGGTTAGGATATCAAACTCTAGCCAAGTGCTGGGGGTGGAAAAATAAATTATATAAAACATCCATCAACAGTAAGTCCGAGTAAAGTTTGCCATGATTCCATTTAACTCGAAAGTTTGGTGTTTGGAAGGGTGAAAAATAAACCTTGGCATTGTGAGTAAAACCGAATAGTATAATAGTTTAACACATGGAGATGCTGAGCTAAAGAATTCAGTTAATTTGGTTTAGATAGAGAATGCTCACATCCCTAGAATGATCGCCTTCACATTCATGGAACAGCTACCGTGCATCTGATCTGTGGATTCCTCAAGGCTGACAAGGTTGTCTTGTTTTTATATCGCGGAGGTAGGGATAGATAATAAGCAGTATACTACCTAGATCATTTTAAATGGTGATTAGCACTATGATAAAAAAAAGTTAGATCAACAGAGAGTGGCAGGGGTGGTGACTTCTCATTTCAGATGCAGGTAGTCACCAAAGACTTATCCAGCATGCAATGAGACTTTGCTGGGGCAAAGGAGTCAGTCATGTGGAGATCATGGGAAAAGCCTTCTAGGGATAGGAAATGACACTCAGCAAAGGCCCTAAGGCAGTAATTAGCCCAGTACATTTAGGATCTGAAAGAAGACACTGGAATGTAATGTTTTAGGATTGGTAAATATTTATCCTCAGACTAGGTATGTGTTCTTAGGAAATAGGTACATTTATTCATTCAGTCTACAAATATTTATTAAGCACCTATTATATAACCAGGTACTGAGACTAGATTAGCGCACAAAACAGACGAAACCTTGCCCTCCTGGGAGTTTACATTTTGGGGCACGGGGTGGAGGGACGTCCAGTATTTTATGCTAGTAATTGCAAGTAAGAAAGTGAAACTGACTATTGTTCTGTCCATGCTTGATTTATAGAACATGAGATTTATGCTTATTGGGAGTCTTGGGATTCTGCAGTGTGTCCAGGAGTAGTACCTGGGGTTAGTATTTGACACTTAAGATTTCACAGTTCCCTTTGTTCTTTTATTTGTGCTCTACAGAAAGTCTTGGGAATATCCTTGTTGTGAGTGTTGCACTTTGATCCTCTCTTTCCTTCTTTCCCTTTACAGTCTTGATGTATTTTCATAGAAAGGTAATTGTTGAGCTGTCTACATAAGCACTATTCAATAGAACTTTATGCTGTGATGGAAATGTTCTACCCAAGAGCTATACAAGCCCCTGGCCTCACATGTGATACTTGAGTACTTGATAGGGCAGGTACAGATAAAGAGTTATTATTCTGAGCAATAAAACTAGGAATTCTAAATGAGCTTTCAAAAAATATTCATCAAGAGTTCTTTAGTGCTTGGTAGGTCTGGGCTAAGCGCTGGAGACTGATGTGGAAAGCAGCCTTCAGCATAACTTGGTTGATTCTAGTCTATATGCAAAGATCATAAACTTTTAAGTCATTTTATAGTTAGCTGTAGTTTGTCTGTCTGTGTATATGTTTTCTCAGTGAAGTTAGTCATTTGCCTCCTTTATTTCTCATATTTCATCATCAGAGGGGCCAACCAGTGTTGTCTCCTAGATATCACCATTAGCAGAATAAGAGAGAAAAGGACTAAGCTATTCTGCTGTGTTTCCTTGATCTATTCATGTAGCTATCTGTTCCTCATCCTAAGAGCAGAGTTGCAGGTCTGTTCCGCATCTGAAGAGCAGAGTCTGCAGAAAGGCGGTAAATTTGTTTTGTTCTGTTTTGTTTTTTTAACTGAGTGGGTTCACCTGTCCTGAATTTTTGTTATATGATGAAGCAGTATGGTTTAGTGTTTTAAAAATATGGGCTGTAAGATGTAGTTTCAAATTTTAGCTCTTAGATTAAGCAAGTTACTTATTCTAATTATGCCTTGGTGTCTTCATGTGAAAAATCAGAATAACGAGTGTACCTACGTCAGAGGTCTGTTGTACGAGTCAACTGAGAAAATAAATCTAAAAGTCCTAAGGGCAGTGCTTTGGAAATATGTTAGCCATTGTTAATCTTGTTGCCTTTTTTTTTTTTTTTAAAGATTTTATTTATTTATTTGAGACAGAATGAGAGAGACAGAGAGCACATGAGAGGGGGGAGGGCCAGAGGGAGAAGCAGGCTCCCTGCCGAGCAGGGAGCCCGATGCGGGACTCGATCCTGGGACTCCAGGATCATGACCTGAGCCGAAGGCAGTCGCTTAACCAACTGAGCCACCCAGGCGCCCTATCTTGTTGACTTTTAACGTATCTTTCTCTTCCATCATTTGCAAATTTCTTTTCATTCTTCACTCAACACAGAGCTGAGGTGATAACCACTGTTCCCTTTGTCTAAGGAGATTCCAGCCAATCCAGCAGCAGCAGCTCTTTGGATGAAGGAAACCCAGTTATCTCAACAGCAGAAACTTTTGAGAATTTAGTTGCTTGAGTAAAGGGATGAGGAAAATTGGTGGTGGTTTAAGCTAATTGATTGATTCTCTGAAGAGGAAAAAAGGGGGCCTTGAAAAAAACAGGGAGAAGGCTTAGGTTAGGCTCTTATGAGTTTCGAGGATAAGGGGAATGCTATACTACTATGTATGTGGAAGGAGGAGCCTCCTGAAGACAGTAAATGAGAAACATTTCCTCATTCATATGTTTGTGTTGTCAGTGAGCCAGTTTTTCTAGAGCTCTAGTTGATGGGGGAAAGGAAAAGAAGGGTGTCAGTGAGCCAGGAGAGAATTGCTTCTGTCCATCAGTGGAATATTATTTGGCAGTGAAAAGGAATGACCTATTGATCCATGCTACAATATGGATGGACCTTGGCAACATGCAAAGAGAAAGAGGCCAGTCACAAAAGAACACGTGTGATTTTATTTATAGGAAATGTACAGAATAGGCAAACTCATGAAGACATAAAGTAGATTTGTGGTTGCCTACAGTGGAAGAGATTGCAGAGACATGGTAAGTGACCAACCATAGGATTGTACACTTTATTTAAAGTTTTTGAAAATTCTA
Source organism: Mirounga leonina (assembly GCF_011800145.1). Taxonomy (NCBI): domain Eukaryota; kingdom Metazoa; phylum Chordata; class Mammalia; order Carnivora; family Phocidae; genus Mirounga; species Mirounga leonina. The sequence goes on along the minus strand of NW_023270807.1, from coordinate 85,045,032 downwards.
ATTCCAATATAGTTAATATACAGTGTTATATTAATTTCAGTATACAGGATTGTACACTTTAATGGGCGAGTCATGTGGTTGTCAATTATATCTCAAGCTTTTATTGAAAAATAAGATGCAGAATTTCAAGATCTAATTGGTGGTTTGTGGGATGCATGCGATAGTGTTGGTTTCAAATAAATTCCCAGGTCCAGTCTTGTTCTGTCTGGGCTCCAGCTCTTCAGGGGGCTGCAGGCCCAAGTCCAAGGCTATCTGCCACCTTGCTGAAGCAGTTCTGCTGTCTGAGTTGAGTTTTGGTCTATCTGTAGGACTAGGTGAGATCTGAAGGGCCCAGAATAGATAAATTAGACCTATGGATCAATGAAGGATGAATGGAGAGCATCTAAAAGTTCCCAGGAACTCCATGGTGGCCAGGGACATTCCACATTGCACCAGAGTTTCAGATATGGAGGCAGTACTGTTCTGCCTGTCTCAGCAGTTCTACAGGTGTCCTTCCTGCCAGCACGCACCTTAAGAACAAAGACACACATTTCCTTGTGCCCTCCCCCTCCCCTACCAGGAATCTCTAGTGGTTTCTTACTGCAGCGTATTAAAACTAAACCTAGCATTCAGGGCCCTCCCTCTTCTGTGACATTAGTTTTGTATGGTAGCAGTCATGGGTGGCTTTGGAACCCAAACCCTGGGATTGAACCCCACCTCCACGTGGTCAGTGGGTTGGATTACCTTTACAGTAACTTAATCTTTATAAGCCACAGTTTGCTCGTTGTTAAAACAGGGTTTATTTGCTACTATCTAAAGGGAAGGCTTTAAAAATTAAATTAGACGGTCTATGTGAAATGCATTTCATTTCACAGATGGGCAATATATTTCGGGTCATTTCTCTCTGTGTTGTCTCCCACTTGTCCCAACCGTGAATCACCTGATCCCAGGGAGACTGGCAACCACCCCTGCCTTTCAGAAATGACACACTGCAAATACTCTGTACACATGTTCTGGGTCTACCCATCCCAGGCTTCACATCTTTGCCTTTGTCATTTTCCGTACCAGTCATGCCCAGGGAGTCACATCTTCTGTTTCTGTTTCATAAATTCTTTCTAGATGAGGGTAATAGTGAAATTTCCTTTTCCTAGCCTCTCACTTTTGCCTGGCACATGACCTTTTGCTGATTTATGTTGCTCTTGTTGTTTTACTCTACTAGGTTTCTCCCCTCTCCTAAATGGCAAACATGAATTGAGCAGATTCTTGTTGTTTTGTTTGCTTGCCCCTCCCTAGTGTTTCGTTTGATGCTGGGCACGTAGCGGACTCTCAGTAGAGAGTTGGTTTTACAAATTGACTGCCTACGATTTTGCCGCAGCCAGTGCACTCAGTGAAAAGATGGGTGTGGAGTTATTGAGAGTCTTTGCTGTGCCCAGTCACGTATGCAGGGACACCCTTTCCATCCTTCTTTGCAAACCCCAACATGTGTGGTGTGGCATGGATTGAGAAAGAAAGGAACTCCCTCTCACCTCTTTCTCCCCAGCTTTACTTCCTGTCCTGATGCCAGCTTCTGGAAGAGGAGAGCTGTTCTCCTTGCTCTTTTGGCAAAGTGTGATGAGCATTTTATGGAGCATTCCTTTTTTTCCTCACTTGTCAGCTGTGCCTCCCTCAAAGTTGACTTTTCCTATTAAAAGTAGAGACCCATTAGTCCTCTGTTCCCAAGCTGTTCCTCTGTGTGTTAAATTAGATATAGTGACATTTCTGGGGACACCCTGAAGTTTGTATACCATTTAATAAATATGTAAATACCTGTATTGTGTCAGGAATTGTTTAAATGTTGGAGAAAGAAAGATACATAGCATGCGGGCCCTGCTTTACAGTTGCTTGCAGTTAAGGAGAAAAATACATAAACAATTAAAATTATATGCAGAAAAGGGACTTGGTAACTCTTCCTTAGATCAACGTTTTCAAAGGGAATGTGCAATTTGAACCTTATTTTAATTGTTTAACATGACTGTGTCCTTTAAAAGGCCAATATTTTTGATAGCCATGAGAGTTTTACTATTTGATGTGTCCCTTTGCTATATTTCAACCCTGTTAGGTTAATCAACCTCCCAGATTGATAATTGATAATTTGGAAAATGTAGGCCAATAACTTTAAAAGTACAGTTATGTGACTTCTGTTTTTTAGGTGACTGCTTAGAAAACTGCCCAGTCTGCCAACATCTGATGAAATTAGTGAATAAGCAAACCAGCTATGTCTTACACTCCAGGAGTTGGTGGCGACCCTGCTCTGCTGGCCCAGCGTATCTCTTCTAACATCCAGAAGATCACACAATGTTGTAAGTTGAAATTTAAGTTGACTTCACTGTTTTTAATTCTTAACTGAACTTAGAGATTCATAATAGGACAACTCCAGTGACTGAGAGAGGGAGGAGCAATCCTCTAAAAACAGATTTTAGAAGGCTAGAACTCCTAAAATTAAAATTAAAAAAAATTTTAAAAAAAGAAGGCTAGAACTTTTTAAAGTGAATATGAAAGATAATTACATTAGAAGAGAGAATACTTACTGCACTTTTCTGTAGAATGCCAGGCACATGATACACTATTTTATTAATGAAATAAAGATTTAAAAGGATAGATACTTATATTTGCTTTAAAATCATCTGGTTCTAGATGAGATTAAAGCGACTTGTTCATTAAATCCCATAGGATTGGAACTGGGGAGCACCAAGAAGAGTTTACATTTATTAAAAATAAAGTTTTGTAAAGGGAAAAATACATGGTCCTTTATTAAGGAGCAGGGAGTGACTAATGAGGCAACATTTGAATCCTTTCAGACAGATCTAGAAGATAATTCTCAGAATTCCCACAAACTACCTTTGCTACACCTATCAAAAACAATCCTAGTAGACCAATCCCATGTAGCATTTTATTGGAAATTATTACTCCTTGGGATGTATAGAGATAGAAAGATAAATTGTTTAAAAGATCACTGTAGCAGATTTGAGACTAAAGTTTTTTTGTTTTACATTTGTTTCCAAATCATAGCTAATCACATATGTGGATTATTCTAGTCACCTTGTGGTGATCAGTATTTTGGCCCTTTGGGCATCACCTGAACTCCTTTTTTAGAGTGTGTTAATACAGCATTATTCTTTAGCTTACTTTGTTAAGTCTCCTGTCCTCTTTACCAGAATGTGTTAACACACTGTGAAAATAAAGAATGTTTTCAGATGACCAGACCATGTTTTCTTATCTAATCATTAACTTCCCAGAAGTTACTACTCTGCCTAAATGATTTCAGTGAGATGTCAGCATGTTTTGGAGGCAAAAGGAGTAAAAGTAGATTATAGATGGTTCTAAAAAGGTGCTGCTCTGCACAGTGGTATAATATGAAATCCAAAGAAAACAAGATTTTTTTCTTTCTTAGAAGTAGTGCTGGTCTGGCTCAGGCTCATGTGTGAAAATTAAGAGAGGTTATAATTTTAATTTACAGGTGTGGGAAAATCAGGACCTTTATGTAAGAAAGGAGACCAGTAGGCCTTCCTCCAGAGGACAGGGCAGGTCTTTTGTGCTAGGAAAGGTGAATGTGTTAGGAATCCTGGAAGGAGGTAGAGGAGTGAATGTAGGCACTCAAGATTATAGAGGCAGCAAGCATCCAGTGGTGTGACAAATACACCAATTGGAGATTATGTGCGAGCTTGAACTGGAAGGAGCTAAGAGTTAACTTAAGTCATGTCCCCTAAGAAAGAGATCAATTGATCCAATGAGATGAGAAGTGATACGTTGGGCCAGAGTTGCATATTCATGGCATAACTGATAACTAAGTATGTGACTGCATTGTGTGATTTAGGGCAGCTTTGGAGCGTGGGGGAGTGTGGTGGTAGGACCCACAACTTTGTCTTGTGGAAGGGGGTTAAGAAGACTAGGACTGGGGTGCCTGGGTATCTCAGTTGGCTAAGCATCCAACTCTTGATTTTGGCTCAGGTCATGATCCTCAGGGTAATGAAATCGAGGCCTGCCTAGGACACCCTGCTGGGTGTGGAGTCTGCTTGAGATTCTCTCTCTCCCTCTGCCCTTCTCCCTGCTCACATGCCCTCTCTTTCTCTCTCTCAATAAATAAAATCTTTTTTTTTGAGAGAGAGAGAGAGAGCATGAGCAGGGGAAGGGGCAGAGGGAGAAGCAGGGTCCCTGCTGAGCAAAGAGCTCGATGTGGGACTCGATCCCAGGACCCTGGATCATGACCCAAGTCGAAGGCAGATGCTTAACCAACTGAGCAACCCAGGCGCCCCTCAGTAAATAAAATCTTAAAAAAAAAAAAAAAAAGACTAGGACTGTTCAGCCGTGAGAAGCTACAGTCACCACATTCAAATATTGGAAACACTGCCTTATGTAAAATACAAGAAAGGTATTCTGCATGATCATGAAGGTCTCCACAAAGGAATAGAAGCAGCGTAGCCAGACTTCAGCTCCTGAAGGAATGGGGCTTTGGAATAATCCTAGTTATTCAGGGATGGAATTGCCATGCTCAGGAGGAGTGCAGTCCCTGTTACTAAATGACGAGCATACGGTGGTCAGATACTATTTCTCAGGCCTATTAGTAAGAGGTTTAAACGCTGGAGTAATGGTTCAGACTGAGTGACTTATAATTGGGATATTCTCTCTCTGTTCGTTCAGCTAATAATTTATTGAGCACCTGCTGCTTGCTAGTCATGGTACGAGACCCTGGGAATCCAATAGTAAGCAAGAGCTCCAAGGCCCTCTTCTCATATAGTTTGTAGTGTAAGAAGAAACTGATGGTTACAAAAAAAAAATTAAGGGGGATGGGGAGATGGGGTAACTGGGTGATGGGCATGTAGGAGGGCACGTGATGTAATGAGCACTGAGTGTTATATGCAACTGATGAATCACTGAACTCTCCCTCTGAAACTAATAATACACTATATGTTAATTAATTGAATTTAAATGAAATTTTTTAAAAAGTAAAAAAAAAAAAATTAATGAACCACATGGTGTCCTATGATGAAAATGAGAGTGCTGTGAGAGCAGGCGCCTTGGGGGAAGCTGCCTTAGGCGAGATGGCCCCCTGAGTGAGGATGAGAAGGGGCTGGGGGTGAGAGGATGTAGGACAAGAGCATTTAGAAGCAACCAGTAGCTGGTATTAAAATCCTGAAGCAGTCCAGAGCTTGGGATGTTCAGAAAATAGGCAAGAAAGAGAAGCCCGGTGTGGCCGAAACACAGCACTTGAGGCAAGAGTGTCGGAGATGAAATCAGAGAGGAGGCCGAGTAGGCCACCTGGAGCCTTGGAGGCTGTTGGGGGGGGTTAGATTTCATTCTAAGAAGGAAGACACACAATCAGATCTGTGCTTTGAAAGGATTGCTTTGGCTGCCGCTGCTTAGAAAGTAGATTTTGGGGAATTTGAGGTGGGGACACATTGGCCATCACAGGGGTCTGGTGAAAGAGATGTTGGCTTGTACCAGCGTGGTGGCAGTGGGAGAGAACTGATGAATGTCCTTTGGAGGCAGAGCCAGCAAGACTTACTGATGAATGTGGGTGGATTGAGAAAGAGAGGGGGGAGTCCAGGGTGAATCCATGGTTTTTGCACTGAGCAACCGAGTTTATATACCAAGGTGGGAAGAACTGTAGTTCAGAAGTGGAGAGAATTTTGTTTTGGCCAAGTAAAGTTTGAGATGTCTTTTAAACACCCAAGTGGAGATGTCAAACATCTAGTTTAGATATATAAATTTGGAGATCAGAGTGTCATCAGAGAATAAATGGTATTTGAAACCGTAAGTCTAAAATAATCACAAAGGAGTAAGAGCAGAGAGCTGGAGCATTAAAAAATGCGGAAGTCAGAAAGGCAGGGAGAAAGCATAAAGAATCAGAGTGACCAGTGAGGTAAGAAGAAAATCAGGATCTGGTAGATTTCCAGAAATCAAAAAGAAGTGTTTCAAGACTGAATGAGGCATCATCTGTGTTTAATGCTGCCAAGAGACTAAAAAGCAGAGAATTGAAGCGGGCAAACTGGTCACTTCAAAAAGAATGGTCTCAGGGGTGCCTGGGTGCCTCAGTCGGTTAAGCATCTGCCTTTGGCTCAGGTCATAATCCCAGGGTCCTGGAATCAAGTCCTGCATAGGGCCCCTTGCTCAGCAGGGAGCCTGCTTTTCCCTCTCCTTCTGCCTACCACTCTCCCTGCTTGCGCTCTCTCTGTCAAATAAATAAATAAAGTCTTTAAAAAAAAAAAAAAGAAGAAAGAAAAGAATGGTCTCATATTCATGTTCTGAGTGTAGAGGGAGAAAAGGAGGGAAAAGGACTGACCCTTTTTTAGCTAAAGAGACTTCTTAGAATCCTACTCACCTCTGCTTGTATCATTGACCAGAGTTTACATATAGTCAAGTGGCTACACCTAGCTGCTAGGAAGTCTGGATTGCACTATGCTCACTAAAATTGGGGCTTGCTCCATTTAGGAAGAGAAAAATCAGTATTTAGTAGGCAACTGGAAGATTCCACCATTGAAGTAGAAAGAGGGTCAAAGAAAAGGTTGCATTTTTCCACTACACAAGAGAGAGTCTAGTGAGAGTATAATTGCAAAAGAAAGGTCTCTGAAGGCAAGAGGGGTAGGGGAATGGTCACCAGTGCCCAGTTTGCCTTTCGTCCACTGTACAGAGCCCAGTGTGGTGCAGACGGTAAACGTGGTGGGCAAAGATGGAGGAGTTCTTTCTGAGTGGACTGGTTTTAAATGGAATAGGAGGCAAAGGCATTGGACAGAGAACGGGATTGAAGGCTGTGGGAAGTTTATGGAAAGAAGAGAACGTGATAGTTGTAGTTTTGACAATGGAGAGGATTGACATACCTCAGTATGAAGGGTTGTTTGGCAGGTTGAGTACTCAAGATTTGGAATCATGAATGTAGTGAAACCAATCATCACTATGTATTTTTTCTTATTCTGAGATTCAGTGTCTGAATGAAGGGACGTTTAGATGAGGTAGAGTTAGTTATTGTTAAAGATCTAACCTGCCCCATGTGCATCACCAATACAGATATGAAGAAATCACGTGGAAGTGAAAGGCAGAAGTGTGAAATTTCAGTTCATTTTTTTCCCATCTGGTAGTGCTAATAATACTGGATGTGATTGAATAAGGTGGTACTTTGCACCACATTTAGGTGTTTTCTCTTCACACTACATTTGCATCTTTTAAATTTGTGTCAATACAAATTACCTAGTTGTATTCAGGACACCCAGAACACACAGAAGTAACTCATGTTTTTGAAAGAAACAGAATAAATATATTGAAATTCATCACATAATGAAGATTTTTTAATCTTTAAAAAATAGAACTATAATATACAGAGAGTAGTACACCAGTTATTAGTGTATAGCTCAATAAATTGTCATTACAACACTGCACATACCAAGAAGGAGAACATGACCAGCCCCTTGAAGCCCTTCTCATGTTTTATCCACTCCATACTCTCTAAAAGTAAACCTCTAACGTGACTGCTTAATAGTCCCAGTTTCTTAACTTTAATAGAGTCATGTATTATGTTTTATGTTGGACTTCTTTCTCCCATTATGTTTGTGCAGTTTATCCATGTTGTTGTGTGTAGCTATGGGTCATTTGTTTTCATTATTATATAGTATTCCATATTCAGCCAGATCACAATCTGTTTAATTCTTTCTACTGTTTATGTACATTTCGAATGTTTCTGGGTTTTTGTTTGTTGCTGTTATGAGCAGTGCCGAACATTTTTGCAGGTTCTTTTGTCTTATGTATGTACCTAAGAGTTAGGTTGCTGAGTTATAGGGTATGTGTATATTTAGCTGTAGTGGTTACCTAAAGTAGTTGTACCAAGTTATACTCCACCAGCCGGTGTATCAGAGTTCATTTTGCTCCAAATCCTCACCAACATTTGGCACTTACAGTCTTAAATTTTATCCCTTCAGCCATGGTTCTGTCTCATTGTGATTTATATTGCAATTCTCTGATTAGAATCAGACTTTTTAGAATGTCACTGAGTTAGGAAAATCAATGAGATGATAGGAAAGGTTTCTAATTAAGCAAGCTCTCTTCGAGTGTGTGCACACTTCCTGAAATCAGATCCTGGTAGCAGTGTGACCTTGAATAAGCTCTTTCATTCCCAGGACGTGATTTTCTTACATATATTTTCGGTAGGCTGGATTATGGTCTCTTTCGACTTTAACAAGCTATAATTGTAACCAAAGTTTTAAAGAATCTTGAAAGCTCTTCCAACATATGCAGAATTATTCTCTTTGTTATTAAGAGACCAATTGCCATATCTGGATCCATAACACATACTTTTAAAATTCCATAATTGAAGTAGTCTTCACAAGACCAGCTAGAGTTCCACTAAAACTTGTGTATTATTTCTAAGTATTAGAAGATGGGAAAGTTGCAGTCACAGGGATTCTGGTATGAATTGTGTCTGCATTAATTAAGGTATGAATTGAAGGAAACTGTTAAGTAGAAATATCAGCAGCTGACCATGAAACATAGTCATTAATGGGATGCCTGGGTGGCTCAGTTGGTTAAGCGTCTGCCTTCTGCTCAGGTCATGATCCCCGGGTCCTGGGATCGAGTCCCACGTCAGACTCCTTGCTCAGCGGGGAGCCTGCTTCTCCCTCCCCCTGCTGCTCCCCTGCTTGTGTTTGCATGCACTCTCTCTCTCTTTCTCTGACAAATAAATAAAATCTTAAAAAAAAAGAGAAACATAGTCATTGAAATAAAATTTAGTCTTACCACTGATCCTAATGAGAATTCTGGCATTTGAGTATTTTTTAAAAAGAATAATCTGAAAGAGAAAGAGAGTGGCCAAAAGTTAGCCTATGGGAAATGAACAAATTAGATCCATTGGTAACATAAAATATTAGCCACATTTATGAGTGCAGAAGTTTTCTGCTAAAATATGCATAACATGTCATATGTGCATGTGTGTTCATTCCAGAGGATTTGGGAAAGCAGAACCTTCTAGGGAGGCATAAAATGTGTGAACTTAAACCCATGTTGTAAAGGTGAAGAGAAGGTGACTGGAAAATGTTTATGTTGAATCTTCAGTTTCATTTTTTATCATTTATCTCCTGTAGATTAGTTCAACACAGACTTGTTTAGGGTTGCAAAAATATTATTGGTTTCTCTGTGTTGTAATTAACTGTCATTCTGTATGGGTCCTTTGCTTATTGATTAAAAAGGATTAGTGATTGCCTCTTGTCCTCATTACGTTCCTAGGACTTTGAGATGAAATATAAAGTCTATATAAGCGTGAGTCCTTTTGTTACTTTTGAGAATGAATACAGTTCTTTTCATTAGAGTCTGGTGAAGGGGCCCTTGTTTTTGCATCTCAACACATGACTAAACAAAAGGGAAGCAATATCATCGACTTCTCTTTTTTGGTGCCAGCGCCAACTTTTCTTTAAAAAAGAGCTCCAGGGGCGCCTGGGTGGCTCAGATGGTTAAGCGTCTGCCTTCAGCTCAGGTCATGATCCCAGGGTGCTGAGATCGAGCCCCGCATCAGGCTCCCTGCTCCTTGGGAGCCTGCTTCTCCCTCTGTTTCTCTCTCTCTCTCTCTCTATCATGAATAAATAAATAAAATCTTTAAAATAAATAAATAAATAAATAAAAATAAATAAATAAATAAAAAATAAAAAAGAGCTCCAGTCCTAAGAAGTTAATAAATTTACTAGAACCGAGTATTTACCCAGGAATTAGGGATGTTTCTTTTTTTTTTCTGGGGTGCAGTCTCTTGGTGGGTATTGGTGGATGGAAAGGTGGTTTATGGAGGAAAAAGAGAGGAAAACTTTTTCTCCCCCCCCCAATGCTGTTTGATATATCTACTTTTAATATCACACATCTGACAATATTTGGTTGGATTCTTTTCCCCTTGAGCAGAAAAACTTCAGTAGCTCTGCTCTCATTGCTGTAATTTTCTTCATACCTAGGGTGTTGACACAGAGTAGAGATAGGTGTGGGAATTAATGCCCGATCCAAGAGAATTTTAACAGAGAGCGACAACTTTTTTTTTCTCTCTGGTGGCTTTTCCTACATGACCAAACATGAGTGCTGTTTATGACAGAACGTGAATCTAATGACTACAGAATAATGTACACATAATTATATTCTTTCATTTTGTTAGGAAAACAAGATCATACTATACATTTTTTTTCTGCCTGCTTTTTTTGCCTTCTGTATTGGCCAGGGTGTGTCACACATCATGTAACCAAACCTCTATTAATGGACATTTTATCCTAAGATTATGTTTAAAAGTCGGGGAACTTCCCATTTATGCTGCCTCCACACATGATCCTCCTGCATTCTACATAGATAAGGTATGGTGCTGATTATATGATAAAAATTCTCATGTATGTTTCCACACCCATGTTATATAAAAACATTATAATTATTATTAGATTTTTTTCACTATATATTTAACATGCTTAGTACTTGTATATCACAGAGTAGCTTCTCTTTTATTAAAATAAAGTTTGGGGTTGGTTGTGTAATGACCTCTCAGCGGCCCTGTGGTGCTGCCTATCTGTACATTTTAGTTGGCTCGGTGTTGATGTGGGAGCCAGACAGCAGGTGTTAGGCTAGGTTGTTTAGTTTGGGTTTCCTGTAATAGTTTTGACAGTTCTTGTCCTCCTCTCTTTGACTCTTTTTTGTTGTTTTTCACCAATTACTGAGCAATATTTTCTGTTAAAGAGTAATTGCCTTTTATACTCATTCCAGACCGGATTTTGTTTTTTAAAGCAGTTATTAATTGATTTGCCTGTTAATTTATTTGAAAGAACCTAAAAGCCTTACAAAATAGTGTTCTGTAAGTCTTGGTACATTTATTTTTTGCAGTCTTTTTTTTGTTGGAGTGTCATTATCTTGGTCATTATTTGAAGAAACCATTGTTGGGGTAACATGTCTGATGTTGAGTATTGCCAGCTACTTCTCTGGGATAGCTTGGCTGTTACCCCATTTAAAGTCCAACAGAATGCCCACAGACATCAACGAGATTCCTTCCTAGCCTGTGGACTATTATTTTCTTATTGAGGACTATGAAAACTGTTAGCTACAAATCCCACTGAGGCCCACTTCTTTGTGAATACCCAGAGCACTGTCTTGCTGTTGGGGCTTGGGAGGAGAGCTGGGCAGGATGGCCCAAATACATCCAGTGATTTAGTTGTATAGTATTGCCCGTACACCCTGCTTTATTCAAAAGTCTCTAGAAGGTGTGTAAGTTAGTATCTTTTAACTATGGGCATACCTTGGAGATACTGTGGGTTTGGCTGCAGACCAATAAAGTAAGTTAAATTTTCAGTTTCCCAGTGCATATAAAGTTATATTTATATTATACTGTAGCCTATTAAATGTACAGTAGCTTTATGTTTAAAGAAACAGTATACATGCTTTAACTAAAACATACTGTATTGCTAAACCATGCTGACCATCATCTGAGCTTTAAGGGAGTCACAGTCTTTTTGCTCCTGGAGGGTCTTGCCTCGATGTTGATGCCTGCTGACCGAGCAGGGTGGTGGCTGCTGAAGGTTGGGGCGGCCGTGGCAATTTCTAAGACAACAGTGAAGTTTACTGCATCAGTTGCCTCTTCCCTTCGTGAACAATTTCACTGTAGCATGTGATGCTCCTTCATAGCATTTTACCTACAGCAGAACTTCCTTAAAAATTGGAGTCAATCCTCTCAAACCCTGCCCAACTAAATTTATGTGATATTCTAAGTCCTCTGTTGTCATTTCAGCAGTCTTTACAGCGGCTTTGTCAGGAGTAGACTCCATCTCAAGAAACCACTTTCTGGGGCTCCTGGGTGGCTCAGTCAGTTAAGTGTCTGCCTTCGGCTCAGGTCATGATCTCAGGGTCCTGGGATCAAGCCCCACATTGGGCTCCCTGCTCGGTGGGAAGCCTGCTTCTCCCTCTGCCCCTCCCCCTGCTCGTGCTCTCTCTCTGTCAAATAAATAAAATCTTAAAAAAAAAAAAAAGAAAGAAAGAAAGAAACCACTTTCTTCGGGAAGCAGCCTGCATCCACTAAAATTCGATCAGGAGACCGCAGCAATTCAGTTACATCTTCAGGCTCCACTACTAATTCTAGTTCTCTTGGGATGTCTGCCACATCTGCAGTTTCTTCCTCCACGGGAGTCTTGAGCCTCTCCCGAGTCTTCCATGAGGGTTGAAATTGACTTCTTCCAAACCCCTGGGAATATTGATGTTTTGCCCCTCTTCTCATGAATCATGAATGTTCTTAATGGCATCTAGAATGGTGAACCCTTTCCAGGGATTTTAAATTTACTTTTCCCAGACCCATCAGAGGAATCCCTATCTGTGACAGCTAGAGCCTTATGAAATGTCTTTCTTAAATAAGACTTGAAGGTTGAAAGTTGAAATGACTCCTTGATCCATTGACTGCAGAATGGATATTGTGTTTGCAGGCATGAAAACAATATGAACACTATTGAACATCTCCGTCAGAGTTCTTGGGTGGCCAGGTGCATTGTCAATGAGCAATAATTTTTTTTTAAAGATTTTATTTATTTGAGAGAGAGAGGGAGACAGTAGAGGGAGGAACAGAGGGAGACAGACAATCAGATTCTGTGCTGAGCTCAGAGCCTGATACGGGGCTCGAACTCATGACCCTGAGATCATGACCTGAGCTGAAATTAAGAGTCGATTGCCTAACTGACTGAGCCACCCAGGCACCCCAATGAGCAGTAATATTTTGAAAGGAATCTTTTTTTCTGAAGAGTAGGTCTCAAGAGTGGGCTTAAAATAGTCAGTAAACCATGTTGTAAACAGATGTGCTGTCCTGCAGGCTTTGTTGTTCATCTCTAGAGCACAGGAAGAGTGGATTTGGCATAATTCCTAAAGTCCCTGGGATTTATGCAGTGGTCAGTGAGCACTGGCTTCAACTAAAAGTCATTAGCTTCATCAGCTTACAACAAGAGAGCCAGGCTGTCCTTTGGAGCTTTGCAGCCAGGCACTGACTTCTCTCTGGCTATGAAAGTCCTAGATGGCATCTTCTTCCAGTATAAGGCTGTTTCATCTACATGGAAGATCTGTTGTTTAGTTTAGCCACCTTCATTAATTTTCTTAGCTAGATCTTCTGGATCTGGGGGAAAAAAATGTTCTAGATGGGGAATAAGAAGTACAAGGGCCCTGCGGTGGGAGCAGGACTAGGGGAATGGTGAGGAGGCCGGTGTGCACAGAGCACAGAGAGGGGAGAGTAGGAGCTGAGGTGGGGTTGGTGAGGCCTTGTGGGCCACTGGAAGTACTTGGGCTTTTATTCGAGGTAGAACAAGGGTTTTGAGCATTTCAATAAATGGGGTGTGGAAACAGATCTGAGAATTTTATCATGCAGACAGCATCACACTTCATTTGATCTGTGTAGAACTCAGAAGGATGCATTTGTGGAGTCAGCATAAGTGGTAAGTTCCCCAACTTTTAAACACATAGTCTTAAGGATAAAATGTCCATCAACAGAGGTTAGGTTGAATGCTGTGCAGCACATTGATCTAATAGAGGAGGCACGGTGTTGGGCGAGTTCTGGATTTGTCAAGTGGTTAAGATAAATGGAGAGAGGGGCTGGAGGAGGATATATGCTAGAAAGTAAATATGATGAACTGACCGTAGAGTTTAGGTTGGGTGAGGAGATGACTGAAGACCTGGGAGGACAGGGAGGCTGTGTGAGGGACAGTGGCAAAGTGGTAGGACCAAAGGATAGAAGGTCCTGGCAGGTCAGAGGCTTGTTTGTTGTTGGAGCCAGGATCCCAGTGACAGTGAGCAGGACATAGAGGAGGTGGTGGGTTGTAAAGAGTGTGCATGAGAGTAAGATGACAGAAGAGTTACAATTATTGGCACCAAGCGAGCATTTGATAGGATCTTGGAGCATGTGACTAAGGTGGAATGGGGGACAAGATCTTTGGGGAGGAGCGTGCAAAGAACTGAGGATAGATTGGTGGAAGGATCATCAACATGTGTATTGAAATCAGGGAGAATTGAGGCAGGAATCAAGAGTGACCGTGAGGCAGGAGCTAAACCCATCAGTAGGTGAGGGGGTGTAGCCAAAGAACATAAAGTGATCTCAGCTGTATTGGGTGGGTCGTCGGGATGGGGTCGAGGCTTTCTGTGTGTCCATTCTTTCTTGTGCTCCTTGTCACCTAGTCTTCCCTTCTGAATTTGCCTTTTTCTTTCCTAAGTTTCTCAAGTTTCTGCTTCCCCAGTGCCTACTATCTAGCCATCTCCTCTATGAGTTCTTTGTGCCCTAACTTTAAAACCGCAATTGCCTCATTGAGTTTTAAAAAAAAAAAATTGTGGTGCTATTTTGGGCTATAATTTTCATCCTATCCACTTTGTGGCCACATTTTTTCCTGCTGTGTTTTCTTCGAAGGGAGTTTGCCATTCTTTCCCATAATTGTTATGGTCTTTTTTGTGGCTGCTGTATCTGTTCTTTTTCTGTTATTCAACGGAATGAGTTTGGTTTTCCTGGCAGGGGAGTCCTCTGAAGGGAGGAGTGCTGAGTCTCGCTGCTCAGGGGCTCATTTCTCTCTGTCTTGCCTTCAGCCACTGTTTCTTTCTTCCTCTGCCTCTCAAAACCTAGTCTTGTGTGAAAGGTCCTCCCCGCTCCAGTCATCATAGCCCCCCATCACTCTGTTGGCCCCAAGATGCACAGCTACCTTTTTGTAAGGCATTGCCTGCTCTCAGGGAAAGATGGTACTTTCAGAAGTCAGCAGCCTCTGGACCCCAAGCATGGCCTGACTCCCTCCTTCCTCCTCCCCCAGGAGGGTGTCCAGTTCCTTCTCAGCCCTGCTCTTAGTCCCACTGAGGGTGTGATCCTCCTCTTCTGGAAGTGAATACTTGTTGATAACATCTTGGAGCTCTGCCTCCCTTATACCACTCGGCAGCCCCCCTAATTCCCTACCCTACCCATATGGCTTCCCACTCAGGATCTGCTCTTTTCTGTTGCTTTTGGCCACATGTATATATTTTTGAGAAGTTTTTGTTGTCCTCATTTCTCTGAAAACAAAACTTCTGTGGGTTTTCTCCCCCCGCCACTTTGTTCTTTGTGGCTTCAGGAGGGAGAAAGAGGGAAGATTCAGAAACAGACTTATACCGTGTCCCTCTAGGAAGCAGAAATCTATTTTCAGTCCATTTTAGCAACATCTGAGTAGCAGTGTCTTGGCAGATGGAACTGATCAGAAATTAGGAGTGAGCTAACGGTTTGGAAATCACTGCCATACAAACTGGAGGTGAACTTCGTGAATAGCTAACAACACTCAGGTAGAAGGAGAATGAATGGGCCATTCGGTGGATGACAGGAGGGCAGCTTGTCAAGAAGGTGGGCCAGAAAGACCAGGAAGGCTGGATTGCTTGAGCAGCAGGGCTTGGCCACTGGTGAGTCTTTGCCTGGGTTTGCTGCTCAAACAAAATCACCTTCTTAAGGGGCTGCATCCACCTCCAGGCCTTCGTTATTTCTGATTCTGGACTCCCTCAGAGTAGTAGGTAAACTGAGCAGATCCATGTGATAAAATGTTAGCACTGAATATCTTTGCTAAGAGAGTTTGTTATGTTCCAGCCATCTTAGAAATACAAAGTATTGTTTACATACAGTTTTCAAATGGCTTGATATTTTTATGAACCATGCCCTCAGATTTAACTCTTTATTATCTACAGTAGCTTTAAAATACCCTACATTTCCACTCTGTCAATCTGTATGCCTTCCTACCTTTGAAATATCTGGGAAGAAAACCAATGAGAAATTTAAAATTAAATGTGTTCAGTGTTTGAGTTTGCTTTGTGGAAGAGACTGGGCATGCAGTGTGCGGTGTGCTAGTTAGTTCTGGAAGAAGAGCACAGTGAACCAGTAGGCTTGGCCTCTGGAGGCGCAGACCCCATTGTGGAGTGTCAGCTCAAGACTCATCCTTTAGAAGATCCTTCATCTTGCTCTTACCCCTTTTCCTCTCTACAGTTTGCTTCAATTCTTTGACCCACAAAGAAGATAAGCTGCCTCCCCAGGTCACAAGACAGCATGAGATAGAGAGCATGTTGGAAAAAAGCCCATAATTATTTTAGTAGCTGTCTTTCAGATTCTTTGGGGGTTTTCCTAGCTAGTACTTTTTAGAATTACAATACACTTTTCTTGTTTTTTCTTGATATATGAAATAGCCCAATTTCACTCGATTTTTTTTCTTAGCACCTTTTTATGTTGATACTTTTTTCAACTTGCTGATAAGATTTTTTTAATGATATATTATACTGTGCATCTTGTACTCTGTAATGAACCTAACCTAATGGTTCTAACTCGAATTATAGTAAACTTACCAGTAATAATGTCATTTCAAAATGTTTTCATATATATCATCCCCTGTAATACTCCGAACCATTCTTTAAAACAGGTAGAGGGATTGATTGATAGATGAGAAAAGAATGGAGGCTAAAACGGAATTTGTTTTCTTCTAACATTTCATTGTTTTCTAGTTCAGTTTCAATTATATCATTTGTATGTAACTGCTAGATACTTGTGTTAGCAACAGCTAACTCTTGCCTTCTAATAACAGAATATAACTATTTTGTGTCAGTTGATATTTATCATCATCTCTGCAGTTCTTGTAACTATATCAGAGATTATGAAGTTTCAGTGCATGGTTCACTTCAGTTAGCTAAGATATGTTAATAAGAATATTCTTTGGTGCCCCTGGATGGTGTAGTCAGTTAAGTGCCTGACTCTTGATTTTGGCTCAGGTCATGATCTTAGGCTTATGAGATTGAGCCCCATGTTGGGCTCTGCGATGAGTGAGGGGCCTGCTTAAGGTTCTCTCTCTCCATCTGCCCCCCTGCCATAGGCTCGCTCTCTCTTTCTTAAAAAAAAAAAAAAAGAATATTTTTTCTTTTCTTTTTTTTTTTTAAAGATTTTATGTATTTATTTGACACAGAGAGAGAGATAGCAAGAGCAGGAACACAAGCAGGGGGAGTGGGAGAAGCGGGGCTCGATCCCAGAACCCTGGGATCATGACCTGAGCTGAAGGCAGATGCTTAATGACTGAGCTACCCAGGCGCCCCAGAAAAGATTATTCTTATTGTTTATTTCTGACTTTCAGGAGAAAGACATAAACCAGTTCACACCATTAGCCCCCATTTATTGAGCTCTTTCTTACAATATCTAGTACAAGGTGTTTACATACATTGTTCTCAATTGAAATTCATAACTGAGAAAGAGGGGATTTTCTCTCCATTTGACTCTTGAGGCAGTTAGAGCTTGGAGAGATTAGGTAAATTGCCAAAGGTCAGCAGCTAGGAAGAAGTGAGGTCAGGTTTCCAAGTCAGGCTGTCTGGCTCCAAGGCTGCTTGCTGGTCAGCATTATAGTTCTTCTGCTGTGTGATGTGGCTGACACTGAGTCAGAGTCTCAAAATCACCTGCCCAAGGGCTTTCCTAACTATTATTTTGTCTTCTGTGATTGGTTATTACAATTCTGAGGTATTTTTTGGGTTGAGCAACAGAGGTGTTTAGTGTTTAGAAGATAGCTGTATTTTGTTCTGTGTTTTGGAGGTAATTCTTTGAAGGCTCTGTGTGCCTGGTAGGGCTGGCCCAGGTGCCCCTGCATGCTGGCCGCTCTCACCGGTCAGATAGCATCCTCTGCATAACCCCAGTGAACTATGACAGGTTGGAACATTACATAGTCCCTGTACCAACTGCTGCCTACCTACGATTTTATGGCAAAAAAATATATATATATTCTTTGCCGTGAAGCCTTTTTCCCTTAAGGAATCCACTAGATGGCAGCAGAACCATGTGGAATAGAATGGGTCTTTGTTACTGAAGGTAAGAGCCAGAAGGGGACGACTTTGTTTTTGAGAAAATAATAATGCACCATTTTGGGTGTGTAGGAAATAGTGTTCTCTTTATGTTATGAAAAATGTGATGTATTCTTTAAAGTCACCTCTCTAGAAGTATAATGGTGCAAATAGTTAAAAATTGCAGGTAATGTAAAAATAATTTGTTCATTGTATTTGTTCACTGGATTTAATCCTACCTCCATGTATTAGGTGAATTTTTCTTCAAGACACTATTTATGGTTATGTAAAGAATTTGTTCCGTAATTTTCACGTTTCATGAGTTTTTTTCTTCTTTAAAAGTTAGACATATGCCAATTAGAATTGAATATGACTATCCTATAAATTTACAATACCCCAGACTTGATAATGCAGTGAAGCCATAAAGAACCTGATTTGGGAGAAACTAGGAATGCTTATCAGTTTTTTCACATCACCAACCTGCTTGTCATCTACCTAGAAACTTTATTTTGTCTCCCTTTCTGAAAACTCATCTTTCCTCAGCATTTTTTAACATGGTCAACTTGGGTATGGCAAAAGATCTTATGGACCACTATCCTACTGTTGTTATCTGCCAGAAGAAAAAGAACTAGGAAGTCATGAAAAACTGCAGAGTAATAAAATAATAGAGGGGTAGCAATACAGCAGTTACTCTACAAAAATGTTCAGCCAATAGACAAGGTAACTATAATTTTGTTTCTAAATTAAGGTGAAAAGAGCAGCAGTTGAAATAACCTATCAAGCCAGCACCTGTGATGTACTGATTCTGTATTCTTTGTGAAAATTAGAAATTCAATTCAGTATACATGCCTGGTTGGTGAAAAATTTGCAACATTGTTAAATATGTACCACATAGGCTTAGTAACATAGTGAGTACTTAATACTCTGAAGTAACACTGAGTCAGAGTTTGTGAATACAAAGTTTTAGTACTTTTTACTAATTTAGGACAGGGGTTGGCCAACTTTTTCTGTAAAGGGCCAAATAGTAAATATTTTAGGCTTTGTGGTTACATCTGGTCTCTTGCATATTGTTTTTTGTTGTTGTTGGTTTTTTTTTTTTCTTAATTCTTTAAAAATGTAACAACCTTTTTAGCTGGGAGGCTCTATACAAGACAGGCCATAATTTGCTGACCCTGTTGTAAAAGGGTAACACCAGTCATGTAAAATGATGTCTCTGGAATCTTGCTAGTTCATAAGATCTGAAGAAAGGACAGGCATTTATATCCTGATCAGTTTCAGCCAGGCTCAAGGGTCCTTGTGATCCAGGGTGGGCCATGAAACTTACAGCTCAATTCTTTATTCCAAGTTAGCATACACTTATTTGGCTCTTATTTGCTTTGGCAAACATACACCTAGATTATGAAATAATCCTTTAAAAAGTCTGTTCCTGGGGCGCTTGGGTGGCTCAGAATGTTAAGTGTCTGCTTTCGGCTCAGGTCATGATCCCAGGGTCCTGGGATTGAGCCTCACATGCATCATTCTGCCTCTGCCTGTCCCCCTGCTTGTGCTCTCTCTGTCTTGCTCTCTCCCTCAAATGAATAAATAAAATATTTAAAATAAATAAATAGTCTGTTACTTTTAGCCCTTATAGTACACTGAAAAATATTGGTTTGAAAACTCAGAAATCTACATTTTTAACCCTGGCTCTTCTACTAAGTAACTGATTTCTTGGAGAGGCCAGTTATTCTGTTTGGTTCTCAAAATTTTTGTTTATGAAATAGGATCAAATGAATGCCATATCATATTTCTTCTAAACTTGATTCAGTAATTTCAGATTTATGTTTTCATAGGCCCCAAGTTTAGAGCTATAGAAATTAAAGGAACACAGTTGAATCAGTGTTGATGTACAAAACCTCTCCCGCAGTGCCGGATGCATAGTGGATGCTCAGTAAATGTTTGCTGAAGGAATGAATAGTTGAGCATACTTACCTTTCTTTTTTTTTTTTTTTTTTTAAAGATTTTATTTATTTATTTATTTGAGACAGAATGAGAGAGAGAGAGAGCACGTGAGAGGGGGGAGGGTCAGAGGGAGAAGCAGGCTCCCTGCCGAGCAGGAAGCCCGACGTGGGACTCGATCCCGGGACTCGATCCCGGGACTCCAGGATCATGACCTGAGCCGAAGGCAGTCGCTTAACCAACTGAGCCACCCAGGCGCCCCATACTTACCTTTCTTAACTCTGTTCTTATGTATGCCTTTTATTTTAGAAATACATATCCTATCTTACATAAGGTTTGATCTTTCTAATGCCCTTTTGTGGTTCCGCTTTTAAAATATCCATTGAGTGTCAACCACGTGGTGGGTTCTAGAGATACAAAAATGAATAAGACTAGTTTTTGCTTTTATAAAGAGTTTACTTTGAAGTCAGGGAGACAAGTAATTTAATTATTTCAATTTATATGCTAATATGGTATTAGAGATTTGAATCGCCAAGCTGAAGTGTCCTGTTTCTTATGCCTTGAAACCATTACAAATACCATCTCCATTTAGGCTTTTTGGATTGCCCTCCAGTATTATATTATATTATATTATATTATATTATATTATATTATATTATATTATTAGTTCCAATATTATATGTATTATATTATAGCTCCTTATGTGAAGCATTTTTATAGCACTTAATGCTCCTGCTTCTTCTTTGAGTATATGTGCTGTGCTTTCCTTCCCTTTTTTTTAGGGTAAATAGAGGAAGCCTTATTTTACTTATAGTTTCATGAAAAAGCATTCATGAAAAGCATCTACTACTCAATTAAATGCATTCTATTAGGCAATAACATAATGGGAGCATTCCTAATAAGTATTCTGTAAGTACTGTGTTATCAAAGGAATTGTTTCAGAGTGAGAAGGTCATCAGCTAAAGTATTTCATTTGTGAGGAATTTCAGCATCTGTACAATCTAAATAGCACTAACTAAATCTAGCTTTTGTTTACAACTAGCTTGTTTAAAGAGTCTCCCTTTCTCTTTGTGATTGCTACTAGGCCTCTTACTGTTCATCATCTGTAATTACTCCTAGTGGAGGTAAGCAAAAATGCAGAGCCTCTTAGAACAGTTGTGTTGCTTTAACAACCAGGTTTTTTTCCTCCTAAGACTGGATCTGTGATGATCCTTCTCAGTGGTCATGATATCATAACCAAGAATATCTGGATGTAATTAAGAATTCTGGGTATTAGGTGGCCAAAAATAAATACCCGTATAGTTCATCCCTTTCCTACAGTGAACATAGTTCTTTTTTTTTTTTTTTGGTATGTTAGCTTTTTTAAAAAAAAATTCTCCTGCCTAACATTGTGCTACTGTCTCAAACCACCAGAATTCCTCTCCCATTTCCACAAAAGGGGAAACCAAGGTCTGTACAGTTCTTGCATCCAGCACCAAGTCTTGAGGGTGATTTCCAGTCCATTCCTCTGTTCCAGCAAGATTGGATCACAGTACTCCTTAGCCCGTGGACCAGAGAGCACGCGTAGCCCCCACCACACACCCTGTGTAGAGCAGTGGAGGATGTGGGCAGGGGCAGAGACAGGTAGTTAAAACCCCTAAACAGGGACATTGCAGAATAAGGAAGAAAACACTGGACATGCTACAGTTGCCACCGTGCCCCCGGAAGCACGGCTGGGCTTCATGTTAATGATTCCCTCGCCTTTGGTAGCCATTCCATGTCCCTTTGCCTGCATTCTACACCTTGTCTGTTTGGAGTAACCTGGACTCTCAGACCTGGGTCCTTGTTGCTCCTGCCTCAGTGCTCCATGATTAAAGATGGCAGCATTGGCAAGTTCTCCCCGGCTGATCTCCAGGGACACGTTTCCACTCCTCCTCCTCACTGGGCGTGGGCACACTCACATCCCTTTAGCAGTTACCTCTGTGGAGACTATACTATCCTGGCTCCAAATGACTCCATGGAACCTCAGCTTCTGCTCAGGTAGAAACATGGTTGTAGCCCTCACTTGACTAGTGTCTCTAAATTAGCCTTCAGGCATGAAAGAAAATTTGCAAATGGATAATTAGGTGTAAACGTGAAATGTTTCTTTTCACTTTCACCACTTAGTTCCCAAATCCAAGTTTTCTTCCTGGTTCTGAGTAAAACAGCAACCTGGAGTGGTTGTTCTTTGAGAGCATAAAGATCCTCCTGCAGGATAGAGCTTTACCTTTCCTGGGATACTGTCTCCCAAGTGACACCATAATTGAGTCTAAAATGGGCCAGTAAACAGAATTTCTAGAAAGTCCAGCAGCTTCTAGGTAATGGAGTACTGGCAAACCAGTGAACTCCATTGTCTTTGGAAGATCTGTCCATTTTTTTTTCTCTGTAAAGTGGGTGTCTTCATCAGAAACTGATGTGTGGAGTACCATGATTGTGACTAATGCATGGAATAGGAAGCTGGTAGAAGCGTGGGGGAAGGGAGTAGAGGAAGCACAACAAAATGCATAATCACTCTTTCAGTGAACATGAAATTCTGCCTCATTCAGGATTGAAGAAGCACAATTATCTTGTCACTGGGTGGCTGGCTAATACTCCCAAGAATGGTACCATATCACATATTTATTTTGGTTGCTTTTGCTACAAATTGGTACATGGCATTGCCAATAACCCTGATAGTCTCAATTAAGGGAAAATCCATGTTGGTGAGCCTGTATGTGGCTTTTATTTCTACACCATAGCTAGTTTACTATTATTGAACAAGTACTGTAGGAGTTGGGGCAAGGGACAGGCTGACTGACCTACATGGAACAAAATACAGAAAGAGATACACCACCAGCATAATATAACACCTAATCCAGCTAGTAGGCAACTCAAGTCACTTGGTTACATGGTACACCATTGTTTCCTTTTCATACAGGGCTCAGTAGCAAGACTAGAACTATTCCTCAAAAGGATAACATTGGCTGCAAAGAGAGCATGATCTTGCTTCAGGATTCTAAAGGACACCTCTCGGGCGCCTGGGTGGCTCAGATGGTTAAGCGTCTGCCTTCAGCTCAGGTCATGATCTCAGGGTCCTGGGATCGAGTCCTGCATCGGGCTCTCTGCTCCTTGGGAGCCTGCTTCTCCCTCTGCCTCTCTCTCTCTCTGTCTCTCATGAATAAATAAATAAAAAATCTTAAAAAAAAAAAAAAAAGGACACCTCTCTTTGTTCCTGTTGGGACTTGCAGCTTGTTTTATAGAGTATCCTGATATAACACGGGCACTTCTGTTGCCATTAGATCAGCTGAGTCAGTGAAACCAAGTATAGAGCTGCTTGTGCCACCACTTGAGCTAGCTAGCTGGATAGCCTTTTCTTTTGAAGAGTTAAAGCAGAGCAGGCAACCTTTTGGGGCATTCAGTAAAGTGGGAGCAGCATAAAAAGTCTCACCAAGCACTGTTCCCCATTTGTATTTGAGACTGTGGAGAAAGCGGTTTGTCGTTTACTTTGCTGAGGTATGTCAACAGTCCGTACAGATTAACAGTCCATACAGGGAGACAGGGCCCTCTATTTTCGTGGAATTTATCTTCTGCCTGCTGGCAAACTTAACATCCTTCCTAGGCACCTAAGAGTATATATCTGGTCACTTCTTGCTTTTCAGGTCCTAAAAGCAAATGTAAGCAGTGTACTGGACCATTGTAGTGTTCTGTAGGAGGAGACGATCAGTATCTTTGAAAACGAAATTGGAGTACAGAGGCAAAGAGTGTGGATAACCCTGAGATAAGACTATGAAGTCTCACTACTGTCCCACCCAACTGAATGTGACCCCTTCCCATGTTCTCTATTTTTAAGATAGGGCAGAAAGTGTTTACCAAATCAGCAGATAAATACAAGATGCCAGAGATTGTGAAGGTCTGTTCTAGAAACAGATCACATTTTGGAGATCATTGCAATTGGAGTTACCATCTGAATAAACTTCTACTAAGCTATCTTGACTATTTGCATCTCCAGGTGGGCCAGTTAAATGAGAACAGGAGAGGCATTCCCACTCTCAGCTTGTGGTAGCATTTCTGAGCATTTCCACAGGATGCTGCTTTTGGTTTACTCTTGTTAGACTGCAGAGCCCCTAGGGCCTTCTGATTACTTCTTCCCTATAAGAGCCTTGACTCAGGGAGTAAGGATGAAAGCTGGACTTGCTGAGTGTGTATGTTAAAAATGCCAGGGAGATAACCATTTGGTGGATTTAGGTTCCCACTGGGCCTATCAGAAACAGTTCTCATAATTCTTTTTAATGCTTGAACAATTTTACATAGCATTCATATGTTAGAGTTGTTTATGCTTTTTAAGATCGATAGGCTTGTTGATCTTCTTTTGCTATTCATTTATTCAGTGAAGAATATTAAAGTCCCTCTTCTTGGCCCATTTTTATACTGGCTTGTCTGACTTTTCTCAGAACTAGAAAGTTCTTCATACATTATGGATATTGCTCCTTCTTAGATATGTCTCTACCTTTTGTTTTTAAGCTTTTGATGGTAATTGTATCTTTACTTGCTTATTTCTCTTAAGTTGTACCATTCCAATACATGAAAAGTTATCAATGAAGTTGAATTTCTCATATGTTTATTTGCTTGTTGTAAATTTCGTGGTGACATCTTTCATCCTTTTTGCACTGGACTATTTTTCTGTTATCGATTTGTACGAGTTTTCTCTTTCCTATATTAGGGATATTAACCCCTTTGCTCATCATATGCTGGTGTTTTCTGACACACACACACATTATTTCTATATATCTCTAATACAGATACACATTTGCATGTAGCATTAAAAAATTATTTGTGTTGTCAGGTTTGACATATTTTCCTCCATGGTTTTTAGTTTTATATCATGCTTTAGATAATATTTTATCCCTCACTCCAAGATCATAAAGATAAATTTATGTTTATTGTTTCATGTAGCAGTTTAATGGTTTCAACTTTTAATATTTAAAGTAATAGTTGCAGATTTATTTTGCTGTATGAGGTAAGGTAGTTTTCTATTTTAATCCCAAATGGTTAGTCAGTTTTCCTGATGTCACTTATCAAATTATGTTTTTTCTCAACCTAATATGACTTTTTTAAATGACAAGAACCCTCTAGAGATGAGCTAAATGCTCACGCTACAGTTTGCCTTATCAACATACTTACTTTTGAAAATAAAAGCTTTAAACCCCTATAAGGCAGAAAACCTGTTGAGATTCAGAAGGAAATATATAACAGCAAGCAGCCATAAGTTAACCATAGCAAACAAGATTTCTCTGCCTACAAAAGAAAAATCTACTACCCCCCCCACAAAAGGCAACAAGAAGTTCTTTTGAAGCTAGCTGAATGGTTAACAGTTGCTATATGCTATATGATTCCTTTCCAGGATTTATATTTTTCAGCTTCAACTTGAAAACAATGTCATTACATCATCCTCAGTGAACCAAAGTTATCCTGCATTTGGGATACAGTCATTCCCTTGATCCCATAAATAAGTAATGACTATTTAAAAACATTTAAGCTGTATAAATAAACTAGTCATTTAAAATAAAAAGAATGGGGTTGGGGCGCCTGGGTGGCTCAGTCGTTAAGCGTCTGCCTTCGGCTCAGGTCATGATCCCAGGGTCCTGGGATCGAGCCC